>NC_050444.1:97389227-97699727 GCF_903995425.1 Onychomys torridus
TCATTTAAAAATAACAATCACAATATTGGATGGGTGAAGTATGGGCCAAATAGGGACTTACTGTGAGTGATAGAAAATGTTCTTTGAATTATTGCTGATAAAGAGGCCCAAAGGTGCAAGTAAAATTTAATACTTTAATAGTTTTGTCATTCAAAATAAAATCTTTTACAACAAGAGTCTATGTTCCGTCCCTTTCACTAGAACTATAAGAGGCAGATTAATAAAAAGAGCACAAGCATATTTTTAAGATATCTGTCATTCCTCTTCTTTGTAAGTAAGGTAGATGAGGCTCAATTTGATGAATTAAATACAATGCAACTCTAGAGAAACAAAGATTGTGTATCAGCACTAAATCACCAAATGAGGGTTGAACATATTTACTGCAGTGAAAAATATACTCAAATGATGTGGTTTATATAGATCTCTGGAACTGGCTATGAAATCACACCAGAGACGGAAGATAAATAATTTGGAAATTTGTGAATTTCTTATTTAGCCTTACAAGCAAAACAAAAACCTACTCTGACTGAGAGCAACAGATAATCATAGTTTGTTAACCATATACCAGACTTAAGCCACCTTGCAGACCACAACCACTTGAATGTAGAATATCCTGGGTCCTCTTGACTAAGGAATTTGGTAGGAAATGACAAAGTATATCATTAACTTCTCTCTTACCCATTCCCAAAGCGACCTATAGCCTGGAATCTAGTATGAAGTTATCCAGGATATAATTGAGCTTCTCAGCATATGCTGTTAGTACCAAGCTCCACAATTACAAAGTTGCTGCTATGATTCACCAATGAGGGTCTATAAATGTTACAAGGAATATCCTTATCTCTCACTAGCCTCTGGTGTTTGATCAGGTCTGCTGGATCACGGGGCCCAAATTGCAGAATGGCCTGCAAAGCAACCTAGACTTGTTCAAAAGCCTTCTACTTACTCTGGCCTCTATCACAGGACTACCAGAAATTTTACTGAGGTTAATGGTTTTGCATTTATATATATATATATATATATATATATATATATATATATATATATATATATATATGTGTGTGTGTGTGTGTGTGTGTGTGTGTGTGTGTGTGTATGTGTGTAATCAAAGGGAATTTTTGCATAGTTGTCTAACACACCAACATGTTGCTTGGTAAAAAAAAAAAGGCTGAGTACCTATAATTCCCAATCTTGTGTTAAAAGCCCAGAGGAATCCTAAAGTCTTCAGTGAAAATCAGAAGGCTCAGTAAATTTAGCTCCAATGTTAAAAAAAAATGACAGCACCTGCACCCACAAAGTAGACTTAGTCACCAGAAAGAAGTGAAGACAACACAGGCAGAAGTTGAAAACCTTTTCTCTGATGTCTTTATGTCTGAGTTACTGCTTAGATGGTGCTGTCCACTCTTGGATGGGTAACCTTTCTCCAGGTAAGCCTATGAGGACATATTGTTAAAAATTCATCCAGTAAAAGTCAAAATGTTCACCTGAAATTAACAATCATGACTAGCATCATCTTACAAAATGTTTAATATACTATTTCCTCTAAGGAACCAATTTCAAGCTGAAGATCTCTCATGGAGTTACCTGTCTTATCATGTTGTCTAACATTTTAAAGCAGCTGGCTTGACAGAATAGTGGCATAGACCTTTAAAGATATACTTACAGCACCAAACAGGGAAGAGAAGCTTGGAGTGCTAGAAAAGATTCTCCAGAAGGCTAGACATACAATGGATCTATCATATGGTAGTTTTTCACCTATAGCCAGGGTTCATGGGTTTCAGACATCAAGGGTTGAAAAAATGGGTTTTGTTAGTCTGCTTTTTCTGAGTCTGCTTTGTGAATTAACTATGGGAAATTTAACTTCTTTGGCAAAAAAGGAAAAAGTATGTGTCTTGTGGTTAACAAAAATTAGGGGTCAAATGTTTGTTCAGTTGTGTCCATCTTCGCAACCCAGGCTTAAATCTTTCATTGCCACCTAAAATGTGAGCAACATCATGCAACTGAGCATCTGCTTTTGTCCCTGTAGTATTCTAGAAATTCTAGAAATTTTATATAACTGAATTATATATAGTGTTTTCTACCTGATTCCTTCCTATGGCATTAATTTCCAGGGAGGTGGGGTTCATCCATACAGTTGCATATATTAGGAGCATGTCCATTTTCAGTGCTGGGTAATTTTTCATTGTGTACATGTTCTCCACAATTTTTATGGGTCAATCACTTGATGGCATCTGGGTTGATTCCATTTCGTTAATTGGTGAACACTGTTGGTATGGCGATTCATCTGAAGTACTTTTGTAACTGTATCTTCTCATCCCTCTAGACTAAATAAATAGGATCATGATTCCTCTATGATAAATGATTAAGGGAAAAATTTGTGCAGCACTTGTTAGTTTTCTATTTTAAATTTTATATAATTTTGTAATTTGTTTTAGAATTTAATATTTTCTTTTGTTAAATTTGTTTGTTGTCAACTTTAAAAATGGATCAAAAATCCTTTACTTAAGAAAGGTACTATAGCTGGGCAGTGGTGGTGCATGCCTGTAATACCAGTACTCAGGAGGCAGAGGCAGGTGGATCTCTGTGAGTTAGAGGCCAACCTGGTCTACAAAGCGAGTTCCAGGACAGACTCCAAAGCTGCAGAGAAACCCTGTCTTGAAAAAAAAAAAATAAAAAAAAAAAAAGAAAGAAAGATACAATAATCTTGCTTGTGTGGATATTATGTAGGCAGAATACATCAATGTTAAATTAGTGTGCTGAAAAATAATGGGAGACCCTGTATGTGTTATAATGGAGGAAAAAAATCATTTACTTTATGGTGCTATATTTTAGTATATTTTAATTAAAAAAAATAAAAATAATGGTATGCCACTACACATCCTTCAGGGACACAGAAAGAGAATGCTTGTTTTGTGTTGTTATGCTATTTATGGTCTTCTGTACTAGAAATTTCAGTTCCAAAGGGATGAGTACTACTTTCAAAAGGCATAACAAACTTTTCATTGAATGGATAATGACCCTCTGGCAAACTTGGAGTCATTTTGTTGTTGTTGTTGTTGTTGTTTGTATTTTGAGACAGGGTTTTTCTGTGTGGCTTTGTGCCTTTCCTGGAACTCGCTTTGGAGACCAGGCTGGCCTCGAACTCAGAGATCCACCTGCCTCTGCCTCCCAAGTGCTGGGATTAAAGGTGTATGCCACCACCGCCTGGCAGCCTTGGAGTCTTTATCATGTTTATTAAAAAGGCTAGGGCAGGAGTCATGCTGTTAGGAGGTGTAATTGATACAGACTACTAAGGGTTGTGGGGGAGGTTGGGTGGTATCTCCATATTGGAGGTAAGGAAGAGTTTTTATGGATTGAAGGAGAACATTTAGGGTTCTTCTTGGTGTTAATAATTAAGGCCAATGACAAACTACAGCAATCTAATCCTAGAAGATTTATAAGGGTACCATAACATTCAAAAACGAAGGTGTATGTCGTGCCTCCAGGTATAATTGCAACACTTGCTGAAGTGCTTGCTTAGGGTTCACAGAATACACAGTTGACATCCAATCCCTCTACTTAGCCAGATCATCTGCATTTTTCATTCAAATCTAATAAGTGAATATACTTGATATTCGTGTCTATATAACCTCCCCCAAACATCAGACATAGCCTATGTCCCACATGCAGAGTCCCTTCCTAATCTGGCCTTCCATGCCTGGGCAGTCTCTAACTGCTAAGCATTTCCCAGGTTCCACCCTACCTGCTCTGCTCACAATGTACAAGCAAGCTGTATAAAATCTCTGTGACCATCCAGAATGTGAGCAACCTTTGCCAGATTCTTTGTGGATGAATTTGCCTAATTCTGACCTCCATGCATCATCCCCAGCCCCAAGATCTACCTCATACTCCAGGCTTATCCCAGGATACACATCATACATGGCAACTAGACCCCTTTGTCCAACTGATTTCATTACACCCAAACAAATTCAACCTATAAACTCAACCTGGCCCACATTTTTCTGAGTTCTTCCACTACCTGCTTTGTCTGTATCAAAAAAAAAAAAAAAGTACTAGCAAAAGAAATACACACGCAAAGACATTATCACAAAAATTAAAAAAAATATTAAATATCAAGACAATTCTCCCCACTAAAAAAAGAAAATCCATCAACCATGTAGAATTTCCACCAATGAGAATTTCAAAGATGAACACTAGGACATGAAATTTAAAATAACAATTTAAAACTTCCTCAGAGAAATCAAGGCAATAAAAGAAGAAACAAAGAGACAACAAAGTATAAGAGAATGAATTTAAAGAGAATAAAAATCTGGGTAATTCCTAAAAATATACAAACATAAGGCTGATTGATGGAAATGATTAAGACAACCCAAGATTTGAAAGTAGAATTCAATAAAGTTATAGAAACATTTAACTGATTCAAGCTAACACAAAGATAGAATTGAAAAACTCAATATTCAAACTATAAAACTCAAGAGAAAAACCTTATACATAAAGTGAATCAAGTATATGATAAAATATCAGGACTTGATTCTAAGTAGATTACCTAGACCACAGAACAAAGATTAAAAAAAAAAAAGGAGAGGAACATATATAAAATGTATGACACCCTAAAAAGACAAGCCTTTGAATTTTAGAAATAAAGGAGAAAAAAGAATCACAGTTTAATGGCATTGACAAGATCTTCAACATGATGACAGAAAAAAGAAAGGAATAGAAAAGGAAGAAAAAAAGCTTCCCCAAACTAAAGAAAGACACACCAATATAGATACAGGAAGTACACAGAAAAGTCAATAAACATGACAAAGAAAGAAGATCCATATAATAAGACATAGTTAAAGACTACATAAACAGAACAACAAAAGTGTAATAAAAGATGTAAGAAAAAAAAAGAAAATGAAACCAAAAATAGACAAAATTTAAGGGAAAACACAGCAGAATAACAGCTAATTTTTCAAAGAAATCTTTGAAAGCCACAGAAGCTTCTAGGAATTTATTCTAAAGCTCCAAAGACAACCTAGGAGGGACATCCTAGACAAATGTGCCCACCAAAATTCTTAGTCATAATTGAAGGAACAAAAAATGCTCTGTGACAGAAACAGCCTAATATGTGTCTGTCTGTCTATCTGTCTATCTATCTATCTATCTATCTATCTATCTATCTAATAATCCAAATCTAAAGATAACACATATAATGCACAAGTGATTATCTCTGATTCAACAGGTAAATAACCATAAAATAAATAATGTAGAAAAAGAAATGAAGCTATAAATATTGGAAACCAAGGCATCACTGAGGACACAAACATCAATAACAATTTAAACAATACAATGACTACAATCAATAAACACATATTAATAATAATATTAAATATTTACATCTTTAATTATCCAGCCTAAAGATATTGACTAAATCCATGAATCAAGAAAAGAAATTGCCGGGCTTTGGTGGTGCATGCCTATAATCCCAGCATTCGGGAGGGAGAGGCAGTTGGATCTCTGTAGTTTGAGGCCAGCCTGGTCTACAGAGCTAGTCCAGGACAGGCTCCAAAGCTACAGAGAAACCCTGTCTCAACCCCCCCACCCCCAAAATCTATCTATCCCTTGTCTATAATCTTAGCTTTAAATAAATAAGCATTATCTTAACATGAATGAATGTATAAAGAAAACTAATCAAATGGGACCATAAGTTAAACAGCTATCACTCTCCTAATATTTGAGGAAATATACTTTAAACTAACACTTATCAAAAGATATAAAGAAGGACAATTCATTTAAATAAAAGTAATCATTAATGAAAAATACATTGATATTAAAGTATATATGTATCTATGTTATAGTTGTGTAGTTTGAGCTTCTATTGAGTGGGATTCCCAATAGTGGAAGCAAGGGCTGTCTCTGACTCTGTTACCTGCTTCTGGGACCCTTCCTACTGGGTTTCCTCATCTAGTTTTAATAGGAGAAGCATTACCTAGTCTCATTGAAATTTGGTATGCCAGGGTTGGTTGATATCCACGGGAGGACTGGCTTTTTCTGAAGAGAAATGGAGGAGGATTGGATGTTGGGGGAGAGGATGTTGGTGAAGTGACTGGGGAGGTAGAGGGTAGGGGAAACTGTAGTTGGGATGTAAAAATGAACAAACAAACATATATAGAGAAATGTGTGTGTGTCTCTGTGTGTGTGTTTGTGTGTGTGTGTGTGTGTGTGTGTGTCAGACTCTAGTATACCTAATTTCATAAAATTTATCCTAAAAACACAGATTAATATTAATCTAGTTGTTTTCAATACTCTGTTTTCTTCAATAGACAGTCATCTGAACAAATAATGAGTAAAAACAAATGAGAATTATATGACACTATACATCAAATATACTCAGCAGATACCTATGGATATTTCACATAAACAACAAAGAATATACAATATTCAGCCTCATATGGATACTTCTCTAAAATATATCATAAATTTGCTACACAAAACAAAAAGTAACAAATGCAGAAAGGTTGAAATAACTCTTTGTATCATATCTGGTGACAGCACAAAAAAATTTAAACAGCAAAAGAAATCTCTAGTAAGATCACAAGCACATAGGATTAAATAAATCCTTACTGAATGAAGGATTAATGATTTTAAAAAGAAATAACACGTTCCTTGAAATTAAATGAAAACAGAAGTATAACATGACAAAGCCTCTGGGACACCACAAGAAGACCTATGGGGAAAATTTATAGCCCTAAGTGGCTACATCAAAAAATCAGAAAGAGAACAAATAAATGACTTAATGATGGAACAAAGAAATATTGAAAATCAAGACTCAACAAAACCCAAGTCCAGTCGGTAGCAATAAAGAATAAAAATCAGAGCTGAAACTAATGAACTCAAAACAAAAAACAAAACAAAACAAAATAGCAAAAATCAGTGAATTTAAGACTCTGTCCTGTGGGAAGATGAACAGACCTGATAGACCCTTGCTCAAGTAACCGAATTAAAGAAAGAGAGGACCCAAATGAATAAGAAATGAACAGACAGTTATTATAGCAGACATCAAAGAAATCCAATAGTTTAGAAACTGGTACTCCATTCTGTGAAAAATGACACTGAAATTTGTTTGGGGATTTGTAGTGGTTTAGATACAATGTCTCTGCTAGGATAGGTAGGATATTTGATCAATTGGGTTCCAGTTGGGGAAGCCTTATGTGAGCAGGGGATGGAGTTTAATACAGCATTGATGCAAAAGAATGCCCCTTTGGGATAAGCTTAGCAAGTTCATGGCTTCACCTTGCCTCCACTACCACTTTCAACTTTTGTGTTTGTGAATGACAATGTGATTTCTAAATTTTTTGCTCTCAGTGCCTGCTGCCATGCCTCACCTACCAGTACAGACTCTCCCTCTAGAATCACAAGCAACCAGACTCTGGTTTTCTATGATCATGGTATTTTATCACAGCAGTGTAATAGCAAATTGGTTTTTGTAAAATAACAGTGTCCTTCTGTCTTCTAACATCTTCTCAAATTTCTTTTTGTATGTCTTAATATTTTTAAGTATTTTTATTACATTTTATTTCTTTAGTTAGACTTACTGCACTTATGCATGTGGAATGTGTGAATCAGTGTTTCTACAGTTTTCCCCTAGCATGTTTGTATTTGTGTTTATGAAAACTTTTTTTTTGCCCATTAAATCTGTATTTTGTTACTTTTCTAAATATTTGTCAGTACAAAAATTTTTTCTGGTCATGTCTTTAGGAGCTGTTATGGATAAAATCATATCACATTCAAAAATTATAATTTGAAGTCCTCTTCAAATTATTTTTACTCTCTTTTAATACCTTGTCTTTTTATTGCTATAGCCAATATTTCAAGTTCTGTAGTTAATTTAAAAAATGAGACAATATGATACCTGTGTCTTTCTCTTAATTTTAATAGAAGTGCTTACAGCTTTACCTCAATTAATATAATGTTGGCTTTAAATTTGTTATACATAGGAACCATTTATTGGTGTATGTTAAATGTATTCCTAATGTTATAGGAGTTTTATCATGAAGAGATGTTGAGTTTTGTCAAAACCCTTTTCCATATCTTTTAAACATTTTTATGATTTCTGTCCTTTAGTCCATGTATGTGACTGATACATTTGATTTACTATGTATGTATTATATAATCCTTCTATCACCAATTGTTTTTGTGTTATCTTTAAGAACATTTTAATGAGTGCTTTCCTTTCTGTATTCATCAAGGAAATTGTTCATAGGTTTCTTTTGTTGTATCTAGACTGTTTTTAATATTGGAGTAACATTGCCTTCATCCAACAGTTACGTCATGATCCTTCCATTTCTATCTCAGGCAATAGGCTGAGAAGCATTGCTCTAAGTTCTTTAAAAGTCTGATAGATTTCATCACTGAATCTGTCAATGTAGGCCTAATTTTTTTATGTTACTTTATTTTATTTTATTTTATTTTTATTATGTGTTTTAATTTTACACATCAGCCATGGGTTCCCCTGTCCTCCCTCTTCCTGCCCCCACCACCACCTTCCCTCCAGCCCCTCCCCTCCATTCCCATGTCCTCCAGGACCAAGACTCCCCTGGGGATTCATTTAAACCTGGTGGATTCAGTACAGGCAGGTCTTGTCCCCTCCTTCCAGGCTGAGCATGGGTCCCTGTGTAAGCCCAAGGTTCCAAACAGCCAGCTCATGCACTAAGGACAGGTCCTGGTCCCACAGCCTGGGAGCCTCCCAAACAGATCAAGCTATTCAATTGTCTCACTTATCCAGAGGGCCTGATCCAGCGGGGGGCTCCACAGCCATTGGTTCATTATTCATGTGCTTTCGTTCAATTGGCTATTTGTCCCTGTGCTTTTTGCAATCTTGGATTCAACAATTCATACTCTTGCAGTCCCTCCTCTTTCTTGACCATTGGACACCTGGAGCACCACTTGGGGCCTGGCTGAGGATCTCTGCATCCACTTCCATCAGTTATTGGATGAGAGTTCCAAGACTACTGCTAGGGTGTTTAGTCATCTGATCACCAGGCTTTCTCTCGACCATTGCCAGCAGTCTACACAGGATGTATCATTGTGGATTTCTGGGGACCTCTTGAGCACTCTGCCTGTTCCTGTTCTCATGTGGTCTTCATTTATCATGGTCTGTTATTCCTTGTTCTCCCTTTCTGTTCTTGATCCAGCTGGGATCTCCTGTTCCCCTAAGCTTTCTTTCCCTCAAATCTTGCCCTTCGTTACTCCCACTGTCATACAGGTTGTTCATGTAGATCTCATCCATTTCTCTGACATTGGGTGATCCCTGGGTCTTTCCTAGGGTCCCGTTTTCTAGGTAGCCTCCCTGGAGTTGTGTAGCAGTCTAGTCATCTTTGTTTTACATCTAGTATCCTCCTATGAGTGAGTATATACCATGTTTGTCCTTCTGACTCTGGGTTACCTCACTCAGGATGATTTTTTCTAGATCCATCCATTTGCCTGCAAACCTCATGATGTCATTGTTTTTGTCTGCTGAGTAGTACTCTATTTTGTATATGTACCATATTTTCTTTATACATTCTTTAGTTGAAGGGCATCTAGGTTGTTTCCAGTTTCTGGCTATTACAAACAATGCTCACATGAACATAGCTGAGCAAATGCCCTCATGGTATGATTGAGCATTCCTTGGGTATATGCCCAAGAGTGCTACAGCTGGGTCTTGGGGAAGATGGATTCCCAATTTTCTAAGGAAGCTCCATATTGATTTCCAAAGTGGCTGTACAAGCTTGCATTCCCACCAGTAGTGGAGGAGAGTTCCCCTTGCTCCACAGATTTTTATTACTGTTTCAATCACATTGTTTATTATAGATATGTTTAAATTTCTTATCTCTTTTAATTTATTTTTAGTAGATCATATCCATCTAGAAATTGCACGATTTCTTTTACATTTTCCAGTATAGTAGAGTGCAGGCTTTTACCTTGTATGCTATATTGATTTGGAAGCCTCGGTTGACTCCTAACAATAAAACGTAAGGGGATAGCCTATACCTGGTGATGAGATTTTTCTGCAACAATCTTTTGTTGTCAGCAGCACTTTGATCAATCTAATAAAGTAACTTTTTTTTTTCAAATGATTTTTAGTTTTATGCTTTTAAATGAGTTTTATCCTGGTAATCAGATTCCCTTAATTTTTTTTTTATGCCTTAAGAATTTTGCTTGAGATTCTCCAACATTCCACTCTTTTGGTTTACCTGCCCACTTATCCTTCTTTCTTAAACATTTCTACCCAATCTCAATCTTCACAAGAGCAGTTTCTTTTTGTATCTGATAGAGATTATTGAAAACACTCAAAATTTGTCAATGTGCAGAATGAGCAAAGTAAAAATTCATTTTAATTTACTTGTTCATAATAGCTAAGAACGATGAAGATTTTTTAAATATAGTCATTTATTGGCTATTTATATTTATTCTTTTGGACTTGAAATTTAAGTTTATAGCCTATGTTTTTGGATTTGTTTGCTGATTTATGCTTTTTTTAAAAAAGTTCTTTGTATATTCTAGATATTAATCAACTATTTGACATACAGATGTGAAGGGTTTTCTTCCTTTCTGCATGTTGTCTCTTCACTCAATTCAGTTTCCTTTGTTTTACAGAAGATTTTTAGTTTCATGAGATACCACTTGGGAAAAGTTGACCTTGTTTCCTTAGTGGCCAAATTTCCATTCAGTAATTTATTTTCTGTGCCTATATCATGTTGTATTTTTCTCCTATAATTTTTTTCAGAGCTTCTTTATTGTAGTAGGTTCTTTGGTCCTTGGAAGTTGATAGAGTTCTTGCTTCACATTTCATATATATAGTGAGATCTAGATTTTCCAGGAACATTTTTGAAGTGTATAATCTATAATGTGTAATTAGAAATCAGTCAAAAATTCTGATTTCTAGGGAATGTACATTTATTTATTGGCCTTCAATTTTATTGCACTGTTTTACATGTCTGTTTTGTGCTAGCCAGTACTATACCAATTTTATTATTCTGAATCTATAGTACAAATAGTTATAATACCTATAGCATTAGTTTTTGTTTGCTTTTATTATCTAGTACTTTTTTGTGTTTTACCTGAATTCTAAGATTGTACACTTTTCTATTTCTGTGAACATTTGAATTAGGATTTTTATGGGGAATGCACTAAATTCAAGTTTTCTTTATGGTAAAAGTCATGGAGACTTGGATTGAGAACTAGGGATTGAGAAGTCATGCCTTAACATCACACAAGTTATATATAACAAACTTATAGCCAACATCATGCTAAACAGAGAAAAACTCAGTGTTCACAATAAAACAAGAACAAGACAAGGACTTAAGTCTTTGCTGTAAAAATAAGACAAGAGAAAGAAATAAAAGAAATATAAACAATAAAATAAGTTTCATGTCTTAGACAGGAGAATTTTTTTCTTTTGTCTTTGATATAATAGCTTTTTATCAGAATAGTATTCTAGATTCATAGGTTGGTATTTCTCAGCTTCCTAACTGTTATTCTTTCCTGGCTTTTCAACATTTGTAGAGTGGTCTACATTTCTGCTGAACATACCTTCATGTCTCACTTTTTGTTTCTTTCTTTTTGCTTTTAATGTACATATTTTTCTGCATATTTAGTGTTGTAACTCTAATATGACATGGGAGGTTCTTTACTCAAGGCTATTTTCTCCTCTGAATTCTTCTGGTAGAGACATGTATCTCTTTCCCTAATTTTGAGAAATTGTGTGTTATAATTCATCAATAGTTTGATATCAAGGAGATTTTATCAATTTTTTGTTGATGGTTCTTATTTTTCACAGTGTCCTTTCATAGTGGCTTATATATTTGAAATTACAAATGGATGTCCTTCTTAACTTATCACACTCATTGGTAAAGGTTCCCAACCTTCTTCCTTGACTACAAATTCTAACATTTTTTTGTTGGTAAGATTTTATAAAGACATTTATCTGAGTTATTGAAGTTGTATTTATATTATTAGAATCTAGTTTTTCTTTGCTGTTTATAATGTTTTCTTGAATTTCACATGCTGTTAGATTTCTCATTAGTGCTCTCTTGGTATTAAAGAGTTTATCTGAATCCTCCTTTATTATCCTTAACATACTCTATTCATTCAAATTATTTTTCTGAGATTTAATCTGAATCACTGCAATTACATAACATTATTATGAGATTAGTAATTTTTGAAAGAGTTAGGTTGTCTTGTATTTTTATGTGTGTTGTATTTTGTGGACATTTTCATATCTGCTATTAATATATTTGTTGAACTGACTGTTATTTTTAATCATATGTATTCTTTCAGTGTGAGTTTTACAACATACAAGAGGGACAAGTAATTACTATTATAGAAATATTTTCTCCTAAAGACCAGTATTCAGGTCATTAGTACTGATGCCATACTTCACTGAATTAAAAATTACCTGCAAAAGTAATAACTATCAAAATGCAGATGGACTATGAAACTACAATAATACTCAAAATCTGTTGTCTCTGGGATGATTAACCTTGATTGGCTGTTTGCTGGGGGTTTACATTTGCCATAAAAGAAGACATTTTGTCACGTATGTTATAAGCATTATGTAGATTAGGTTAATTGAGGTAGAAAGAGCCAATCTAGTAGTACTATAGTTAGTACTGCTTTATAGAGTAGTTTCCTGAAAGAATTTTATAAAGGTCTTCAGATTACAAGTATTTACTTATCTCTGTTTCTAGACCGTTGATGAAATTTGGTTGCCCATCTCATGCCCCTACTTTCTTTCTCATATGGGATTGTGTCATGTAGAGTAACCAAACAAAATCTTCCCTTTCTAAGGTTCTTTGTTTTTTGGGTTTTTTTGTTTGTTTGTTTGCTTTTTTTTTCATACCTCTTTACCAGAAATAAGCAAAGTTCTAATAGAGAAAATTGGTGCCAAGAAGTTTGACTCTAGGGGTTATAAAGTTAACTGTGTAGTTCTAGTTCTCTGAAACAACTTTTTAGAATGATTCTGAAATAGTAACTTCTTTCTTTTTCTTTTTTTTTTTTTTTGAATATGAAGTGTTTTTATTTTTATTTTTTAACTTTTTATTAAGAAAATTTTTTTCATTCATTTTACACACCAATCAAAAATTCCCCTCTTCCCTTCTCCCACATCCCAAGACTCCCCCTCCCAACCCACTCCTCACTCCTACACACAAGATGATAAGGTTTCCCATAGGGAGGCACATTCAGTAGAGGCAAGTCCAAGCCCTTTCCCCTGCCTCCAGGCTGTAAGAGGTGTCCCATCATTGGTAGTGGGTTCCACATGCCTATCATCCTGAGTGAGGTAAACCAGACTCAGAGAGACAAACATATGTACCCACTCATACATGGATACTAGATATAAAGCAAAGTATAATCAGACAGCAACCACAACTCCAGAGAAACTAACTAACAGGGAAGACCTGAAGAGGGACACATGGACCACCCTGGGAAAGAGAAATAGATTAGATCTCCATGAGTAAACTGAGGATGAGGGGTGGGCAATGGAGGGTAGAGAATAGGAGATGAGAACATAAGGAGATGGGGTGGTTGAGCTGGAACAGGGAGGGAGGGGGGATGCAATGAAAGAGATGCCATGATAGAGAGAGACATCATGGGGATAGAGGGAAACCTGGTGCTAGGGAAGTTGCCAGAAATAGTAATTTCTGCTGAATGATATTTTGTTTGTGTTCTGACGAATACAGCTTGTGTGGAGATCAGAGGGTGAAGCTTATTCGCTAGTTAGCCACTAGTTAGCCATAGAGGCAAGGCAGGGATGGCACATACTTTAATTCTAGTACTTGGGAGGAGGAAGCAGGAAGATCAGGAGTTCAAGACTGAACCACTCAAAAAGAGAAACAGAGCCAGACAGTGGTGATGCACACCTTTAATCCCAGCACTAAGGAGGTGAAGTCAGAAATATAAGATGGGTGGAGATAGAATCTCAGCCCTTCATTTGGTCTGAGGATTTGTAGAGGTAAGAAGTTTCTAGTGGGTGCTGCTCTGCTTCTCTGATTTCCAGGCAAGCTTTATTTAATAGAACACAAATGAAAATCATACAACAACCTTCTAGAAAAAAGAATCCAAGAATGTTGTCTATGGAACTTCACAGTCAACTCTGAAAGACAAGAAGTCTGAGAGGACAACAGTCAATGGAAGCCTGGACAATGAGCTTTCAGAGGAACACTAACGGAAGTAATAGTTGAAATGTCAGCCTTTTCTGTCATACTCTACCAAACATTTAAAACTCCATATCATTAGAAGTTGACTGAGGTTAAATTTAAAAATAGGAGCAAATTCATTTGCTGAGGGAAATTTAAACATGATAGCATTGAAGTTATCATGGCTAGTTTTATGTCAACATGACCCAAGCTAGAGTTATCAGGAAAAAAAAAGGAATATCAATTGAGAAAATGCCTCCATAAGATCTGGCTGTGATTAATAGGTGGGGGCCCAGTCCATTGTAGGTGGTACTATCTCTGAACTTGTAATCCTGTGTTTAAACAAACCAACAGGCTGAGCTAGGCAAGATAACAAGCCAGCAAGCAGCACCCTTCAGTGGCCTCTGGGTCAGTTCTTGCATACAGGTTCCAGTCCTGTTTGAATTCCTGTCCTAATTTCCTTTGGTCATGAACTGTGATATGGAAATATAAGCCTAATAAGCTCTTTCCTTCTCAAGTTGTTTTAGTCATGGTGCTTCATCACAACAGCAACCCTAACTGAGACAAAAGTCTTGCCATAATTTTAAGTAAGGCCACATCATTTGCTACACAATTTCTCAACAAATAGTTTCTACTTTAATTTCTTTGGGGAAGAATTGTAATATTGGATGGTTACAATGAAATCCCTATTCCAAAAGCTGTACATCAATACTCGAAGGAAAAGAATGAGGAGGAACCTTAACCTAGCAGCCAGTGTGGCTGGTGCAGAGGGTCCAAGAAATCAAGGCTATAAATCATGAATGTGGAAAGGAGACATGCCCCACATCATTGCTATGTCAAGACACTTCTATATGGTTCAGGTCTGAGACAAAGTTGAACATGTAGAATGATCAAGATACCTTGCATAGGAGTCCTTTATAAGAAGGTAGAATTAGTTTGGGATTACCTTGCTGCTTTTGCAGATACTGCCTCCAATGCCATAGCACAAGTGATAAATGATGTTAATCTCCCTTTTCAATGATCTAATGAAAGCAAAAGTCAGGAATGCTAACCAAGGTTTTGATACATTTCAAAGATCCTCAGTTTAGTTGAACTAAGAATTTCCATGTCTTAGTTTCCCATTGAAGTGAAAAACACCCTGACTAAACAGCTTAGAGAAGAAACATTTTATTGAGGTTGCAGTTTCAGAGAGTTAATCCCCAACCATCATGGCAGCATGACAACAAGCAGCCAGGTACGGTCTTATAGTAGTTGCTGAGAGCTTACTTCTTGAGACAAACACAATCCAGAAGCAGACATGGATAGCTGACTTGGTATAGCATGTGTTTTTGAAATCTCAAAGCCCAACTGGAATGTCAAGCATCCTCCAGGAAGAACATACCTCATAATATTTCCCAAACAATTCCATCAACAGGAGATGAAGTTCATTCAAACAAATGAACTTTTGATGGACATTCTCATTGAAGTCACTGCATTCTACTCTCTGGCTCCTATAGGCGCACAGCCATTTCAAAATGCAAAATGCACTTAGCCAAACTTCAAAAGTCCCCGTAGTCTTTTACTGTGTCAGAATAGTTTTAATATCAAAAGCCGCTTCCTAAACTAAAGGCAATCCTTTAATTTTAACTATAATAAAATTGTAAAAAAGCAAATAACATATGGAATATACATAAAAAAGAAGGAAAAGTAAGTAATGAAATACTGTAACAAAACAAGACTGAAATGTAGTATAAGAAATTCATATACTTTTATGTCAGGTGTCAAAGGGCTTTGATGGAATTTCCTTTCTTAACTTGCTGACTACAAAATCTCTCTCTCTCTCTCTCTCTGTCTCTCTCTGTCTCTCTCTGTCTCTCTCTCTCTCTCTCTCTCTCTCCTGCTGTTTCCACTACTTGTATGCAACTTCCATTGGCAGGTGTCCCACTGACCCTATCCAACTTCTTGGAGTGTTCACCACAATTCAACCTTCATTTTCACAGCCTCATTCAATATCCTCTCAAGGATTTCATAAAGAGACATACCTTGCCTTTGCAGCTTTCCTTAACTGTGTAGGAAGATTCCACAACCTCTTTACACCAATATCTTTTATACCTCTAAAGCCAGAATCACATTGTTGCTGCTGCCAAATTTGGCTGTATGCTTGGAATGGACTGTGACTTCCATCCTGAATTACACTTACATAAAATTTATTTATGGTTGTCTTTTCCTTGGAGGAAGCCATCTGAATCTTTTTCTTTCATTAACTCTGTGGGGTCTTGCCCCAAGGGCAATACTACGTTTATTCCATTTCACATAGGTCGCTTATGTATTTCAACCCAAACCTTCACTTCAAAATTAAATTTTCTGCTGTTCTTTTTCTCCTCAAACTGTATATTTGTATTTCTTTCTGCCCTGTTTGAACTTTATCATTGTAGACCTACATAAGAGTGATCAATAATAATCAAGATTTGGAGTCGAAATTAGACTATCTTTAAAGACTGTCTGCCAATAAAATTAGTCTGAAACTCTTCACCTTGCCCTTTTGCAGATTTGTAGGAAAAGGACCAAAAGCAGCTACAGTCTTTATCAAAATATCATAAGAAAGTTCTCTAGCCCAGCTGCTAATATTGTCCCCTTCTGAACCTTCTTGTGTTGGCCCGCTATAGCTTCACATTGTTCTCAACATTATTGACTTACAAGAATCTATTAGAATAGCTCATTAAACTCAAGTAAGGACAGCAGAGGGATAAACTAAGCTGTTTGGAAGAAGCAGAGACAAGCTAAACTACCTGGGAGAGGCTCAGACCAACTGAGATACCTAGAAAAGGCACATCCAATCTGCTGAGTGTTAGGGTACTAGAGAAGTCCAACAAAAGACCACCATCCACATATGCAATCAGCAAAAGTGTTTACTATTCCAGCATGCTGGGCCCAGCCATCCTGCACAAAGGCAAAATGGTGATGACCCCGAGATGGTCATGTGGGCTCCTTTTGATCACTACTAAAGAGAGTACCTTGGGAAGTTAGGTAATTTCAGATATTATTGGCTTAAGCAAGTGACAATCACATTAGTACATTCTAATTGGTTATGGCTAGTCAGGGGCTGGTTAAGTCTACAACTTTTCCATTTCAGTGCAGGCCTGGACAAGTCCTAGGCTTTGTCTTTATTTGGTTATTACCTTGAGCTTTTGTGGCTCAGGTGGCTCCTCATCCTTGTCAGGGGTGATTGAGATTGACTATCCTCTGTTTGTGGCTCTTCCTCAGAGACTGCCTGCTCAGTTCCAAGAAGCAGAGACTGAGGAGGCCTTGTTCTTAATTGAGTCATTAGGATAGGCTGCAATCATATTTGCCTGGCCCTCTCAGTGAGCTGCCTCCAGTTTGTGCAGTGTGCTCCAGGTTTCAAGCTTTTATACTATGATGGACTTTGGTGATGTGACTATCTTTGAATCATTTCTATTCTATAAGTAACACTTTCCTTATATCCCTATAGTTAACCTCAATAAAATTCAGCAGTTCAGAAAGTTGGATTGGAATTTGGTGTTATCTTTACATTGCTTTGTTGTTAGTCCTGTATGCTGGATGGATAGACATTTGTTCAGTTTACTATAGGAATAATGTCACACACACACACACACACACACACACACACACACACACACACACACAAAATTGGCTATCAACTTGCTAGCATTAGAATCACTGTGGAAAAATAAGTTTAGTGGTAAACCTATAAGGAATTATCTGAATAAGGAAAATTCTGTTGGGAAGAAATTCCTTAAATGTGGATGCTATTATTGCATATCTAAGAGTCCTGGAATGAATAAAAACAAATTGAGTTATTTATTTTTTGACTGAAGAGATGATGTTCCAGTGGTTAGGAACACTGGATGCTCTTTCAGATAATTATTTTCAATTCCCAGGACTAATATAGTGGCTCACAATCATTTTAATTCCAGACCAAAAGGATCATCAGTTGTCAAACTGATGGATGATGGTGCTCTGCATGCAGTGAATATGTTGTTCCCATTGGTTGATAAATAAAATGCTAATTGGACAGTAGCTAGGCAGGATAAACAGACAAGGAGAATTCTGGGAAGAGGAACATTGAGTCAGGAGTCACCGACCAGACACAGAGGAAGCAAGATGTGAAGGCAAATTTGAGAAAAGGTACCAAGCCACATGGCTAAACATAAAGAGGAATTATGGGTTAATTTGAGATGTAAGATCTAGCTAGCATGAAGTCTGAGCCATTAGGCCATACAGTTTTAATTAATATAAGCCTCTGTGTGTTTATTTGGGTCTGAGCAGCAGCAGGCTTGGGCAAGACTGGAGAAAACTCCAGCTCCAAGCAACCACTTCTGGTCTCCTTGGGCAGAAGGCATGTGTCTAGTACACACACACACACACACACACACACACACACACACACACACACAGGTAAAATACTCATACACATAAAATCAAATAAGTAAAAGTAGTAATAAAGTGAGCTGGTACAACTATTCATTTCTTTCTGATTTTGACTGTTGGTACAATGTTATTAGCATCTTCTAATCTTTTTTCCTTAACTTTCTGACTATGATGGACTCATGAAACAGTAAGCTGCAGTGGCTCCCTCTTCCTTCCTTAAACTTATTTTGTCAGGTATACAAGTTTTCACTTAGCACTTATTGTATAGTCTATATCTGTACTTATATGAATAATTTGATCCACATTTTAACATGGATACACAAATATTTATTTTTAATGAATACTAATTCTATCATATAGTTTCTTCTACAGAATTTTCTCTTTTAAGACTGAGTTTCATTTATCTCAGAATGGCCCCAAACTTAATGTTAATCAAGGCTGACCTTCATCTTCTTATCCTTCTGCTTCCATTTCCTAAGTGCTGGAGTTAGAAGTACATACTTCCATACCTGGCATCTATGTTGATTACAAGTAATTTATTTTTCTTATGGTTTGTTATTCCTTCATTTGCTGGTGTTGGCAGTTGTGAATTTTTTAGTAGTTTTAAAATAACCTGAATTCTATATTGTTACAGTTTTTATCATTGTATTTATTTAAATATTCTAGACATTTTTTAGATATATGGTTGAATTACTAGACATAATCCTGATGCTTTGATTATTACATATAGACATTTTCAGTTAGGATCTATGATTTCAACAAGAAATATCCCTCATAGGTCCATATCTTGAATACTTGGTCCCTAGCTGATACTAGTTTAGGTGGTTGTGGAAGCTGTAGCATGTGTAGCTTAGCTAAAGGATGTAGTGACGGCTTTGAAATTTTTAATTGTTTCAGGTATCTCTCTCCCCTTCCTTGTCTATCACAGTGTGAATACCATCTCGATCACATGATCTTACCATCAAGATGTGAGTTTTCCTACCACACATTACCTATTCTGAAGACCCAAAACTATTAAAAATCAAATCCTGATCCAAAAATAAGTCCTCCTTTAAGCAACTTCTTTTCATTATTTTTGTCACAGTTGCACAAAAGTCACTAATACAGGGTCAAAGCAAGTTTTAATTTGGGTTTAATCACTCTCTCTCTTCTTCTATGCTAATCATCCTAATGCTTTTCTCAGCATTAATGAGTTTTCTTTTTCTTTTTTGTTCCCATTTGTATGACTGAAGATAAGCCATCAGCACTCTTTTCAGTGTGTTCAAGACATTCTTCATCTCAGTCACTAGTGTTTTTCTATTCCCAAGTTCTGGGGAGTGGCTTCACACAAATGAGCTGTTGTATATTTAACTGAATAATGGCTGAGAAGTCTTGATGCTCCCCTGAGTTCTTTCCCTCCAAAGTTCTCTTTTCCAGGACCCTGCCTTGTGACAATAGCTTGTTAGCCGTCAGAAGCTCCTGTCTGATTATACTCCTTAGTGAGAATTTTTGTTCTATGCCTGTTTTCACTGTTGATGTGAAAATTCAAAAACTCTGTAAACAGTAATAAATAAGACCAGTCAAAAGAACTCACATACATTCAAGAAAATTTACTGATGGAATTGACTATTTTGTGTAAATTTAGTATGTATAAAAACATATCTGTAAATTTAAAGTTCATTGATATTATATGCTACTTGGTAAGAATTCAAAGTTCAATGACATCCTCCTCTCATTTTTTTAATATGTTGTGCAAAGTATACTTCAAATTTTATTCTGTCAAAAATATTTGGATTTGGCTAGACCTGTTAAATGAAACACACACATATAAAAATAATGAGCATATGTGTCTGTGTGGTGTTGTATCTGTGTGCATATAAACATATTAAAATATTTGAACATCTTACATTAGCAGAAAGTTGTGGTTTGAGAAGACACTTTAAAAGTAATTAGGTCAAGTAATCTTTGAAAGTTTCAGCAGTGATCAGCAAAAACTTCAAGTAATGCCAAAGAGAAAATAGTTCAGGTGATTTGGGTCATGCAGTCTTTGCCCCAATTATTCTACTATCCCATCACAGTGAAAAGACAAATACATGAGGAATAAGTAGGCATGGTTGTGAACTAACTGAATTTACTTTTTTTAAAAACAGCAATGAACTGTGTTTGACTTATGGATTAAAGGATTTTTTTAATTTTCATATTTCTTGAGAATTCTTGCATGAGTACTACATATATTAGTATTTACAACATTTTCACCTCTCCTCATCCCTTGTCCAAACTCTTCTGCTATCCCACACTGCTTCTCAATATTATAACCTATTAGAGGACTCATCACTAGGGAGAAAATTGATTCTTTCTGTCTCTTAGCTGCCAGTGACTACCTTTAGATTTTCACCTAGTGATGGGGCTTTATGAAATTTCACTCATATATATTCAAATATCAACTGATGTTATTATTTTGGTAACCATGCTGCTGAGGTTTTATGGGTGCAGCTTTCTCTGACATCAAGAAGACACTACTTCATAGTAGACATCCTTGCTTCTGTCTCTGAAATTCTTCCTGGTTTCTATTCCTAAATCTTTTCCTGAGCCATGGATATGGGAGTTGTATTATAGTTATAACAATTGTGGTTGGGTACCCCAAAGTCATTTCTTCTCTGCATTTTGACCAGTTATGGTTTGATGTAATGGTCTCCATCTACTAGGGGAAAAAGGTCTTTTGATGATAGAGGAGACCTACATTTAACTATGGGTATAAGGATAATAGAATACAATTAGAATTTATATAGGGTAGGGTAAATGTCAACATTAGATTCTCCTGAGAGCTGGGATATAAGGTTGGCATCATCAGTGCCTGGCTCCCTATGGCTTTTCAAACATTCTTAATCACATTTATCTTCCTTTCTCTCTACCCTTCTTTAATACCTTCCTCCCCATTCCTTGTCTAAGACTGCCATTTTTCCATTTCCCCACTCACTCAACTGTCCACCTCCAATGGAAGGGCACTTGAGGTTTTTTTTTTTCCTTTTCTTAGCTATTGTGGATAGAGTTGTAATGAACATGAATGTGGATAAGCCAAGATATCTGGAGAAGGATGTTGGGTTTTTCACGTGTATAACAAGGCTCATAGCTTGACCATTTGGTCTATTCACTGTTTATGAGATGGAAAGATTATGTAGCTCATGTATGGGTCATGGTTTTTAATACACTCTTAGAATTATAATGTATCACAAATGTATACAGTAGACTAACCAACTTTTATGGAATATTTAATCTTAAAATCTCTTGGAGCATTAAATGCATACAGGACATATTTTCTTCAAGTATTATTTTAAAACATGATTTCCAGTATCAAAGGCTGTGTAAATGTCACATATGTAACTACATCAGTACAATTTATGAATCTTATAAGGAAATTAGTCCCTTCACAGAACAAGGCCAGTTGAAAGTTTCAAGTAATTTTGGTAAACTTTCTTCACTTGTTGGAGAGGTCCTGTGAATATTCTGAAAAACTGCTTTACCTAATTATCTCTCTCTTCTCCTTAACTGCATTTTAGTGGCATGTACACATTGTTTAAAATAATTCTGAGGGTTTTTAAAGGGTAAATCTATTTAAAACATGTACTGCATCTGCCTTGAAAAATACAGCATTTTTGCACACTAATTAAATTTTTCTTCAACCTGAATTAAAAACTGACATATATCAGTTAAGTAGATTTGCCAGAATAAAGGTTTAAAGAACTTAATAATATTGATGATATTAAAATTATAAATTTTGATATTATTTGTGTGTGTGCATGTGTGTGTGTGTGTGTGTGTGTGTGTGTGTGTGTGTGTGAATGTGTGTTTTATATATGAGGTCACAGAAAACCTTTTCTATTGAGTTTTCCTCTTCCAATCTGGTTGCTGAGAATCAAACTGAGTTGTCAGGCTTGGGAGGCAAGTGTTTGTATCTCCTGGGCCAACTCATCATCCCAGGACTTCCAAATATTTTAATGATATTGTTTCTTGGTTCCAGGTTCCTTTCTTCAAACTTTCCTGTGTTCTGTTCAATGTATAACGCTCAAGGTTAGAAGAATTAACAGAATTAGCATTGGGACACAATGACAGAGCATTCTTAAGTAAATGCACACATTTCCTTGTTTGATTCTTCTTTCTAACCATGTCATCAACACAGGTAATCTGCTAAAATTCCTATGCTATAGTTAATTGACATGATGAATGATTTCAAAGATCAGGGGTATTCACAAAAAAATAACATGATTCTTTACTAATATACTTGATACAATGCAAGAAAGTTTAACACGCAGCCATTTTTCTTATATTGAATTGATGACATTCTGTCACTTTAAATACCTTTGTGTCATGATTTTCTCACTTTTGTTTTCACTATACATTGGACTAGACTTTAGGACAGTTATAGTCCATAATGAGTGAACTACTCTGTATAATGTGGACTATTGTGTGGCACAATGGAGAAAATACTCAGAATACTGTGGAAGCATACACAAATGGGATGAACAAATCTGTCTGAAGAATCAAGAAATACTTGAGTAGTTTGAATTTTGAAAAATAATTATGTGCAATGTAAATCAAGATATACTAGAGTCAGGAAGAAAGATGCTGGAAGTCAAAAGGCTTAAGCATGAGTGGTCATGATCATTCAGGCTACTAACAGCAACTGAATGTGACTGAAACATACAACAGACGAGTTGCAGGTACAGCTGAAGAAGTAAAAGAAAATATTGACTGTTTGATTCAGTAATTTTATAAAGACGTGTAAAATAAGAATGAGTTAAATAGATGAATGTTATGAGGTTCTTTTTTTTTTTTTTTGAGGTGAGGATCAAACCCAGGGCCTTACACTTGCTAGATGAGCACTCTACCACTGACCTAAATCCCCAACCCATGGTTGTTTTTACTAACAGAACACTGAAGAAATTTTCAAGAACTGCATTGGAAACATTAGGAAATCATTAAAAGTGTATTGAAGTTAGGTAAACAGAAGTTTGCAAGGGCTGTAAGGAAAGCAATGTTTCTAAGAAGAATGCAGTGGGACAAGGTCAAAACATTCAGGAGGAAAATCAAATAATACATAGAGTTTCTTTAAAAATACTACTAATAAAAGTAACACTATAAGCATTTTCTGTATTCTCTCCAGTTAACCGGACTTTGTTTAATCCTCATAAATCCTCATACTCAATAGGTATTATTGGAGTATGCTTCTCTATTTGCACAATTAGAATTCATGGCTAGTTTATGTAAGGCTAGGGTCACAGTAAAATACTTCAATATGAAAAACTTTGAAGATTCCTTTTAATGCAAACATGTCTCCTATGGGCCATGGTCTCTTGCAAATATTGAAATACTAGCCAAATATTAAGCAAATTGTTTGGGGATAGATGTATGGATATACATATTTACTTCACCAATAATATTCCATTCTATTGTGTTTGAATGTGATTATCAATATTTTCACAATGAATTCTACTTGAGTGTAGTATACAACATTTCATAAATATGCTTAAGTTCCCAATTTAGTTGTTCTTAAGTAAAAAGGGAAAAGTATAGTACACATATCTCACATACCATCCCTGCTTTTCATTTCAGGAAGACATGTGATGACATAAGAAGGAAATAAGCTCAGAAAAAGGATGATCAGAATATTTCCTGGATGAAAAGTGACTCGTGAACTGGAATACAGGCATCATACCGTTGTACATATCACCGTACTGGTAGTAGATGCAGGCTTAGAGAGTATAGCTTTTAAGTATGTACTAGATTCAAGGTTTGTTTCGTCAACTGGAAGACAAACTTAAGCATGTGTCCATCCCCAAAGTAAAAAACAGCACTGAGGGAGGTGCACATGATGAATAATTCCTGATGTCCTCAACAGGGGACAGATGGTGCTAATGGGTCACTCATGGAAGAGTTTGATCCTGTGAAAAGTTATTTCAACTTTATCTAGAATTCCATGGTTGGCAAAATTAATGGAGTATGTTTTAACAAAGGAAGCATGTGAGTAGTTCTGTGTTTAAGATATCTGTGGGTACTTAGTGAAGTAGAGGTTCACATCTAACTTTAAGTATCAATTATTAATGGAGATATGAATTTAATGTAAATGTTGTATAAATACAGTATCCATAAAATAATAACATTTTTATTTCACCCATGATATTTCCTCATGTTTGAATATAATTAGCAATGCCTTCAATGCATCTGAGTACAGCACACTGCACTTCATAATTATATTCAAGTCCCCAATGTATGTTTCTTCTAAGCAAGATGGAAAAAGTATGGATTTTCTTTTCTATGTTTTTATATAAGAGGCATTAGGGAAAGCAATACCAATAAATCACTGCAACCTGTATATCTCCTATATAGAGAGAAATATTCAGCTAGCTGTCAGAGCTCGTGCAGCCAACCTCAAATGAGCTGACCTACTTCCCATCTGGTTCAGTGTTCCTTTTCCATCTCAGTTAATTATACCTTAGGAGAAGACTCATATTTGTTTATATAAGAAAGAAAAAAGAAAACTCTTTCTCTCAGTACTTTTATAAACCTGAATTTCTTGTGATTTTTCTTATTTTTAAATATAAAACATTTTATTCCTTTGAAGAAGTGTTCTTTTAAGTTTGCTTCTCATTTCTAACTACTTCATTTTCTGTGTTGGAAAGGAAAAGTCTTTCAAACAGGGGAAATGGCAGTCAAGCCTCCCAAGTTTATCAATGTCATTTTGCTCCCAGGATACACAATTTCCTTTTATTTCCCAAATGTCAAAAATATAGCAGAGAAAAAGCACACAAACTGACAAAAGAAAGCATCCCAGTGTCTAGAGAGAATAAAATCTCTTCTGTTCCCAGAGCTGTGCTTCTTTCTTCCTCTCCTTGTGCTGTTGCACAGCCATCCATTGAATGGATGTCATGATTTGGCCACTGTCACATTAGCATGGAAGAATGAGCCAGCATTTCTTTTGGAATTACTTGAAGTTTCTATAATAGAAGACATAGTTAACAATATTAGTGAGTCAAGGAAAAATTTTATCACATACTTGGTGTAATTTATTATCTCCCATAAAGGCAGGATTCTAATGTCATGTCTGGGTTAACACAATGTCATACACAAGATGTAAACAAAGGAAAAAGTGTAAGATGCTGCAGAATGACCAGTACTTGCATTCATTTATTATTTTCAATTGTATATACTAGAATAAGGATTATGTTAAATAAAACAGATAACATTTTTTTAGTAGGTAGGAAGAAGTAAGATATAACATAAGTTAATCCCTCACGTTTTAAGGTTTAACAATCTGATTTGCATTTAAAAGCCAAATGCAGGTGGAATAACTTTCCTTCCTTTTGCAACTGTCCCAGATCTATGCCATCACGAACCACCAAAAACATGGAGAAGTTACACTGTTTTAGCAAACACATTTGTGAAAGGAAGTAATACATCTTTCCTGACACCTAGTCTTAAGTTAATAGCCATTTCAGGTGCAAACAGCTTCCAATGTACATCTTTGTTCTATGGCTGCAAAGAAGAAATAATGTCATAAACTCACAGCTGTGGTTATGACACAATTTTCTAACTATTTTGGTTCTCAGAAAGAGAGGTTCACAGACTAAGACAGGAGTAATATTCAAAGACTGTGTTTTCAGAGAAAAAATTATTTAGAATCTTGTGGAATTTACAATCTGTCCTCAAAAAGCATTAGTGTGAAGTTTGGAAAGCTATCAGAATAGTTTTCCTCCTCACTCAATAGTGAGGGGAAACAGTGTTTCTTAGGATCACATTTGCCATGATCCTCCTCCTTGCCATGCACCCACTTTAGAGTGTATCACAATAAATGAAGAGTGAAGAATTATCTGAAATTTCCCTACACAGGTATTCTGTCAATTAATTTATGACTGAAGAGAATGGTGTGGGAGATGATCCTGGAGTACACAGGTCAGCCTAAGCCTTGTCCTAAGTGGGGTTGTAGGAACATAGACTGCAGAAGAGTAAGAATAATGCCATGCTGCTGCCTTCAAAGACAGAGGAAGAGGAAGACGCTGCAAGCTAATGCCAACAATCAGGCACCAGAGACTAGAAAGAAAAGTGTCTCCTCAAGGATCTCCAGGAAGAAAGGCAGCTTAGCTTGTTGAAGAACTATTATAGAGTTCTAACTATAAAAGCCATAGTACATACAGTACTTGAGAACTATTGTAGACTTCAAGAACTGTAGTACAAGAAATATGCAACTTAAGCCACTTCTTTGTGGAAATTTGTCAGACCACAATGGGATGCTCAGACTATCTTGTCCATATCCTAGATGGGCAAATTTCAAATTTCAGAGAGTTACATATTGTTCAAATTTTCCTTAAACTTGTATATCAATTTAAGCATGTGTTTTTGTATTTAATTGGGTATACCATTCTTTGGAAGACTTTCAGTTCTGATAATTTTAGCCCATCCAATCATAAAATAAATGGTGATTGAGGTAGGAAGTAGACAGAGGATTTTGAATACTGATGATGATTTTCATTGATTTTAGCATCATTCATTTGAATAAAGTGTTCTGTAATTTATAGTAGACCTGTGTGTGTGTGTGTGTGTGTGTGTGTGTGTGTAAAAGAGGCAGAGACAGAGAGATAGAAGGGATACAGACAGAGAAATGCACAGAGACTATGCATAAATGTGAATGAGATTTCATATACCCATGGCCCCATCTGGGGACAGAAGAGGACATCTGATATCATATTCTGTCATTATCTGCCTTTATTCTCCTAAGACAGAGTCTCTTACTGAAAATGGAGATAAGATGACAGCCAAGTCCCAACAATACTTCTACCTCTGCCTACATTATGCTGGAATTATAAGCAAAGGGAGTCACACTGTCTTTTTATATGGATTCAGGAGCTTTTAACCCAGATCTTCAGTCTTGGGGAAGCAAACACTTATCAGATAAGCCAGGTCCTTAGTCCTCCTTTTCTTAGTCCTCTATTAGTGAAATTTGTGGATTCTTATTTTCCCATATATTCAAGACTAGATGAATTCCTTGTGTCCTTCCTCGCTAGATAGAGTAGTTGAGATGAACTAAGGTGTTTCTGCAAATTAGCAACATACTATTAAAATGGTACCACCAAAAAATGATTTATTGCATAAAATTATAAATTGTAGCTAGCTAATTAACTTTTAGACATAGCTGACTTGTTCTCTAGCAGCTTTTCTTTCTGAGTTATTGGGAAACACAGGATGCTTTTGTTACTTAATGCCCATTGTAATTAGTTTACAATGAAATATTGATTTTACATTAGTGAAGATAAATGCTATAGTATTGGCAATTGAATCTTGTTTTTATAAAGAATGACATTTTGCAGATAAAAAGACATTGTATTCCACTGCCATGACACTTTTGTGCAATTAGTATATGTATATTCTGCTCTAGATAGCCAACATTTACTGTGGTAAGACTTATCATCAGGGTTCTACTTGCAGAGTCCAGGTAAACATGTTTACCACAGGATCAGTTGAACATAATTCTATCTTCTTACACATCAAAGCATATTATATTTCTAACCATTTCTAATGCATGGTGACTTGTCCATGAGGGAACTTGTAAGTCTTTTAATGGCATAACACCAAACTTTCTTAAGCTTTCTGAGTTTTATATGATAACTAATAACTGCTTATAGTGAGATTTTTATGAATGAATATGATGATATTGAACATAGTAAGAAATTATTAAAGAAATGCCTTCCCTAGTTTCTTTTGTGTTTCTCCTTTTGTATGTGTCTGGAGAAATGGACATGTGTATATTCATAGGCATGTTATGCTTTATCTGTTATAAAATGGCTGCAAATGAAAATCAAGAGTCTTTTTATCAAAATTTGAATTTTGGTGATATACTTAATTGATAATCAGCATAGGTACTGAGGCCTTACATTCAGCATTGATAAAAAAAATCTTAGGTTGAAAACAAAAATGCACATGCTCAGAAATTTGAAGTATTTTACAATAATAGCATAATAAATATTGTCTAGACCTTATTTGCCTTAAGATTTTGACTTTATGTAAGATGGGTCCCCAAATAATATCTATTGAAGTCTATGGAGGGGTCCAGCCCCTTGATAACTTTCCCCAGAATTCCAGAAATGATGCTACTGGCAGCGAATAAATGTGAAGGATACTCTGGTAAATCTATGTATATGAAACTCTTTAGTTCATACACTTTATTCTTCTGAGTCAGTTCTCTCTCTGCACAGATTCTATTCTGCCCTCACGCCTTAGCTCCTTTCTGCCTAATTTCTCTCTACATTTATCTGTTGACTTTTCTAAGTGCTATCTCCCATCTTTTTTCTATGTGCTAATTCTCTCATCTTATTTCTGCCCCATCTAGCTTCTGATCCATCTAGTTATTTCCTGTCTTAGCTCCTCTCCCATTACCTTATTCTCATCTTATTCTTCCTCATCTTGTTCTTCCCTATTTGGATCTTCCTCATCTTCCATCTCATTCCCCTAGTACTCTCTACTAACCCTTCAACCTAGTTCTTCCCAATCTCAGTTTATTCCCTTCTAGTACTTACCCATCTAGTTCTTCTATTCCCTTTTCTCTTATCTGCATTTTCCTCTTGCCTCTGTGGTTTACAGTATATACCCATGCAATAGTAATAGTCTGGTTAACAGAAGGTAACCATGCTTGAATTTCCTCAGGGTCAGAAGGAGGATCAATAAGATCCACACAAAGGAGCAGTAATTTTTGCCATTATCTGCAACCCAAAAGGGAAGTGACTAATGGAGAATAGAATCAACTGAGGTTTAAGTTAATATCTGAGCAAAGAGGATTTTATGTGCTCAACTATATTCTTAGAAGTAGTTAGTTAAAGTGTCAGGAGTCTATTAGTGATGACTGAAAATAAAACTGTCTTATTTTCCTTTGGTCCCTTATCTGTCCAAGCTATCTTGGCTACTGTGGTTTCTGGCTGGATAGAGGAGTTCACTTGGTGGCTGGTTAGCCTGAATAAGCTTGAGGTACCTGTAAATAGAAAACCTTTAGTTCTGAGTTAATAGTTAAAGGTAAATAAATATAAAATTATTGATAAGACTTTGGGAAGTGAGAAAGTTAACTTTAATTAGTGCATCCACCAGGCCTTCTCAAACAGATACTCTGTTTGATGGAGTCTATTCTTAGAGAGAACATATGTATCTCTGATAAGATGCTTTCATCCATCAGGGGATGGTCCTGGTCGAACTACTGCTAGTGATGATAATGACAGGGAGACTTGAACTGAAGTTCTGGCTGTGTACGGCTGTCAGCACAGAAGGTTATCTATGTACTCCATTAGTAGAGGCAAAATGATGCCCAATAAATGATGGAAAAGCTATAATAGCACACAAGAAATTCATAGCAGGAAACAGCTAA
This sequence comes from Onychomys torridus, assembly GCF_903995425.1. Lineage (NCBI taxonomy): Eukaryota > Metazoa > Chordata > Mammalia > Rodentia > Cricetidae > Onychomys > Onychomys torridus. The sequence goes on from NC_050444.1 coordinate 97,419,153, forward strand.
TATTCAAAACCGCAAAGTTACCAGGACTCCTTTATCCCTGGCTTTGCCTCTGGAAGCCCCTTGGCTTCTTCCAGTTACAGCTTTGTCATAATCAGCTGAATTCCTACTCTATATATTTTTGTGGCCTGGTCTGCAGCAAATATCACCAAAGTCTTCTTTGATTTTTTTCGTTGCATATGTCTGCTTGCCCAACAACATCTCTATGCTTAATAAGAAGTCAACTTTTACAAACCTTCAATTTGTGTTTCTCCCTTACAAAGGCTATAATTGATCTTAACCTCCATTCATGCTGAATAACACCACCAAAGCATGGCTACAACCTCAATACTCTTCCTTCTCCTTGTACAACCTTATTTTTGTTTGTTTGTTTGTTTGTTTGTTTTGTTTGTTTGTTTGTTTGTTTTATTTTTGTTGTTGTTATTGGAATAAGAGGAAATTATGTTTATTCACAGGGATGGAGGAATAGGGAGGTAAAACATGGCCAAAACTTTGGTGAACAGGACATGGTGGAAACAGACCTCATGCAGACATCACTGAAGAGACAGAAGAGACTTTTCTTTAGGAGATGATGGAAAGCTCAGAGCTATCATAAGCCTTCTTCCCAAAGAGCTATAGGATACAATTTCAAAACTTCTTCTCTGCCTTCTGGGTGGACTCAGTCAGATTCCTTCTGATGCTTTGCTACTGCTCAGATGGCCTGACACACCTGGATGCATTTCCTGACCCAACAAAGGACATCGTGGCCAGCACTATCAGTGTTTTGAACAATAACTGTGGCTATTTCATACTGGGCCACCCTCTGTGTGTCATAGAAAGATATATTGTCCCCTTTGTGGGAGCACAGACTTCTGGTCCCTGTCCATCATTTTCTGGGAGAGGTAGCTGGTGGTCTGTAAGCCCTCTGGCAATGAAATGATTAATGCTAAGTATTCTGGGTCTGAGCAGGTTTGTCAATCTTTTGTGGGAGTAGGTATTGGACTATTGGCCTGAAGACATCCTGGGACCCAGACATGTTCATTGTTACCTCCTATCCCAGGGTTCAGTTTTAGTTGATGGTCCTGATGATTATTTGTTGCATCCTCCCACCCAGCATCATAGTGCTCTGCACACCATTCGTTTTATTTCTTAAAAATCTTGAAGGCCTGAAAATTATCCCTCTACCTTGTATAAGAACATGAATACTCAGTTCTAGCTTAATAGTATGTCTTTCATAAGTATGGGTACTAGGATTTTGAGTAAATCTATGTGAACTTATTAAGGGTTCAAGTTGAAGATGATGTAATTAGAACTATTAAATCTATTCTCCAAGAGCAAAACCATGTTAACATGGTGATAGCAAGTCTTCTATGTGCAGGTCAGGCACCTAAGAAAAGAAGCATGGTCAAAGGCTTCTTTTTGTTGTTGTTGCTCAACTAATTGTTCTTTATTTTCTGAAAGCAAAGCATCTTGAGATTTTTTAGTGATTCCTAAAATGTTCAGCTTGTGAGGAAGGAGGGGGAACTGTGGCCAGTATGGAAAATAAATGAACACAACTCATAAAAATAAAAAAAAGTAAAAACCAATGTTCAACTTGCTGGGGCAGATTGCTGAAGATTTTACCTTTGAGGATGTAACCATCTTATGAATCTTAACTCCTTACCATAGGAGCTAATTATCCTACCTGATATAGACAAATACTTCTGAATATTTACAATTCAAAGCATAAAGAATTCTATGGGTTCTGCTCTTACCATCCTTTACTGCACTGTCATATGAGGTCACCTGTTCTATGCACTGGGAGAAGTTTTGGAGAACACTTACATGTCATGTCACAGATACCTGTACCACCCAGCTGTCAAGAATGTCATAGAAGATTAATCCTTTTTATGGTCAATCTGCCAAGTATACAGTATATCAATTATTTTGTCTGACCTCATCAGGAAAAGGAGTACCTTAGTACAGAACTTCCCAACTGGACAAATTTGACCAAATAAAATTTAAGCTTACGTTTAGGGTGGGGTGTGTATGTGTGTGTGTGTGTGTGTGTGTGTGTGTGTGTGTGTACAAGCACCCCTCTTCTCTCTTTATTTATGCCTTTCTCTGTCTGTGTATCTGTCTTTCTCTCATGTAACAGCAATATTAATGGGTCTTATTAATAAAATCAAACCTGAGGCCAGTTATTGGGGTGAATGCTTGAAAATCAGACACACAGAACAAGCCACAGCTTCCTCACCTTGTCACCAGTTCCTCAGCTGGTCTTGTTTCCTCAGACTGCAAGCTTCTGAGTGAGTCCTCATCCAAATAAATCTCAGCTGGACTGTGCTGCTCCAGAGCCTAAAAGCTTAACCAGCCAAATGCTAAACCAGCCAAATGCTTCTAGTTTCTGGTCTTCACGCCTTATATAATCTTTCTCTTTCTGCCCCCACTCCCTGGGATTAAAGGCATGTGCTACCACCACCTATCCTCATGTTTAATATTGTGGCTGTCCTGTTCTCTGACCCCAGATAAGTTATTTCAGGGAACACACAATATTTCAGGGAACACAATACCACCACATTTCCCCTATTTATGTCTAAAATTTTAAAAAGCTTATAACTAATACAAGAAAAATCATATCAAATAAGTATCTACAATATACATAATCAAGATTACATTAACGATGTCTAGTCCATTAACATTTGACAGATTCAGGTGAAAAACTCCATTATATATAACAATGTCCAGTCCAGTAACATTTGATAAACTCAGACAAAATTTTTTCATTTCTTATCCTGTCATTTTTCTTTTCATAGTAGATTCAGTAGTCTACCTTTTGTCATTTTTACATCTTCCCCTTTTACTTTTTACAGTACATTCAGTGATCTACCCATTTATCCTATTATCCATCTTTTTTTCTCAGAGAAGATTTATATCTACCTCATATCTATATGCTTTTTTTCTTTCTTTTCTAAACAAAACCTCTGAATCTAATCTCCATGTTCAGCTCTTTTCCTGATCATTAACAATTAGCAACTTGTAGCCAACCATCATAAATAATGACAATATCCAAAACTCATTAAACGACCAAAAACATTCCATCCCACCTCTTGGAAATGTGGGCGTCATTTTCTTAAAATTACTTACATCTTCAGGGGATCCTGAAATGAAAAATTTTGGGTTAATTGTCAATTCTTGTATCATTTGTCTAGCTGCTGCATAATGAGAAAGTGCAGGGCTTGTTTCAAGTCTTTGTTCAGGTAGTCTGTGAGGCTGGATCCTCTTAGCTAGCCATCTCAAAATTGTCCTAAGTAGGTTTGTAGTCCAAAATCTATCTTTCTGTGGTGTAAATCAGCTTAATGGCTTTATCATAGTCCATGTGGAATCATCATTGTGGGATCCTGTCATCTTTTTGAAAATTTCGAAGTCACTGTTAGGTGTGGTCATGGTTCCCTGCAGACATTTGTTTGTTTGTTTTTGTTTTTGTTTTTTGTTTTTGTGTCTCCTCTGTGGTTTAAAGCAAACACAGTCTGATAAATGTGTCTCTCGGAACATGAATGTTCTTCCCTAAAAAAGAAAATCTTGACAGCAATTTCTTCCCACCATTTTTCTTGCCAAAGTTTCCAAACTGACCTTTGCTGATGATTTTTTGTAACACGATGGTCCTGGCAATTCTTCTCTGAACAAGCAGAAGTAAACTCTTCATCCCAGGTAGCAGCATCACCGTTGTCAGCAACACAATGAGAAGGAGCTGGCAACTCAGAGCAGCAGCTGCTGACTCCATAGTTCCACTGCCACTGTTTGTGGCTGGGTCCCAGGCTGAAACTTCTCCTTAACAAGCCTCCTAGGCTGGCCTCAAACTCAGGATCCTCCTGCCTCCATCAGAAAATCCTACCAGTGTGCTCTACTGTAAGAGTGTAGCTGGGGCCTGAACTGGGGCCCACAAGGCCACAGGCTAACAGCTTTTTCATGAATTCGTACCACAAACGTTGGGCGCCAGATGTAGCAGAATGGTTAGAAGTTATTAATAAAATCAAACCAAAGGCCAGTTATTTGGGTGAATGTTGGAAGATCAGAGACACAGAACAAGCCACAGCTTCCTCACCTTGTCACCAGTTCCTCAGTTGGTCTTGTTTCCTCCTACTGCAAGCTTCTGAGTCCTCATCCAAATGAATCTCTGCTCCAAAGCCTAAAAGCTTAACCAGCCAAATGCTAAACCAGCCAAATGCTTCTAGTTTCTGGTCTTCACGCCTTATTATAATGTTTCTCTTTCTGCCCCCACTCCCTGGGATTAAAGGCATGTGCTACCACCACCTATCCTCATGTTTAATATAGTAGCCATCCTTATCTCTGACCCCAGACAAGTTTATTTCAGGGAACACACAATAATTCAGGGAACACAATACCAGCACACTCTCATGTCTGTGTATGTGTGTGTGTGTGTGTGTGTGTGTCTATATAGAATGTGTGTCTGTATGTGTGGGTGGTGCAGGCAGGAGTTTGACTCTGCTTTACTCAATTTTTCTGCACCTTAGGTTTTCTGTTTTTTTTTTTTTTTTTTTTTTTGCACCTTAGTTTTTAAAAAGGGATTTTCACTTTATCCAAGGATCTCTGAATCATACACAGGCTGAGCAGAAAGTTCTACTGATCCTCGGATCTTGCTACTTATGCCTAACTAGCAATGAGTTTGTAGGTACATAGTACTGTGGTATGACTCTGTTTTCTACAAGGGATAAGGATTTAAAATCAAATCTTCTTTGAATGTCAAGCACTTTACCGACTGAGACACCTCAACTGCCCTATAAAGTTGTTGTGTTAAAAATATACATTATTATTATAATCTGTAATATTGGTTACATATTGAGTGATACTGAGAGTAGGCTAAGATTCTTTGTTAGTGCAAAACATAGCATGCATCTCTAACAGCTGTTGGAATGTTGCATCTAATTTGACTCTCATCAAAACACTACAAAGTGCGTATACAGAAATTCAGGAAAGAAAATTTAATTTAATTTTTTTCAAATTAAAGAATTTAAATTCACCAAGAAACTAGAGCTAGTATTCCAGAAGCATGTACCACACCCAGGCTTTCCTCACTTTGCAATTGCCATCTCTTTCTTTTTAAAAACATGATTTTTCTCATATAGCAAATTCATGATAATCAACTTGAATACTATTTTAAATTATAAGGAGAGCTGAGATTCCTGTCATTATAAAAGTGGATCACATATTTAATATAATTTGAAATCAAAGCAATAAAATGTTACCAGTCCTATGCTTTTCTATTTCAAATATTAAATCTAGTATCTAAATGTCAGCAAGTATGCCCTTTGTGTTCTTAGAAGAATTACATCTTTTATTTCTTGCATAGTTAATCTAGTCCTTTAAGAGAATCATAAGTAGATTATGGAAGAACAGAGAACCTCTATTTCAGATATGGAAGACTATTAGAAATAATGTTACATGTGGTATATTTGAAAGCCTAGATACCTTATCCCACTTACCTAATGTTAATCCCCAAGATGCAATGAAAATTACCATTGGTCCAATTCATCATGGCCATATTAAATAAAGCAAGCTTTTTTTATATTCCTGTATGGAGTCTGCCTCCCCAAAAGGCATGGTTCAAGAGATCAGCCTTGGATGCAGAAAGGGCAAGTTTTGTTTTCTTTGGTTTGTTTTTTATTTATTGAAAATAGATCTTCTTTCATATAATACATTCCAAACACAGTTCCCACTCCCTCCATTTCTCCTATCTCCCACCCACCTTTCCTATCTCCTAGATCCACATCCAACCTCTGTTTCCTCTTCAAAAAAGAGCACAACTCCAATAGATAACAGAGCAAACAAAGATAAAATAAGACAAGGAAAAATAAAGATTTTTATAGTTCACGTGTTGGGGATTTCCAAATGGAGGATTTGGCTGGAAAACAAGTGGAGTTACAGAAGGAGAATATTACAAAGTAGTCATAGCAAGGTGGACGTAATGAAGTAGTCATAACAAGGTGGCCTTAACAAAACAAAGGCAGGGTTTCAAGATGGCCATAGCCACCCCCTGAAACAACAGTATGGTTGCATGGTAATCATAAAAACTTTTTGAGGCAAAGACATGGATTCTGTCTCCTGGAGCAGGGAATACAAAACCATTTTTTAGTTAGGATTGCAGGTGGGGCATATCCCAATCCTTGGGAAGCAGAGATCTTATCATAAACTGGAATTAGTCTACTTTATCTTTAATATAAGATTCATTTCAAACCCAAGATGAAGGCATAATAGTTTATCTCTAAATACTTGTGCTTTTTAAAAACCAGTTTAACCTTGTTGAAACTCTCTTGTATCATTTAAAACAGAAATAGCAATCATGACCTACTTCACAGGGCATTGATGCTCTCAAATTCATTATGAAAATGCATAGTGGTCTTTATACAAACACCCTTATCCTTAAAATCAGCTGAACACACTCCAAAGGAAATTGACGTAGGGCTAGTGGTGTCTATAACATTGCTTCTAGGAATTTGCCACCTCTGCCAGTGTGAAGATGTCCCTGGTTATCCCCTAAAATGTTCTTGTACTATTTCTTTGATAATTATTTTGAGGATTTCTGATGGAATTTTAAAAAAGATGGCTTGATATTTAATATATACACATCTCTTTTTTATTTAATTTTTTTATTCCTTTTACATACCAACCACAGATCACCCTCTCATTCCTCCTCCTGCTCCCCTGTCAAACTTCCCCATGTGTTTGTCCTCTATAAAGGACAAGTCCTAAAGAGTAAGTCTTCCCATGAGGGGATAGCAAAGTCTGGTACATTCAGGTGAGGCAGGACTATACCGTTCCCCACTGTATCAGGGGTGAGTAAGTTGTCCATCCATAGGTAATGGAATCCAGAAATCCAGTTCATGCATTAGGGATAGATCCTGTTCATACTGCCAGGAAAAAAAAATATACATCTCTTAATCACAGACATCATTTCTATCATTGCTTGCAATTATGATTGCCCATGTGATGAATAGCCATCCAAAATACTTTTAACTTAACTTCTGAAAAACTAAGTATCTAGTATTTGACAACTGTCTAAGCATGCCATTTTAGCAATCTGCCCATCACACAAGATAAAAGGCAGACAATGCACTGTGACCTGTGCTTTTGTTCACACTTGACTTAAATGATGTCAAAGCAAAGGTGCACATTGTTTCATTATATTCAAGAGCAAAATAATTTGGTGTTATCAGCTTAAGGGCATCTGTTCTTGACTCCATTTTACCTATGTTGACTAATGTTCCAAATAACCATTATGGGATTTGTGAGATGTGGCTCTTTTTTTTTCTTTATTTTTACTATTTAAACATGCAGTTCTAATTTGAAATGCTGGTTATTAGCTCCGCTACCATTGTTTTCTCTTGGATATTCTTTAATTGGAATCCTGGTTGGAAGATAATAATAGCTTTTTGCTTGAGGTTGAAATGATTCCCTTTTCAGCCTTTTGTGTGAGCCTTCTGTTTCTGAACACACACTGTAATAATGTATTTATGAAATCTATATCATCTTTTGAAAAGCTAAACTTAGCAAAAGCATTGCAGGTGTATCTGGAGACAGTCTCCTTGTCCTATGTGGCAATGTTAAGGTTTGGAATAATCAATTATGGCTCTCTCAGGAAAAGCAAAAGTGCTGAAGAGTCCTCAGGCTCAGCAGGAGCGATTTCACTTATAATGCAGAAAATTGCATCCAGTACTGACATCGCTTGCCTTCCTACTGTTTCATTAAAACTATATAATGTGGTAAGGTAGATTTGATTCAATGGAAACAATATTTTAAACTTGACCAACAGAGTCCTAATTAAGTTTTAAGGACCAAAATGAAAATTATATGTGTTTTTAAATGCCTCATTCTGAGTGGTTTCCATATGTAGCATGTTGAATGGTATAGAACACATCAGAAACAGGCATGTAGGTCTAGAGACCTGATGGAAACCACACTGCTATCAGATTTCACAAACAACAACATGAATAGGTTTTACATTTGCATTTCAAATGCTTGGTATTCTAGGTATCAATTCTCCTGCTTGCTTGTGTGCCCCATGCCTTCAGAAAAGTAATGGTGCTGTGCATGAAGATGTATTGCTAAGGCGTTAACATAATAGACACCAGAAAACGTCATTCTCTATATGGGTCATGCATTACTTGCACGGAGAAAGAAAGGGGGAAAGAATATTTAAGTAATGAAGATCTATGATCAAAGTACCCAGATAATGTTACACTAAATGAATGGCATGTTAGAGAGTCTGGTGAAATTTAAACTGGGCTGACTGCTAATAGATTTCTGGAGTCAGACTCCCTGTTTTGGAAGATAGGTGTTCTTGTATGCCATTTATAAGCTTGTGCCATTTATAGTGCTCATAAAACTATAGAACCATAAAATATCAAAGAAGTTGTACAAAATCAGGCTCCAGGTACAATTTGAAATCAACTGGTTAAATGAAACTGCCTTGACTTTTTTTGTTAACATACACCAGAGCCAAAAGGAGGTAAAAAGTGGGTTTGCTCTCACTCCTGACTCCTTAAAGGTTGCGATTTCATAAATTAGCTCTTCTCTATTGGTCCTTAGGTTATATTCTCTTCTGTATCCATCTGTGAAGGGAAGAAATTTATTTGATAACTACATTTAAACATGACATTTGGCCTAAATCTGCTTTGCAGGAATGGTGCTGACTTTTCCATTGAACTTAGGGTACTTCAAAACAGGGAAGCCAACGTTCTGTTCCAGTTTCACATTCACTCCTGTTTTCCAACACTCTGAGTTCTTTTTAGCCATCGTTGTTATTGTAAATGTTTTTAGTGGGTAAGCTATGACTATAGCCCCAATCTCCATGTGCATTTTGGTAAGTGTATTTATCTCAAAATATGAATGTTCATGTATGCACATCATTTCATGAAAAATACTTTACAGTGTGCTCTAAAGTAACATAATCACATCCCCACAACTAGTCACCCAATTTTCTTCAGATTATTTGTTGAGTTTCAACATGTGAATTTTGAGAGGATTAAATACTCAAATGATAAGAAATGTTTATTCCATATATTAACTTAAACGGATTATTGACAACTTTATGGATGGACAACTAACCAAAAGTGTATATACTTAAGAGGAACAACATTAGTACTTGTTACTCATTCTGACTCACAAGCACTCCTATTTTACACAGTTACCACATTTTGATGTATGTGGGGAAAATATTTAAATTTTACTTTCTTGGAGGATGGAGTATCTTCTTTCCCTAGGACTGGAGCTTCATATACTGAAGTTTTGGACCCTTTAGCCATAGTCTCTCCATTCCTCCCACCATCACCCCTGGGTCACCATTTTTTCTTCTATATTGCTGTGCACTCCATGGTTATATTTTCTACCTGTAAGTGAGAATGTACAGTTTTAGTCCTTCACAATCTTCTCTATGTCATGCAGCATAATATCCCTCCAGCTCAAATGAGTTCTCAGAACCACAAGTATATCCTTTTAAGGTGTCCAAGACCATGTGCTTTTATGTGTCACATTTTCTGAAAATTTTTCTGAAATCTAATTTTCTTTATATGTTCTTCCATTGGCATGTACCAAATTTTGCTCCATATCCTGCAACCCAGAATACTATGTTCAACACTGGGGTGGTTTATAAGATATTAAGTACAGCTGCATCTACTTTACCTATTGTATGATGGCCTTTACAAATGTCCTAGCACTGGATGGCTGGACCATATTCCCTTTTTAACTTTTTGGGAACTTGTAGATTGCTGTCTACAATGGCTGCATGAATTTATAGCCCCACCCTCAATATGTAAGTCCACCCTGTTCTTGACATACTGATCAACAAGTTGTAGCTAAAGTTTTCCTGTGTCCCACCTGGTCCATAGCTGCCCTGACCCAAGTAAACACACACAGGCTTATATTAATTTAAACTGCTCTGCCTTTAGCTCAGGCCTACCATTGGCTAGCTCTTACATTTAAACTCAGTTCATTTTTGTTAATCTATATCGTGTCACATGTTTTGTGGCTTTACCTGTGTGCCATTACATGTTACTCCCTGGACTGCAAGCTGGAGTCTCCTCACTCAGCCTTCCTCTTCTCAGAGTTCTCCTTGACTACTTATCCTGCCTATACTTCCTGTGTGGCTACTGGTTTTATTTATCAACCAATCAGAGTACAGAACATCCCACTACAGCACGTCTTACCTTTTTACTGTTTGTATGGACACTAAACAGTGAGAGAAATCCTGTTGCAGTTTTGAATGATATTTTCCTGAAACTTACTGATAACACTTTTTCAGCAATCTGTTGGTCAGATTTGGTACCTTACATTTCTTCACAGAACTGCCACAATTCTCTGTGCTGATACTATCTTAATCAGGTCGTGTATGATTTTGTTATTATATGAGTGTGCATGGGTAGCTCATAAGTGGAAATATTTTTTTTTAGAATATATGATTTACAAATAGTTTTTTTTTCTATTCCCTGGCAGATTGCCAGTGCTAGAAGATATATCCACTTACTTATGATCATATGAGCAGGACTAATTGCACTCAGGAGATTATCAATAATATTAAAACAAAGAATCTCATTCAAGATGTTCCTTGAGCCTTGAATATAAGAGAGATGGTAAGTCTTATCCATGGATAATCGCCTAATTGATTATCCAATACAATACTAAGTGGTATTTGGACCATTTAACCATGATCTCTCCATTTCTCCCACCATCACTCCTGGGTAACTTTTTTTTTCAGCAATATTCATATGTACTCCATGGTTATATTTTCTACCTGTAGGAAATCATAGAAATACAAGAAGATGAAATGGACTAAGCAGGATGTATTTTTATATTAGACACACACAATTTATATCTACATTATACATACACTAATATATTATATATAACATATACATACTAATTATATTTTATATATAATATATACTAATATACCATACATATATGTTGTATATAATATATATGTATATATGCACACACACATATATATATATATATATATATATATATAGAGAGAGAGAGAGAGAGAGAGAGAGAGAGAGAGAGAGTTGCAATAACAAAGAGAAAGAGGCCAAGATTTCAAGATAGAGCATGGGAGGGTTAAATTAGAGAGGCTGGAGAGAGGAAAGAAATGGGAATAATCATATTACATTTTAATTTGCAAAACATTTTTCTGTGGGACATTCTGTATTTCAAATGTGCTGCTCTGCTTGGTTAATAAATAAAACACTGATTGGCCAGTAGCCAGGCAGGAAGTATAGGCGGGACAAGCAGAGAAGAGAATTTGGGGAAGTGGAAGGCTGAGGAGAGAGACTTGCCAGCCATGACAAGTGAGATGTAAGGTACTAGTTAATGGCAACTTATAGATTAATAAAAGTGGGTTAATTTAAGATAGAATAAGTAGATAACAAGAAGCCTGCCACGGCCATACAGTTTATAAGTAATATAAGCGTCTGAGTGATTATTTTACACATGGGTTGTAGGACTGTGGGGGCTTGGTGGGACCTGGAGAGAAGCTCTCCAGCTACAACATTTAAAGGGCCTTAGATTTTTGAGATAGATGTGTGGAGGACACTAGAGAGTTGGAAAGAGACAATGCTGAAATGTATAAAATTTATAGTAATAAAACTTACTAAAAACTCAGTTTAGCCGGGTGGTGGTGGCACACACCCTTAATCCCAGCACTCGGGAGGCAGAGCCAGGCAGATGTCTGTGAGTTCAAGGCCAGCCTGGGCTACCAAGTGAGTTCCAGGAAAAGGTGCAAAGCTACACAGAGAAACCCTGTATCCAAAAACAAAAACAAAAACAAACAAACAAAAATAATTCAGTTTATTTGGAGGTATCTTAAATGCTATTAAATCATTTTTCATGTAGTATTCTAAGATTACAATATGTTTAATTACAATCTTATTACTATTATGTGTAAAATCCTTAAATATTATCAGATTCTTATGGAATCGAAGTTTATTTTGTAATCACACTAAGAATTAATGAAAAACATAACTTATTGTCATGTTATTATTAGATGAGAGTAGGGCTTTGACAATATTCCATGGAAGTAATGATACTACAGTTCATGTGACTTCAAATTTACCATAAAAATAGCACCTGGTGTTTTAGAAACACTTTGGCTTGTTCCTTAAAGTCGCTATATTTCCAGTTGGTTGGACTTTTCATGAAAAGTATACTTTGAAAGAAAATTCCAATATCTAGAAAATTACATACTGCATATGAGATATCTATAATGTGGAATCTAATGTTCTGTGAGTCAAGATTAGACATAATCTTTTATTGTTTGAACAGAAAATAATCTTTTTCAAATATTTAGCTGTTCATACAAGAAAGGTGAAGCTCTATCATCAAAAGAAAATGAAAGCAAAACAAAGTATATGAGTACAAAAGAAATTTATAAAACTATTTCCATATCTTTATATGAGATTTAGAATACCTAAAAGATTAATTCCCCAGTTTTCAAGTTTGATAGTATATAAACTAATATGAACACATTTTTATCATATATCACATGAGCATATTTTAGTCACTCTAATCCTTCAAGAATATTCTGTTGTGATACCATGAAAAAAATTAAAGTAAAATTACAGCACATTTAATTTGGCATAATGTAGCATATATAAATTATTTCAATCTGGCCCAACCCACACCTCTGAAAAGAGCTAAAGGTGCCTGCTATATGGTGCTCCATGGACATCATCTTACTCTTGCACTGGAACACAGTGTGGTATTAATGCAGGCTGAACAAGTGAACAAAAACTTTAAAACTTAATAATAAGAAGCAATGAATTAAAGAAACAGTCTAATGCTACATTAGAATGTGTAATACATTTGTCCAATCAAATTATATTTATCCTGTATCCTTGTTCCTACAGAAACACATTGCAGTTAGGTCATTTATACAAAGATGACCAAGTTGGCTCTCTGTGATATGTCTGAGTATCAGAGCCATCATGAATTCTCATTAATTATAAGCCTTTGGTGAACATAATAAACTTAGAAGACTGTTCCCCAGCTCAGAAAACTTGTATACTTTTGCCATTACATTCTAATGACTACAGTATACTCTACAATCAAGTTTATGGTCTTTGATATTGCTAGAATGCCTAAACTCACATTCTTTATTTTCAGGATCACAAAATGGCAAACATAGTACACAATGAGACATTAACTTTTAATATTGAAGAAATCAATTCAAATACAAATATTTCAAACCATGGCAGTTTTCCCTGTGGGAGAACACATGAAATACTGTTTATGGTAGGCTATTTTACTTATATTGTTGAGACCCCTGGTCAACCAATTCACTGAGCCCCTTACATATATCTAACATGCTTAGTGGTTTTATATACTTAAGAATCAAATTCATTGATCTCGAATAACCTGCTACTTTTGTGTTGTTTATCTAGTTCCTTTTATTGACTGTAGAATCACCTGGTGCCTGTAGTTAGCTCTGGAAAATACTACTGTACACAGAAGGATGAAAACCATCATGTGTGACTGTAAGTCCTGATTGCTACCTAAATTCTCTCTTTGGCATTGAGTAAATTGTGTCTCTGGTTATAAATTCAAAACACATGGATGGAAGTCTTAATATGAACTGAGTCTGAAAGATGAAATACATTGAAAAGTTTTCTCCAAAAGTAAAAGCCATTGCTGAATCTCTGTGAACAAAGGCATTTGTGTAGTCACCTGAATTCCAAGTTGGGCTTGTTTCAAAAAAGAGGAATCATCAATCCACACTTCTGCCTACCTACCTACAGACAAATGCCTCTTATGAATTCCTGAAAACTTACTGATTCAAAGTCTTTGGTTAGCATTAAAGCACTGGCAATTTGCAACATGTTTTATACACTAAGCTTCAAAAATAAATGCTGACAAAATATTATATAATATATAGATATTATGTTAGAATAGAGCTATATAATTACATTTGGATGCACTTTATAAAATTAATAATCTATAATATATTATGTTATTTTACAATGTTTCAATTATTTAATCATTAAAATTTTATTGACATTGTATTTTTATATGATTACTTTGATAATTATTCCAGATTTTAGAAAATGATTTATTTGATATAAGGCCCATTGTACAGGTAAATACCATTAATCTTGAAAATAACCTGTGGCCACAGTGGCCAGAAGCCCTAACCAAGAACCTAATAGTATTATTTTGCTAAATAGATATTTTAATAAATTGTTTTCTAAATGCTTATCCCTATACCCAGAGGTTAGTTCAGTTTTCAGTCTTCAACAGAGAAATTCTGTGTGTGTGAGTGAGTAAGTGAGTATGTGTGTGTGTGTGTGAGGTGTGTGAGTAGTAGATAAAATTTAATAAAGAAACTCACATCTGGTCAAAATAAAAATATTAAATGTATGTGAAGTGGTTACGCATAAATGTCATATCCGTATAATATAACCTTCCTACAAGGCTAAAGAAACATCACTGAAGAGGGGGCAGAAAGTATGTAAGAGCCAGAGACTGAAGAGGACTTGGACAAAACAGTGTTCTCTGGATTACAGGACTATCACACTAATAAATTTGCAGAATCTGTGGTGGCATATTATGACCTACACAAGATCAAGCTAATCATCCTTCTAGCAAATATGGTATGGCTCCACATGAGCCATGATGCACACAGCTGAGGAGCTACTGAGACATGATGGTTGCTTGATGAAAGACAATCATATTTCTTTAGGATTTTAGAACCTAGTACATTATCTGTACTTTGTGCTAGTGGATAATCTTATATCCATGAATATATGGGCAACACTAATTTGAAAACTTAGGGTGTGAAATGAGGAGGAATATGTGGTGGAGAAAAACCTGGAAGGAGTTAGAAGTAGAAAAGTGGGAAGAGGCCAAAATGATGAAAACACATCATATATATGTAAGAATTTTGGGGAATCTATGAAAATAATATATTAAAAAGGAGACCACTACAGAAAAGCACAGTCAACTAAAACATGGAGTTGTGGATCCCAGGCCAAGTAGATATTTCTACAAAACACTCCCATACCTAAAGTTCAAGAAACATTGAGGATGAGGGAGCAGAAAGATTGTAAGAAAGAGGATCAGAAAGAGTTTGATATAAGATTGTGTCTCCTCATAATATCAGATGCACTCCCCATAAAGCCTCATCAATATGAATAACAAAATGTGAGCTGAAAAAAGATAACACTAGGGAAAACAGAAACTGGTTGTTCTCAATCCTATTCAAAGAGCTTTAGGCAACTGTGGAAAGCAAGGAAAGAAAAGGTAGCTACCTGAGGAAAGAACATACCAATTGGTTGATATCATAATTTGGGTTCTAGACTGTGTGTCTAGAACTAGGCTTTCTTTCAATCCATTTATGGGTCATAGAGCTGTTCATGTATAGGGGGCAAGACTTCACCCTAACCACATCTGCTGTAAGTGTCCCATTCCCAAAGACCATGCATATCCTCTGAGTGGAGCAAAGACTCCATCACACTCTCATAGTATCTGTAATGTACAGGAAGATCATGACTTACTTTAGGGAAAACACTATTTACAAAATAAGTAAAAATTACTTAATATTATACCAGAAAATAATAATAGCAGGTTTTACAATAGAAAGTTCTTCTGAATATAACTTAATCCTCAGAAGAATGGGGGAAAACAATACTCTTAATATAAAACTTCCAGTACCCAACTAAAAAACAATCATAATGTTAAGCAATGATTCCAAAAGAGCAGACTCAAATGAACTTTCAGAAAATAGAATCATAACCAGAAATTACATTAATGTTAAAATAGCCAAAGGAAAAAACATTTAAGTTAGTGCAAAGTCTTGCCAGTTTCAAAAGAAAAGATGGGAATAATGAAAAGGTAAATTAAAAGGACAAAAAAAGGTTAACTGAGCACAATGGAGATCCTGGCAGCAAAAGTAGCAACCACAGTAGCTTTCATTCTATTGGGCATGACAAATTTAAATCAATAGTTATATACATTTCAATTGGCCTGGAAAGCTATAAATTTACAAACTCAAGTTCCATTTTGTCTCAGGATACCATCTTACAAGGTCTCCAATTTGCAGAAAGGCTCCTTAAGGAAGGGAATGTTTCAGTTGCCTTTAACCTACTGGCTATGGGTGGGTTCAGATTTCTTTTGGTCTTTTCTGTGTCGAACACACAGATTGCAAGCCCAGTGCCACTTAGAGTTCTTTGGCAACGGTTAACTCTGCAGCTCACACACAATTGAGCCCATATGATAATGAAAAAAGGGTAATGCCTGGGGGGTGCTCACCAACCAAGACAGAACACCTGTGTGGCCTGGACAGGTGTCTCCATGACAGGTAAGGTGACCTGCTGATGTCCCATGCAACCTAAGTCAGAGGCTCATTTTTTAGTAAAAGGTGAGGGGGACCTGTAGGGTCCTGGCCCCCATTTTGGGTAACTGTTGCATTGCTTGCTCACCTTGATATCCTCCTTATGCTAATTCCCTGGGTGATTCCACCCTCCTGAATGCTTAAGGGAAGCTCCTTGTCTGTGTACCCAGCATAGTGGGTGTTAACAGCTTAGATGCAAGATTGTAAAACATAAGAAGAGGGATAGGGGACTTAGCTCAGTGGTAGAGTGCTTGCCTAGCAAGTGCAAGGCCCGGGGTTCAATCCTCAGCTCAAAAACAAAACAAAAACAAAAACAAAAAAAAAAACAACAACAACAAAAATCAAAAGCGAACTTCTGCCCTCTAGGGTTCTCTCATTGTGCTGTAAGTCTGTATTTAAGACCTCCTCCTTCCTTCAATAAATGGCATTAGTCATACAAAAGAAGAAGAAGAAGAAGAAGAAGAAGAAGAAGAAGAAGAAGAAGAAGAAGAAGAGGAGGAGGAGGAGGAGGAGGAGGAGGAGGAGGAGGAGGAGGAGGAGCTCAAGATCATGATGTTGGAACTCATTGACTAGACTGCTCAGAACCTGCATGGGACCTATCTAGGCCCACTGAATACGTGTGACAGCTATGTGGCTTGATCTGTTTGTGGGGTCCCTGGCAGCAGGACCAGGACTTATCCCAGGTGCATGAACTGGCGTTTTGGAGCCCATTCTCTGTGGTAGGATACCTTGCTCAGTCTTGATACAATGGGGAGGGGCTAGGCTCTCCTTCATCTTGGTATGCCAGACTTTGATGATTACTTTGGGTGGCCTAACCCACTCTGAGGAGTGGATAGGGGTAGAGCAGGAGGGAGGTGAGAAAGCAGGAGAAAGGGAGGGAGGGGGAACTGGGGTTGGTATGTAAAATGGAAAAAAAATTAATAAATAAATATTTTTTTTAAAAGAAACAAAAATGCTAACTGAAATTTCTTGATTACATATTCTCTAAGTGAGCATAGTAGGAATGCAGGTACTTCAAAACTAACATCAGTAAAAAATAGAAAAGCTGGAACAATGAAATGAGCTTTATATATATATATATATATACCTTTAAATTTAGAGAAAAGTAGAGTCTCAGCCAGCTTGAAAGGGACATCAAGCTGTTTAACATGTGCAAGTACAATTGTAGAAAAGAAGGACCACTATGGGATAATGCTTTTGTACACTGATTTTAATAAAACACTGATTGGCCAGTAGCCAGGCAGGAAATACAGACAGGGTAAGCAGACAAGGAGAATTGTGGTGAAAGGAAGGGCTGAGCCAGGAGGTGCCAGCTGGACCCACAGGAGACAAGAATGCAAGACAGAACTGAGAAAAGGTACCAAGCCACATGGTTAAACATAGATAAGAATTATGGGTTAATTTAAGAGTCAGAGCTAGTCAGCAATAAGCCTGAGCTAATGGCCAGGCAGTTGTAATTAATATAAGCTTCTGAGTGATTATTTTAAGTAGGCCATGGGACTGCAAGGGCCTGGCAGGACCACAGAAACCATCTTAGTACAAAGGACGGGTGGCAGAAAAAGATATGAAACAATAATGACCTGAATGTTCATACTTTCAATGTAAAACAAGGAAACAGATTAAAGAAATACAAAAAATTCTAATCAAGAGAATATGTATTTGGTAATTTGCTGTAAGTATAAAAGAACATAACCACACATATACACATATACATTTTCTTATTATATTTCAGATTAATTTTCTCTGGGCTTTAAATATACATTTGGATCATAACTTCATATGAATAATTGAGGCTGAATAAATGGACCTCTTAGAAGGGGAATGAAAGAATAAGAGGCCTATGATGGTTTCGTGAAATAGTCTAAAATATTATACCTTAATAAAGTAACTGGATCAAAAAGAACTCAAGCCAAAGTTAACACTTTATGTGGCTGGGATTTAGCAAAATATTCCTGCCACATATGTTTGGTTCAGTTAATCATATTCTGTAGATAGGGTATTAATGTATGTATTGGTCCCATAGAAGTGACTGATTGTGTGTATTCCAAGCACACAGTAAGCCCTATGTGTTATTTCTCCCTACACTGAGAAGAAATGACTCAGAATACTATACTGTTTAGGACACTCCCCTATGGAGCTGGTAATATTCTGTGCAGTGGGCTTCAGCTTTCTACCTCTTGTGTTCTCCTAGGCTTGGAGATGCAGCTTTCTGAGTCATTTCTGATCCAATGATTAAACTTTCACCAATATTCTTGTAAGTAATCCTGATAAATTCATTAGTTCACCAACTTGGACTCTGGTGTCTTCCTTAATTTTGTCTATCATCATTGTTCTCTGGAGTAGGTAGAAAGTTATCTCCTAATGAATGGTGTCATATAATAGCATGTATTTAATAAAGCAGCAATCCTTGAAACAGAATACCATACAGGAATCTACAATGGAGCAAGATGCTTGCATGTACTAGGTAGGATGGTACCTGCCACTCATCCCTTGAACTTCTAGTTAGCTCAGTTTGTTTAAGAGTGATTCTTAGTAGTCTTTACTATCTATATACTTTAGCAGAGGAAGGAAACTAGTGAATCTGGTCACTTTCAGGGACTTCCTGAAGCTACTTTAAACTGTTTACTTCCTGTCGAAAGGATCTGTCCTGAACTAGGGAATGTTTTACTCCCCCTGTTGTTTAACCTCCCTATAAATATCCTGTTTCTGGATGAGAGTAAAGGTTTTAATCTCTGAGAAAACTACAAAATAAAAGCCATTACTGGTTACATTACAGTATTCTTACTGAGCTTGAAATTATAATAATTTTCTGATACTTTTGTCTCTGTCTATCTGGCCTGTGTAGGACTTCATTTTTGCTGAGCAGGCAACCTTCTTCCTTTGCCAGCACTTGTTTCTCCATGTCATTTATGATGATGCTTATATAGTATGACTCGTATACTCCTTTGCCTCTAGGACCTATCTGCCTTAGCACCATATCAATTGTTTCTCTGTTCCCTGGTAATAACTCAGTTAAAAAGAAATGTTAGCAAAAAATAAAGGACTAAATCTTCCCTGATACACAAAGTTTTTTTCATAGAGTCATCCTGGGAGGATAAGATAAAATCAGTATCTGTAACAAGGGAATTGTGCTATTTATCTAGGATGTTTCTTTTATAAAAATTAAATGAGCACATAGGTATAAGAGAACAAAGAAACCCCAACATAGTAAATAGCTCCAGGGATGGTGACCTTGGCAAGAGTCATTCATAATTATACTTTGTGGCTTAATGTTGAATCCTTCTACAGCATTGGTATTTCTGCAGCCATGTAATGGGGGCAGGGGACATAGGAGTAAGATATACAAGATAAAAGACATCTACAAACACTCCATTTTCTTTGAATGGAAAATTTAAGAAATATCAAAGTAGTAGTATAGTATATTTTAAATTTATACCATGGTATAATAATCAATAAATAGACAAATATTATTTAGATGACAGGTTGTGTTTTCATACTTTCAGTAATCATTTATTAAAACAAAATCTCAGAACTGGAGAGAGAGCTGAGGAGTTTGGAACACACTGCTCTTGCAGAGAATCTGGATTTGGTTCTCAACACCCACATGGTGGTGACATCCATCTTTATGTCCAGTCTCAGAGATTTGATCCCCTCCTTTGGCTACTGCATGCATCTGCACCCATGTAGTACACATATATGCACTAAACATCAATAAATATAAATGTAACTAAATCCTATTTTAAAAATCTATTCATAAAAAACAATATAGAAACTTGTACGTGAAATAATTTATGCTACCATTTTCTATAACACATACATTTCACTTTTCTTGGAAACACTTCCTTTACTGTAATTTAATCATTCTACATTTTAAACATGAAGGAAATGAAATATTTTCATAGCAATACAACTGATGAACAAAGGTGAAAATTGTATTTTTCAGCTTCCTAAAAAATAACCTCAGAAATTTAAATTATTGATTTCACTATAAACATAAGGTAAGAGTTGAAAAAATGAAACAAGAAGGAAAGGAAATGACTGGTTCTAGGTATGGTGGAGAAGAAAGTTGATTGTAGATAAAAGGGAAAGTATAGCCAGAGTCAGGGGCATCTGGGTGAGTCCAGAGTGGATACAACCCTGAGCCATGTGAGGAGAGGGGCAGAGGAGAACTAGGTGAGGCCTCCAAGAAGACATTACAAAAATGCTTATAACCAAAATGGCTATAGTATGTTGGGAAGAGCCTCTAAAGAAGGCAGTGCCCAACCCCTAGCCTGGAAAGTTCAGGGTAGATGAGAGGGCAGGATATGCCACCCATACCCTGTGACAAGTAGATACTGAGAGATTCTGGGAGAACCTGGTGGCCACATTCATTTTGATACATTAAGAAGGCACCTCAGCCATTTGTCCTATGATTTGAGACTTAATGAGAGTATTACTAAATTAAATACTGAATAAATTATTTGTGTTAAAATCTTTTATTTGTATTAAAAATAATAAATTATAGAAACTCAAATACTCTAGTGAATTCCTGTCATGTTGGAGGAATTTTATGAGACTTGTACTATTTTGCTAAGAAAATATAAAATTTAACAGCTCTAAAACCACTTCTGAAAGAAAATTTGAAGACTTCAAAGAAACACAAGTTTTAAAAATCTAATCTGTTATTACTAGTAACTATTTATTATTAAAAAATATAATCACAAATTGTTATAAAATTGTGAACTTATTTTTCCAAAATATAATTTTCTTCAATTGTTTTACTCAATGTAAATAATGAACACAGCAGATGGCTCTGATGAGAGGGCAAAGGAGAAGTTCCAACTTAACACTTTCAGGAAATACTTCTAGTGGAAGATGACAAGAGATTCTGAACTTATGATCGTGTGTGGGTACATGGTAAATGTATTTCTAAATTAGATGTCCTTTCAACTTCCTGCAACCTAAAAGGATGTTTGCAATTAAGCAATCATGTAAGTAAATCATCAGTTGTCTTTTATCCAGAATTTGAGCTTCTATAAGAGAAGATATTATTATTTTGCAACTCCATCTTGAAACTAAGAGAAACACAATGGGGAAACAAAACAAAAACCATGTAACCAAACAAACCAAAACAAAAAGGGGGGAAGCACTAAGTCCATGGACTCCCTTAAACATCTGCCAAAGAAACAGAGGAATAAAGATAATTATATGTAGTTACATATTTTTATGTTCTATTAATTTATTTTTATAAAGGAACATTAACATTCATGTCAATACTTTCAAGCCAAGATTTGTCTGCACTATGAACCTGAAGTGGGAGATGATGCCATAGGTCCATTTCTTTTATCCTCAGAGGGTGATTTTGAAAGCAGAGCAGCAAAATCATCCACATTCAGTTAATATGCCCTCCCCCTCCCAAAAAGGAGACTTGACAAGTTAATTTTTTTTCCTTTTCTCATTCAATCCTCACATCAGAATGTGAACTTTGATATCCATTTTACAATTTATTTTAGGATGAAGAGTAACTGAGTGTAGGCAGCGAATTTCTATGTCCTAATAGTCACTCCCAAATATCAACTCAGAGACTTATTATTAATTATAAATTCTCAGCAAATACCTTAGGCTTGTTTCCAGCCAGCTCTTACAACTTAAATTAAGTCATTTATATTAATCTATGTGCTACCCCAAGGCTACTTTACCTCATCTATGAACTTCCATGTCTGGCTAAAGATGCCTTAAAATCCACCATTCTTCTTATCAATATTATCTCTGCCCCCAAAATCCTGCCTACTTATGGGCCAATCAACTTTTTATTAACAATGAGAGCAACACATTTTCACAGCGTACAAAAGGAATATTCCACAGAATTTCCCAATATTTGTCTAATTAAAAAGGAACGTTTTAACATTAACATTATAAATCTATCTATAAAAAGACAGTTACCAAGAAATTTCAGTTACAATTATCCAGTCAGTTTATATTTGGTAAAATAGAGAAAATACTTCATCAGCTGTCTTCTTCTGAAGAATCCAGAGTTTCATACCTAATTTACTTTCTACCATGATTAGGGAGAACTGTAACTGAAACTATCTAGTTTTCAACCTCCTTAATGACCTGAGAAGGATATAATATTATCTGAGTAAACAGGAAGTATAGAGCAAACAATTTCTAACATTAAAAGATGATGGTAAACATGGCTCACAGTACTGGTACTTCTGCCATGAAACTAGGCTCTCAGGGAACCAAGCAGGGTCCAGTCAGCTACCAAAGAAAGGCAGATGTTCTAGCTAGGACATTTAGCAGTTTAAAGGCTCATTCAGTCAAACAGGTTCAGATGGGAAAAACAAAAACAAAAACAACAACAACAAAAAAAAAAAACACCTCTAAATGGATTGGATTACAGTATGTTTAAAAATGTACAAAGGCTTGAGAGAGAAAAGAAAAAGGGTATAGATAATCATAAAAAGAAATATATAGGTTTAAAATAGTAAGTAAAGTCCTTAAAGAGG
This sequence comes from Onychomys torridus, assembly GCF_903995425.1. Lineage (NCBI taxonomy): Eukaryota > Metazoa > Chordata > Mammalia > Rodentia > Cricetidae > Onychomys > Onychomys torridus. The sequence goes on from NC_050444.1 coordinate 97,441,995, forward strand.
AAGTAAAGTAATATAATAAAAAAGCATGTAAAAATGACAAATAGAGTCTGGATCCTATACGTTATTGTTTTATATTTGATTTTTGGCTGTTAAGAGACACTGGGTTATAAAAGCTCAACCTACATATTTTACAAATATCCTGACTTCAAAATTTAAGTCAAAATGTGTGTTGCTTTGGAGTAGAGGTAATGCTTTCATTTCCACAAAAAGTGAGAAGGTGTGTATTCATCTCATGTTGATATGGATGAGGTTTGATTGGGGAAGACCCCCTGAAAATTCTTGCTACAAACATAAGAAATAAACTGAAAGAACTACAATAGCAGTGATGTATATCTTACCTGCTCAAACACAGAACCAAAAATTATTTTTAGCTGACTTGTATACAATGCACAGTCATTGTACAGACAACACATAGTCTAGAGAATGATGCCCACATTCCCAAGATATGGGGTATGGGTGTGTTTTGATTATTCAATGGATTATGAATGCTTGTCATTGTTTAGGCAAGTTGGTTACAAGTTATTTTTGGTCATATTTTTTAAAGAGCTAAACAAAAGAGTTAAATTCAAAGATCTCTTTCTAAAGGAAAAAAAATGGAGATACAAAAGTGATGAGATAAAAGGGTAGATTATTGCATCTACTTTAAAACAAAAAACAACTATTCATATCAAAATATTTTGCATTGGTATAGATCTTTGTTTATTCATACAAATTTAAAGTTAATTTCTATTCTTGTTTGTTTGTTTTGTTTTGTTTTTGTTGTTGTTTGTTTTTCAAGACAGGGTTTCTCGGTAGCTTTGGAACCTGTCCCGGAACTTGCTTTGTAGACCAGGCTAGCCTCGAACTCACAGAGATCCACCTGCTTCTGCCTCCTGAGTGCTGGGATTACAGGCGTGCACCACCACTGCTGGCTATGTTTCTATTTCTGTTTGGGTATGGTGTTTATGCAGCTCATTTAAAAATGTAATATACAATTAAAAATACACATTAATAGTTATCTAAAATAACTTTTATTAGATATGTTCTGAATGTCATACACAGATAAATTTAGATATATAGATGGTCTTCACATACTTCAAAGACATATGGAATATGGCATTTAATATGTTTAATAACCTGAGGCTTTTTATGATAGTGAGACATGTCTGTTCATTACAACACGATCTATTTCACAAAAGGATGATGGGCATCAAAGAACCTCCATATGGAGTTTGCTTTTCACATGGAAAAAGCTAGCCATTTGGGCAAAGAAACTGCCCTTGCCTCAATTGCTGACAGTATGCTGTCCAAACTGGACCAACAAGATGCAAAAAAAAAAAAAAAGAAAAAAAAAAAGACTGTCAAACTCTGCCAAGACAAGGGAGGATAGTCCTTTAAAATTCCCTACTTCTGAGCAAATCCTGTCATATCTATCAGAACTGTAGGCCAAAGTTGAATCCCCCAATATTTCTGAAAAACTAAGATGACTCTCCAAACAGCTAGATGTCCCTGTCACTAGGTAGCAGTTTATCTTTCTGGGGTCTTTGACAGAGTTGAAGACTACATAGTCATATTGAAAGTTATAATATCCTTAGTTATGACAAAAGGTAAATCAAGTATAAACTTTAGACTCACAAAGATAAGATAAATAATAGAGTATTTTTCTAAATTTGCCAAATAAAAATGGACGGGATATTTTAATTGAAATTCTTCCTTGACAATTGTTTTTGTTATATATAATATTACCATATTAAAGTTAAAACCTTCCTTTTCAGTTAGACAAAAGGGGGATGTAATGCAATTCTTAAAATGGTCTTTTAATTTAAAAAAAAAAAAAAAACCAAGAAGCAGAAATTGAGGTAAAATTGAGGTTGAAAGATTAGAGAAGCAGAGCAAGCCACAGTCACCACCTCTTACCTTACCCACTCCTCAGCCTAAAAGAGCCTCAGCCTATAGGCTTCTAGCTGAAAGGGACACTTCTCCTGAAAAGCCTTAGTTCCTGCCTCTTCATGCCTTATGTACATTCTCTGCCCACCATATCACTTCCATCTTAGTACTGAGATTAAAGGCATGTGGCTTCCTAAACAAAGGCATGGTATTTCAAGTGCTGGGATTGAAGGCTTGCGATTTCCAAGTACTGGAATTTAAAGCTGTGTGCTACCACTGCCTGGCTTTGTTTCTTTCCTAGACTGTGTCAATCTCATGTAGTCCAGTGTGGCTTTGAACTCACAGAGATCCAGACAGATCTCTGCCTACCAAGTGCTAAGATTAAAGGTGTGTGCCATCACTGTCTGGCCTCTATGTTTAATCTAGTGGCTTGCTCTATTCTCAGGTAAATTTTATTAGGGTATACAATATATCTCCACAGGGGAAATGTGGTACATTCCTTTATATTGTGTGAATATATGTTGCTGTGATTGGGTTAATAAACAAGTTGACCAGCCAATAGATGGACTAGATAAGGTTAAGTGGAAAAAACTGAATAAGGACACTGCAATGAAGGACTGAGTCTGAAGAGTTGTGAGCCAGATACAGAGAGGAAAGAAGGGATACATCATGAAAGAGAGGTAATGCCACATAGCAGAATGATGTAGATTAATATAAATGGGTTAATTTAAAATGTAAGAATTAGCTAGTTACAAGCCTGAACTATTAGCCAAGCATTTGTAATTAACAATAAGACTAAATCTGGTTATTTGGGAGCTGCTGCTGGGACACAGAGAAATTCTGCCTATAACTAAGAATAAAAGATCTTCGACATGATCAAAGCCAGGCACCAAATATTAAAAATACAAAACTGGGTCTTGTTTTTTTCTTGTTCTCTCTCTGTCTCTGTCTCCTTTTCTCTTTCTGTCTCTCTCTCTCTCTCGTGTGTGTGTATGTGTGTGTGTGTGTGTGTGTGTGTGTGTGTGTGTGTGTGTGTAACAGATGTGTACAAGTATTAGGATGACTTCAGAGAATAGTTCTTTCCTTCCAACCCATGGACACATAAAAGTAAGTTGATCATCAGGTTGGTGGCCAGTGTATTACCCACTGAACCATCTCACCTGCCCAAATCTTACTGCTTAATCTTCCAGGTCTGTGGTATTGTATTCCCCCAAAAATTGTACAGGCTAATAAACTTATCTGGGGTCAGAGAACAGGACGGCCACAATATTAAACATGAGGATAGGCAGTGGTAGCACAGACCTTTAATCCTAGTATTTCAGAGACAGAAATACCTCTGAATCTCTGAGTTCAAGGCCACATTAGAAGCAGCCAGGCATGGTGACACATGAATTTAATCCCAGAAATCCAGCCTTTAATCCCAGGGAGTGACGGCAGAAAGTAGAAAGATATATAAGGTGTGAAGACCAGAAACTAGAAGCATTTGGCTGGTTAAGCATTCAGGTACAGTTCAGCTGAGAGCCATTGGGATGAGGACTCAGAAGCTTGCAGTCAGAGGAAACAAGACCAGCTGAGGAACCAGTGAGGTGAGGAAGCTATGGCTTGTTCTGTGTCTCTGATCTTCCAGCATTCACCCGAATAACTGGCCTCGGGTTTGATTTTATTAATAAGATCTATTAAGATTCCTACAACACAGGTCTCCTTTGTTTTAGTTCATAGTGTTTTCAAGTTTTGAATTACACACACACACACACACACACACACACACACACACATGCACACACACATACACACACACATATGAATGTGTATTCAATATATTATTTTTTTATTAATTCATAAAATTTACTTCCTTAAGAAATACCAACTGCCTTGTGACTAGGGGCACTTTACCTATTGTGTGATTTTCTGTTACATGCATATTTCTGTGTGTCCTTCTCATTTCACTTTCTAGAGCAGGCATATAATGGAGGCTTTTGCCTTAATGTCTGATGCAAGTGGCATTCCTTGGTCTCTCAGTTTTATGGACTGAAATACTTTTATTTAGAAAATTTTCATGATATTTAAGAAGTCAAATATTTTAATATATGAGGAAACAATTTCTGTTTAAAAGATGTGGGGTGGCCTATGAGGCTGCTAAATGAATTCCGATTCTGCTCTGGTAGAGTGCATGTTTCTAAACTAGTAGAGCTATTTCTTGTTTCTACCATCCAGAATTTGATAGGACTTTCTAGGCTTCTTGGGGTTTTAATGATATTCATGGAAAAACAGGGTGCATTTTTTAAATCTAATGAGGTGTCAGCTTCCTTAGTGACTTATTTTCTCTTTTGTCCTTCACTATTTTCCATTTCCTGCCTCTGAAACAATATAGACTAACCGAAGCACAGAGGGATATTATCAAGAAAGCATTGGGGAACTTAAACCACTTAACTAAAATTGAAAACTGAGATTAAGCATAAATTTTAATAACTACTTAATATTTTCCTCAATTTCCAGTTTATATAAAGCCATTTACACCACGGAAGATTGTGTTTACTACAGTGTTCACCGGCTGCTGCTTCAGGGCTGTCAGTGTTTACAACTGTGGATCTCCCAGTGCCCCTGTGAAACAGAACTTAGAAAACAGATACTTGGCACACCTGATCTAAGTTTCCAGTTTGTTCTAGTCACTTTATTCTCCATACTTAAATTTATACCTTCATTCACTTTTAATGTATTTTGCTTCTTAATTTTCTAGTATTTGATTCTAGAGGGCAATATTTTTATACTTTATTTGATTAGGACCAAATAATGTGGGCTCATATTAACTATTTTCCTCTTTTTCTACACACACACACACACACACACACACACACACACACACACTGTATATATATATATTTCTGAATGACATAATAACATTAGTGTCAATAATTAGATTTTTTGTTAGTAGATCCATAAGATTGTGATGAAGCTGAAAAACACTCACATTGCTGCAACAAGCCTGTAGCACAACCCACCTTTCAGGCATTTGTAACAGTGGTGAAATAAGAAAATTTGCCATCATGGATAAAATAATGCTTTCTGTAAAGCTATGTTTGAGTTTGTACTAATAGCAGCCTTACCACTTGTATTCTTCTGATTTAATCCTGGCTTATTACATCTGTGTGGCTGCCAAATGTAAGAAAAATATAATATTAATATTTCAAAAGTAGAAAACACAAATTAAGTAATATTTAAGTGAAATTAAAAGTGATTTTTTTCTTTTCTTTAATTTAATTTAATTTTATATATCAGCCATGGGTTCCCCTGTCCTGCCCCCTCCTGCCCCTGACTCTATCTTCCCCTCAGCCCCTCCTCCCCATTCCCATCTCCTCCAAGGCAAAGACTCCCCTGGGGATTCAGCTCAACCTGGTAGATTCAGTCCAGGTAGGTCCAGTCCCCTCCTTCCAGGCTTAGCAAAGTGTCCCTACATAAGCCCCAGGTTCCAAATAGCCAGCTCATGCACTAAGGACAGATCTGGGTCCCACTGCATGGGCACCTCCCAAAAAGTGATTGAAGACTAAATACCCCTCTATCTACCATTTTGATTGAACTGAACAAAGTGATAGCAGCTACTGTGGGATCTAATTCTTGGAAGACAATGATACTAAAGAATGGTTAAGAAAGGCATGTATTATACACAGTCAATCATTTTCTGACCTGACTAAAGACCAGATATCATCAGAGAAAGCCACAGCACCAGCAGAAACCTATCTCTGAGCACCATGAAAATTATGGTAGCTATAACCACACACACACACACACACACACACACACACACACACACACACACACACACACAAAGCAACAACAAAAGCAGTGTTGAAAGAAAAGACCACAATTGGTGGAATTGGTGGCAATGTAAAATTTACTATTTATTGCAAGATCTGGGTGGTTGGAAAGATTTTAAAAATGTGTATTACTTACTAATGGAAAGTAAATTGTTAGTCATTGTTAGTCATGAATTGTTGCTGCAAAAGGGACTTAAACACATGTAGAAGCTCTTCCTAGGTTACTGTGCAGACTACATCATGGTAGACAAGGCACAAGAAATATGCCAAAAACAAAGCAAGCAGAGCAAGAGGTGTGCAGCATATTATAGATAAACAGTATATATATACATATTCTCCAGGATGTGTCCTACACTGCTTACAGAATTATGAAATGGCTTGTTAAGCATGTCTCAGAATACATCCCTGTTGGGATAGGGCAGCAAAAACTTTGATATTATTTCCTTTATGACTTAGGTTGTCATCCTGACTCCAGTTTGTGTACTGAACTGCCCACTTCTCTAAGAGAATCCCTCGTTTTACAGTTCAAAATGGTTTTCATTATCATCAAGCAAACAGTCTTGAGTTGTTGTTATAGTGTCCTCTTAATGGCTTTAAATGTATAGACATGGACCTTATGTTAGGAATAAATTGTTTTTCCTTACTTTTGCATCTCTACAGTTTTCTTCGTGGATTCTACTATTTAAGGGTTAAGTTTTCTGGAAGACTGCTATTACTTGTGACTTCAAAAGGCTTATAACATGCTTCTCTTTCTTTGGGGCACTTTTTACACTTCAAATACAGGTCTAAAATGTACTAACCTCCTTCAGTTCATTAACTCTGTGATGTACTGTACAACATCATGTTTGGTTTTCCTTAGAGAATTCTATGTGAAATGCACCCTTAAACAAAATTAGGCCATTGGAGAAATTAAAAATAATCCTATAACCAAAAATAGTAAAAAACTATGTCCTTTGAGATAGAGTTAAGGCAGTCCTAATTAAAAAGTTTGTAGGTAGCCATGCTTCTATTAAAAAGCAAAGGGTGTAACAACCACTTCAAGGCCCATGCAAAAAAAAAAAATGAAACCAATACTAGACAAGTTATCTGAGTCAAGAACCTGTGACTAAACCCTAGGAGAAAACCTGCTACAATTGTGCTAAATGGACATAGCTTAAAATTACTTCTAATTTCTTTTTGTGCCCATGAATTGTTGTATCTCTCATAACTCATGGAGGAAACTTCTTTTTGTATTGATGAAAATTAACATTGAGATCCCCAACCACTCAAGGTACAGAGAGTAAAAGGTTGTAGAGAATCAGCTTCAAATGGGAACTCTATGCCACAGTTCTTTCTCTAAAAGTCTCCACAATAATCATAGATGAAAGAATGGAAAAATTTCAAGATCCTGAGGGAACAGACAACTAAAAGGAATCAATGTTGTCCGGACACAACAGGGCAATTTGCATAGTGTTTGTGACAGTATGTATCAGGACCTAGACAACCCCAAAGCAGAAAAAATTTGAGAATGGAGGGGGCAGGTAAACATGAAGTGTAATCCCTTGCTAAGAAGCAACTGACAACCATAACTTCTCAGAGAAATAAAGTAAATTTTCTTTGAGAATATGATCCCTGGCAGGTCATCCATGTGCCATTACTCGTCCCATATTATATGGGAAGCACAAGTTAGACATGATGGTCTAAAAACAAAAGAATACAGAAAAGAAAAAGAGAGGACATTAAGAGGAATAGATAGAAAATAGGTAATGTGGTATATCTGGGAGTTATTAGGAAAGGGGTGGAAAATATTAACAATACATTGTATGAAATACCCAAAAGATTAACAAAAATATTTTGAAGAATATGTTTAAAAGGATATATACCACAAACAAGTTTATTTAATTCCAGAAATGAAAATGTGACTAAACACATGCAAATAGAGAAATAAATATACTATATTGCATAAATAGACTTAAAGACAGAAATTATATGATCACATCAAGGGACACAATAATGGTATTTATCAAAGGTCACACATCTGCTTGATAATGCCCTGATGCAATTAAGAATAGAAAAACATATATCCAGAGTTAATAAAAGCTGTATGCTGCATACTTACCAGCAACATTACACTAAATGGGATTAAATAATAAAATAATAAAAACCTTGAGAGACTCACTCACGTCTCTTTTTCAATATAGTACTCCAAGTCATATCGACAGCAATAGTGAAGAAGAAGAATTAAGCCTTGCAAACAGTAAAGGAAGTTGGCAAAGTATACTGGTATACTATGAGGATTCTAGGGACTATCCCAGAAGAGTTTTAGGTTTGATAAACCAATTTCAGTAAATTATAAGAATACAAAATCATTATATATCAGCAGATCTTGTTTTTAATTATGACATTTCTGCAAGAAAAAATGAGAGAAAAATATATGTCCATTCATAGTAGTCACAATGAGTAAATAAACACATAATGTACTCACTGGAAAGTATCTGAAATGAGAATATTTTCAAATTAATAAATAAGCTGAAGAAGATACAGAATGGAGAGTCTTGTGTGCTCTTGATAAGCAGAAATGATATCACTGAATATAGCTATATTATCCCAAGTGATCTAAACATTCAGTTTAGCACCCATCAAAATTGCAATGCTACTTTCTAATGGATTAAAGAAAATCCTTTTTAAAATCCATTTGAAAGTAAAAGTACTATGGATATCCCAGGTGATTATCAGAAGAAAAACAATAATGCTAGAGTAATCACAATAGCTGGATCTCAAAATCTATTCCAGAGCTATGCTGACTATAACAACATTGTATACATACCAAAACCAAAAAGACTAAATCGGTTATTTTGGGTTGCTGCTGCCTGGGACACAGAGAATTCTGCCGTTATATAAGACATAAAGATCTTCGACATGATCAAGCCAGGCACCCAAATATTAAAATACAAAATGGTCTTGTTTTTTTTTCTTGTTCTCTCCTCTTGTCTCCTGTTCCTTTTGTCTTTCTGTCTCTTCTCTATCTCGTGTGTGTGTATGTGTGTGTGTGTGTGTGTGTGTGTGTGTGTGTGTGTTTGGTAACAGAATGTGTACAGTATTAGGATGACTTCAGAGAATGTTCTTTCCTTCCAAACCCATGGACACATTAAAGTAAGTTGATCACAAAGGTTGGTGGCCAGTGGTATACCACTGAACATCTCACCTTGCCCAAATCTTTACTGCTTAATCTTCCAGTCTGTGGTATTGTATTCCCCCAAAAACTTGTTACAGGCTAAATAAACTTATCTTGGGGGTCAGAGAAACAAGGACGGCCACAATATTTGAAACATGAGGAATAGGCCAGTGGTAGCACAGACCTTTTAATCCTAAGTATTTCAGAGATCAGAATACCTCTGAATCTCTGAGTTCAAGGCCACATTAGAAGCAGCCAGGCATTGGTGACACATGAAGTTTAATCCCAGAACTCCGCCTTTATCCCAGGGAGTGACGGCAGAAAGTAGAAAGATATATAAGGTGTGAAGACCGAAATAGAAGCATTTTGGCGGTTAAGCATCAGGTAAGTTCAGCTGAAGAGCCATTGGGATGAGGATCGAAGCTTGCAGTCAGAGGAAACAAGACCACTTTGAGAACCAGTGAGGTAGGGAAGCTATGGCTTGTTCCTGTGTCTCTGATCTTTCCAGCATTCACTCCGATAACTGGCCTCGGGTTTGATTTTATTAATAAGATCTATTTTAAGATTCCTACACACACAGGTCTCCTTTTTTTTGTTCATAGTGTTTCAACGTTTTGAATTACACACAACACACACACCACCCACACACACACACACACACAACCCCACATGCACACACACATACACACACCACATATGAATGTGTATTCATAATATTATTTTTTGTTAATTCATAAAATTTTACTTCCTTTTAAGAAATACCAACTGCCTTGTGACTCAGGGGCACTTTACCTATGTGTGTGATTTTTCTGTTTACATGCATATTCTTTGTGTGTCCTTCTTCTTCACTTTCTAAGAGGCAGGCATATAATGGAGGCTTTTGCCTTAATGTCCTGATGCAAGTGGCATTCTTGGTTCTCAGTTTTAATGGGACTGAAATACTTTTATTTAGAAAACTTTTCATGATATTTAAGAGAAGTCAATTTTTAAAATATTGAGGAAACAATTTACTTTTAAAAGTTGGGGTGTGCCATGAGGCTGCTAATGAATTCCGAATTCTGCTCTGGTAGAGGTGGCATTGTTTCTAAACCCTAGTAGAGTATTTCTTTGTCTTCTACCATCCGAATTTGACTAGGCTTCTGGCTTCTGGTGCTGGGTTTTAATGATATTCATGGAAAACAGGGTGCATTTTTTAAATCTAATGAGGTGTCAGCTTCCTTAGGACTTATTTTTCTCTTTGTTCTTCACTATTTTCCATTTCCTGCTCTGAAACAATATAGAACTAACCGAAGCACAGAGGGTATTATCAGAAGCATTGGGGAACTTAAACCACTTAACTCAAATTGAAACTGAGATTAGCATAAATTTAAATAACTACTTAATTATTTTCCTCAATTTCCAGTTTATATAAAGCCATTATACACACGGAAGATTGTGTTTTACTACAGTGTTCACCGGCTGGCTGCTTCAGGGCTGTTCAGCTGGTTTACACTTGTGGATCTCCAGTGCCCCTGTGAAACAGAAACTTAGAAAAACAGATACCTTGGCACACCTGATTCTAAGTTTCCAGTTTTGTTTGCTAGTCACTGTTATTCCTCCCCATACTTAAATTTATACCTTCATTCACTTTTTAATTAGTTTGCTTCTTTAATTTTCTGTATTTGATTCTAAGGGCAATTTTTTATACTTTATTTGATTCGGACCAAATAATGCTGGGCTCATATTAACTATTTTCCTCTTTTTCTACAACACACACACACACACACACACACACACACACACACAACTGTATATATATATTAATAGTTTAATTTTTGAATGAACATAAAACATTAGTGTCAATAATTAGATTTTTTTGTTGGAGATCCATCAAGATTGTGATGAGTCTGAAAAACACTCACATTGCTGCAACAAGCCTGTGCACCAACCCACCTTTCAGGCATTTGAACAGTGGCGTGAAATAAGAAAATTTGCCATGCATGGATAAATAATTGCTTTTCTAGTAAGCTATGTTTGAGTTTGTACTAATAGAGCCTTACCACTTGTATTCTTCTGATTTAATCCTGGCTTATTACATTCTGGTGTGCTGCCAAATGTAAAAAAAGTTATAATAAATTTCACAACAGTGGAAAACACAATTAAGTAATATTTAAGTTGAAATTAAAAGTGATCTTTTTTCTTTCTTAATTTAATTTAATTTATATATCAAGCATGGGTTCCCCTGTCCTAGCCCCCTTCCTGCCCCTGACTCTATCTTTCCCCTCAGCCCTCCTCCCATTTCCCATCTCCTCCAAGGCAAAGACTCCCCTGGGATTTCAGGCTCAACCATGGTAAGATTCAGTCCAGGTAGGTCCAGTCCCTCCTTCCAGGCTTTAGCAAAGGTGTCCCTACATAAAGCCCCAGGTTCAAATAGCCCAGCTCATGCACTAAGACAGATCTGGTCCCCTGCATGGGCACTCCCAAAAAGTGATTAGAAACTAAAATACCCCTGCTATCTACCGATTTTGATTGAACTGGAACAAAATGTGATAGCAGCTACTGTGGGATCTAATCTCTGGAAGACATGATACTAAGAGAATGGTTAAGATAACAGGCATGTATTATTACACAGTCAATCATTTTCGACCTTGACTAAAGACCAGAATATCATCAGTAGAAAAGCCACAGCCACAGCAGAAACCTTATCTCTGAGCACATGAAATTATGGTACGCTATAAACCAAACACACACACACACACCACACACACACACACACACCACCACAAACCACACACACCAAAGCAAACAACAAAAGCGGTTGAAAGAAAAACCCACAATGGTGGAATTGGTGGCAATGTAAAATTTCTATTTATTGGCAAGATCTGGTGGTTGAAGATTTTAAAAATGGTGTATTACTTTTACAATTGGAAAGTAAATTGTTAGTCATGTTAGTCATGAAATTGTTTGCTGCAAAAGGACTATAACACATGTAGAAGCTCTTCTAGGTTACTTGTGCAGACTACTTTCAATGTAGGACAAAGGCACCAAGAAATATGCCAAAAAACAAAGGCAAAGCAGAGCAAGAAGGTTGTGCAGCATATTATAGATAAAAGTTGCTTTGGAGTAGAGGTAATGCTTTCATTTCCACAAAAAGTGAGAAGGTGTGTATTCATCTCATGTTGATATGGATGAGGTTTGATTGGGGAAGACCCCCTGAAAATTCTTGCTACAAACATAAGAAATAAACTGAAAGAACTACAATAGCAGTGATGTATATCTTACCTGCTCAAACACAGAACCAAAAATTATTTTTAGCTGACTTGTATACAATGCACAGTCATTGTACAGACAACACATAGTCTAGAGAATGATGCCCACATTCCCAAGATATGGGGTATGGGTGTGTTTTGATTATTCAATGGATTATGAATGCTTGTCATTGTTTAGGCAAGTTGGTTACAAGTTATTTTTGGTCATATTTTTTAAAGAGCTAAACAAAAGAGTTAAATTCAAAGATCTCTTTCTAAAGGAAAAAAATGGAGATACAAAAGTGATGAGATAAAAGGGTAGATTATTGCATCTACTTTAAAACAAAAAACAACTATTCATATCAAAATATTTTGCATTGGTATAGATCTTTGTTTATTCATACAAATTTAAAGTTAATTTCTATTCTTGTTTGTTTGTTTTGTTTTGTTTTTGTTGTTGTTTGTTTTTCAAGACAGGGTTTCTCGGTAGCTTTGGAACCTGTCCCGGAACTTGCTTTGTAGACCAGGCTAGCCTCGAACTCCACAGAGATCCACCTGCTTCTGCCTCCTGAGTGCTGGGATACGGCGTGCACCACCACTGCTGGCTACTGTTTCTATTTCTGTTTGGGTATGGTGTTTATGCAGCTCATTTAAAAATGTAATATACAATTAAAAATACACATTAATAGTTATCTAAAATAACTTTTATTAGATATGTTCTGAATGTCATACACAGATAAATTTAGATATATAGATGGTCTTCACATACTTCAAAGACATATGGAATATGGCATTTAATATGTTTAATAACCTGAGGCTTTTTATGATAGTGAGACATGTCTGTTCATTACAACACGATCTATTTCACAAAAGGATGATGGGCATCAAAGAACCTCCATATGGAGTTTGCTTTTCACATGGAAAAAGCTAGCCATTTGGGCAAAGAAACTGCCCTTGCCTCAATTGCTGACAGTATGCTGTCCAAACTGGACCAACAAGATGCAAAAAAAAAAAAAAGAAAAAAAAAAGACTGTCAAACTCTGCCAAGACAAGGGAGGATAGTCCTTTAAAATTCCCTACTTCTGAGCAAATCCTGTCATATCTATCAGAACTGTAGGCCAAAGTTGAATCCCCCAATATTTCTGAAAAACTAAGATGACTCTCCAAACAGCTAGATGTCCCTGTCACTAGGTAGCAGTTTATCTTTCTGGGGTCTTTGACAGAGTTGAAGACTACATAGTCATATTGAAAGTTATAATATCCTTAGTTATGACAAAAGGTAAATCAAGTATAACTTTAGACTCACAAAGATAAGATAAATAATAGAGTATTTTTCTAAATTTGCCAAATAAAAATGGACGGGATATTTTAATTGAAATTCTTCCTTGACAATTGTTTTTGTTATATATAATATTACCATATTAAAGTTAAAACCTTCCTTTTCAGTTTAGACAAAAGGGGGATGTAATGCAATTCTTAAAATGGTCTTTTTAATTTAAAAAAAAAAAAAAACCAAGAAGCAGAAATTGAGGTAAAATTGAGGTTGAAAGATTAGAGAAGCAGAGCAAGCCACAGTCACCACCTCTTACCTTACCCACTCCTCAGCCTAAAAGAGCCTCAGCCTATAGGCTTCTAGCTGAAAGGGACACTTCTCCTGAAAAGCCTTAGTTCCTGCCTCTTCATGCCTTATGTACATTCTCTGCCCACCATATCACTTCCATCTTAGTACTGAGATTAAAGGCATGTGGCTTCCTAAACAAAGGCATGGTATTTCAAGTGCTGGGATTGAAGGCTTGAGATTTCCAAGTACTGGAATTTAAAACTGTGTGCTACCACTGCCTGGCTTTGTTTCTTTCCTAGACTGTGTCAATCTCATGTAGTCCAGTGTGGCTTTGAACTCACAGAGATCCAGACAGATCTCTGCCTACCAAGTGCTAAGATTAAAGGTGTGTGCCATCACTGTCTGGCCTCTATGTTTAATCTAGTGGCTTGCTCTATTCTCTGATCTTCAGGTAAATTTTATTAGGGTATACAATATATCTCCACAGGGGAAATGTAGAACATTCCTTTATATTGTGTGAATATATGTTGCTGTGATTGGGTTAATAAACAAGTTGACCAGCCAATAGATGGACTAGATAAGGTTAAGTGGAAAAAACTGAATAAGGACACTGCAATGAAGGACTGAGTCTGAAGAGTTGTGAGCCAGATACAGAGAGGAAAGAAGGGATACATCATGAAAGAGAGGTAATGCCACATAGCAGAATGATGTAGATTAATATAAATGGGTTAATTTAAAATGTAAGAATTAGCTAGTTACAAGCCTGAACTATTAGCCAAGCATTTGTAATTAACAATAAGACTAAATCTGGTTATTTGGGTGCTGCTGCTGGGACACAGAGAAATTCTGCCTATAATTAAGAATAAAAGATCTTCGACATGATCAAAGCCAGGCACCAAATATTAAAAATACAAAACTGGGTCTTGTTTTTTTTCTTGTTCTCTCTCTGTCTCTGTCTCCTTTTGTCTTTCTGTCTCTCTCTCTCTCGTGTGTGTGTATGTGTGTGTGTGTGTGTGTGTGTGTGTGTGTGTGTGTGTGTAACAGATGTGTACAAGTATTAGGATGACTTCAGAGAATAGTTCTTTCCTTCCAACCCATGGACACATAAAAGTAAGTTGATCATCAGGTTGGTGGCCAGTGTATTACCCACTGAACCATCTCACCTGCCCAAATCTTACTGCTTAATCTTCCAGGTCTGTGGTATTGTATTCCCCCAAAAATTGTACAGGCTAATAAACTTATCTGGGGTCAGAGAACAGGACGGCCACAATATTAAACATGAGGATAGGCAGTGGTAGCACAGACCTTTAATCCTAGTATTTCAGAGACAGAAATACCTCTGAATCTCTGAGTTCAAGGCCACATTAGAAGCAGCCAGGCATGGTGACACATGAATTTAATCCCAGAAATCCAGCCTTTAATCCCAGGGAGTGACGGCAGAAAGTAGAAAGATATATAAGGTGTGAAGACCAGAAACTAGAAGCATTTGGCTGGTTAAGCATTCAGGTACAGTTCAGCTGAGAGCCATTGGGATGAGGACTCAGAAGCTTGCAGTCAGAGGAAACAAGACCAGCTGAGGAACCAGTGAGGTGAGGAAGCTATGGCTTGTTCTGTGTCTCTGATCTTCCAGCATTCATCCGAATAACTGGCCTCGGGTTTGATTTTATTAATAAGATCTATTAAGATTCCTACAACACAGGTCTCCTTTGTTTTAGTTCATAGTGTTTTCAAGTTTTGAATTACACACACACACACACACACACACACACACACACACACACACACGCACACATGCACACACACATACACACACACATATGAATGTGTATTCAATATATTATTTTTTATTAATTCATAAAATTTACTTCCTTAAGAAATACCAACTGCCTTGTGACTAGGGGCACTTTACCTATTGTGTGATTTTCTGTTACATGCATATTTCTGTGTGTCCTTCTCATTTCACTTTCTAGAGCAGGCATATAATGGAGGCTTTTGCCTTAATGTCTGATGCAAGTGGCATTCCTTGGTCTCTCAGTTTTATGGACTGAAATACTTTTATTTAGAAAATTTTCATGATATTTAAGAAGTCAAATATTTTAATATATGAGGAAACAATTTCTGTTTAAAAGATGTGGGGTGGCCTATGAGGCTGCTAAATGAATTCCGATTCTGCTCTGGTAGAGTGCATGTTTCTAAACTAGTAGAGCTATTTCTTGTTTCTACCATCCAGAATTTGATAGGACTTTCTAGGCTTCTTGGGGTTTTAATGATATTCATGGAAAAACAGGGTGCATTTTTTAAATCTAATGAGGTGTCAGCTTCCTTAGTGACTTATTTTCTCTTTTGTCCTTCACTATTTTCCATTTCCTGCCTCTGAAACAATATAGACTAACCGAAGCACAGAGGGATATTATCAAGAAAGCATTGGGGAACTTAAACCACTTAACTAAAATTGAAAACTGAGATTAAGCATAAATTTTAATAACTACTTAATATTTTCCTCAATTTCCAGTTTATATAAAGCCATTTACACCACGGAAGATTGTGTTTACTACAGTGTTCACCGGCTGCTGCTTCAGGGCTGTCAGTGTTTACAACTGTGGATCTCCCAGTGCCCCTGTGAAACAGAACTTAGAAAACAGATACTTGGCACACCTGATCTAAGTTTCCAGTTTGTTCTAGTCACTTTATTCTCCATACTTAAATTTATACCTTCATTCACTTTTAATGTATTTTGCTTCTTAATTTTCTAGTATTTGATTCTAGAGGGCAATATTTTTATACTTTATTTGATTAGGACCAAATAATGTGGGCTCATATTAACTATTTTCCTCTTTTTCTACACACACACACACACACACACACACACACACACACACACACTGTATATATATATATATATTTATATTTCTGAATGACATAATAACATTAGTGTCAATAATTAGATTTTTTGTTAGTAGATCCATAAGATTGTGATGAAGCTGAAAAACACTCACATTGCTGCAACAAGCCTGTAGCACAACCCACCTTTCAGGCATTTGTAACAGTGGTGAAATAAGAAAATTTGCCATCATGGATAAAATAATGCTTTCTGTAAAGCTATGTTTGAGTTTGTACTAATAGCAGCCTTACCACTTGTATTCTTCTGATTTAATCCTGGCTTATTACATCTGTGTGGCTGCCAAATGTAAGAAAAATATAATATTAATATTTCAAAAGTAGAAAACACAAATTAAGTAATATTTAAGTGAAATTAAAAGTGATTTTTTTCTTTTCTTTAATTTAATTTAATTTTATATATCAGCCATGGGTTCCCCTGTCCTGCCCCCTCCTGCCCCTGACTCTATCTTCCCCTCAGCCCCTCCTCCCCATTCCCATCTCCTCCAAGGCAAAGACTCCCCTGGGGATTCAGCTCAACCTGGTAGATTCAGTCCAGGTAGGTCCAGTCCCCTCCTTCCAGGCTTAGCAAAGTGTCCCTACATAAGCCCCAGGTTCCAAATAGCCAGCTCATGCACTAAGGACAGATCTGGGTCCCACTGCATGGGCACCTCCCAAAAAGTGATTGAAGACTAAATACCCCTCTATCTACCATTTTGATTGAACTGAACAAAGTGATAGCAGCTACTGTGGGATCTAATTCTTGGAAGACAATGATACTAAAGAATGGTTAAGAAAGGCATGTATTATACACAGTCAATCATTTTCTGACCTGACTAAAGACCAGATATCATCAGAGAAAGCCACAGCACCAGCAGAAACCTATCTCTGAGCACCATGAAAATTATGGTAGCTATAACCAAACACACACACACACACACACACACACAAAGCAACAACAAAAGCAGTGTTGAAAGAAAAGACCACAATTGGTGGAATTGGTGGCAATGTAAAATTTACTATTTATTGCAAGATCTGGGTGGTTGGAAAGATTTTAAAAATGTGTATTACTTACTAATGGAAAGTAAATTGTTAGTCATTGTTAGTCATGAATTGTTGCTGCAAAAGGGACTTAAACACATGTAGAAGCTCTTCCTAGGTTACTGTGCAGACTACATCATGGTAGACAAGGCACAAGAAATATGCCAAAAACAAAGCAAGCAGAGCAAGAGGTGTGCAGCATATTATAGATAAACAGTATATATATACATATTCTCCAGGATGTGTCCTACACTGCTTACAGAATTATGAAATGGCTTGTTAAGCATGTCTCAGAATACATCCCTGTTGGGATAGGGCAGCAAAAACTTTGATATTATTTCCTTTATGACTTAGGTTGTCATCCTGACTCCAGTTTGTGTACTGAACTGCCCACTTCTCTAAGAGAATCCCTCGTTTTACAGTTCAAAATGGTTTTCATTATCATCAAGCAAACAGTCTTGAGTTGTTGTTATAGTGTCCTCTTAATGGCTTTAAATGTATAGACATGGACCTTATGTTAGGAATAAATTGTTTTTCCTTACTTTTGCATCTCTACAGTTTCTTCGTGGATTCTACTATTTAAGGGTTAAGTTTTCTGGAAGACTGCTATTACTTGTGACTTCAAAAGGCTTATAACATGCTTCTCTTTCTTTGGGGCACTTTTTACACTTCAAATACAGGTCTAAAATGTACTAACCTCCTTCAGTTCATTAACTCTGTGATGTACTGTACAACATCATGTTTGGTTTTCCTTAGAGAATTCTATGTGAAATGCACCCTTAAACAAAATTAGGCCATTGGAGAAATTAAAAATATCCTATAACCAAAAATAGTAAAAATACTATGTCTTTGAGATAGAGTTAAGGCAGTCCTAATTAAAAAGTTTGTAGGTAGCCATGCTTCTATTAAAAAGCAAAGGGTGTAACCAACCACTTCAAGGCCCATGCAAAAAAAAAAAAATGAAACCAATACTAGACAAGTTATCTGAGTCAAGAACCTGTGACTAAACCCTAGGAGAAAACCTGCTACAATTGTGCTAAATGGACATAGCTTAAAATTACTTCTAATTTCTTTTTGTGCCCATGAATTGTTGTATCTCTCATAACTCATGGAGGAAACTTCTTTTTGTATTGATGAAAATTAACATTGAGATCCCCAACCACTCAAGGTACAGAGAGTAAAAGGTTGTAGAGAATTCAGCTTCAAATGGGAACTCTATGCCACAGTTCTTTCTCTAAAGTCTCCACAATAATCATAGATGAAAGAATGGAAAAATTTCAAGATCCTGAGGGAACAGACAACTAAAAGGAATCAATGTTGTCCGGACACAACAGGGCATTTGCATAGTGTTTGTGACAGTATGTATCAGGACCTAGACAACCCCAAAGCAGAAAAAATTTGAGAATGGAGGGGGCAGGTAAACATGAAGTGTAATCCCTTGCTAAGAAGCAACTGACAACCATAACTTCTCAGAGAAATAAAGTAAATTTTCTTTGAGAATATGATCCCTGGCAGGTCATCCATGTGCCATTACTCGTCCCATATTATATGGGAAGCACAAGTTAGACATGATGGTCTAAAAACAAAAGAATACAGAAAAGAAAAAGAGAGGACATTAAGAGGAATAGATAGAAAATAGGTAATGTGGTATATCTGGGAGTTATTAGGAAAGGGGTGAAAATATTAACAATACATTGTATGAAATACCCAAAAGATTAACAAAAATATTTTGAAGAATATGTTTAAAAGGATATATACCACAAACAAGTTTATTTAATTCCAGAAATGAAAATGTGACTAAACACATGCAAATAGAGAAATAAATATACTATATTGCATAAATAGACTTAAAGACAGAAATTATATGATCACATCAAGGGACACAATAATGGTATTTATCAAAGGTCACACATCTGCTTGATAATGCCCTGATGCAATTAAGAATAGAAAAACATATATCCAGAGTTAATAAAAGCTGTATGCTGCATACTTACCAGCAACATTACACTAAATGGGATTAAATAATAAAATAATAAAAACCTTGAGAGACTCACTCACGTCTCTTTTTCAATATAGTACTCCAAGTCATATCGACAGCAATAGTGAAGAAGAAGAATTAAGCCTTGCAAACAGTAAAGGAAGTTGGCAAAGTATACTGGTATACTATGAGGATTCTAGGGACTATCCCAGAAGAGTTTTAGGTTTGATAAACCAATTTCAGTAAATTATAAGAATACAAAATCATTATATATATATGAATCAGCAGATCTTGTTTTTAATTATGACATTTCTGCAAGAAAAAATGAGAGAAAAATATATGTCCATTCATAGTAGTCACAATGAGTAAATAAACACATAATGTACTCACTGGAAAGTATCTGAAATGAGAATATTTTCAAATTAATAAATAAGCTGAAGAAGATACAGAATGGAGAGTCTTGTGTGCTCTTGATAAGCAGAAATGATATCACTGAATATAGCTATATTATCCCAAGTGATCTAAACATTCAGTTTAGCACCCATCAAAATTGCAATGCTACTTTCTAATGGATTAAAGAAAATCCTTTTTAAAATCCATTTGAAAGTAAAAGTACTATGGATATCCCAGGTGATTATCAGAAGAAAAACAATAATGCTAGAGTAATCACAATAGCTGGATCTCAAAATCTATTCCAGAGCTATGCTGACTATAACAACATTGTATACATACCAAAACCAAAAAAAAAAAAAAAAAAATGGAACTTGTGAAAGATCATGGGGGAGACTGGGGTATATAAAGACTTTATTTGTGCCATCCAATATTTTGAGTTGAGAATCTGTGGTTCTGGTCAACTGGAAATGAAAACATAGTTGTAATTAAAAATAGAACAGAACTAATAAAATGACATATTTGCTGTGATATTGATATTGTGCAACTGTGGATGTCGAATCAGCTTTTATTAACAAGGGGGTAGCATCACTGAGGTAAAATGTTCTGGGATGTGTTTCTAAAGGGTAAACACACAAAATCTGTGGTCCAGAGCAGCTATGGCAGTAGCTTTTGGTGGCAGCTAAATTGTTATGTGAATGATTTTCACACGTGGTACAGTTTTTGAAGGCATGAATGTGTCATTGAAAGTAGCTAAGGCTTAACACTGTTGTAGTAGGAATTTAGTCCCAAAGAGCAGCCTACAAAAGTCATTGGTAAAATTGTAGCCTCAGTCACAACTGAAGCCTCAGGAATGAAGTAGTAATGTAGATAAGTTGAAAGATGGAATGATGTGGGAGGGTTAGAATTTCTGAAGAGAGCCCAGAAGAGGCAGTTGGTGAAGTTGTCGCCTATTTTCAGTAGAAACCTGAGAAAATTTAAGATACCAGTACCCTGGGATTATTGCCAAGGACAGCATCAGTTTGGGAGTAAAGTTGTGCGGAGCCTAAGAAACAAGCTAACTGCTATGTAGATGGCTTTCCCTGCTTTTAGTAGAGATAAATAAATAAATAAATAACTTGAGTGCATACCCAAATAACTGAGCAATGGACTTTAGTTTTACTTTTATTTGGTTGTGAATATGTACTGGTTCTTCCCTTGTGGAATAAGAAAATTATCCAAATTAATTTTTTAATCTACAGGAACCCACAGTTAAGAGACTTTGTAATCTTTGAGAAACTTTGGTATTTTACATAGATAGATTTATTTGCTTGTTTATTTGTTTTTTTTTTGTATTTTATAATATAAAAACAGTATATTTTAGCGACATTTAGTTATTTAATTTGGTTATTTCAGGGAACCTTTGGAATTTTGGAGGGGCTTTGAACTTAGAAAGAAACTTGAGATTCTTTAAAGAGACTGAACTTTTAAAGACTGTGAGTCTTTTAGAATTTGGAGTTTTTATATTTTTGTGTTAATATCAACATATTGGTGTAACAAGAAAGGAAAGGGTTTGGTTAACTGTAATGTGTTTGTGTGTCAAGTTGTCAACAAATCCATTGTTCTGATTAGTGTTTTGTCAACAATAGCAACAAGCTAGACTCTTTCAGGAAGAGAGAACTTCAGCTGAGAAAATGCCTCCATAAAACTGGCCTAGAGATAACTATGTTGTGGATTTTGGTAAATAATGATTGATGTGGGGGCAGCAACCCACTGTGAGTGGTGCCAACCACAGGACAGTTGTCATGTGCTGTAAGAAAGCAGGCTAAACTCTTGGGCATATACCCAAGGAATGCTTAATCATACCACAAGGACATTTGCTCAGCTATGTTCATATCAGCATTGTTTGTAATAGTCAGAACCTGGAAACAACCTAGATGTCCTTCAACTGAAGGATGGATAAAGAAAATGTGGTAAGAAAAAAAAGGTTTGCAGGCAAATGGATGGATCTAGAAAAAATCATCCTGAGTGAGGTAAGCAATACTCAGAAAGACAAACATGATATGTATTCACTCATAGGAGGATACTCGATGTAAAACAAAGATGACTAGACTGCTACTCACAACTCCAGGGAGGCTACCTAGAAAACAGAAGCCTAAAAAAGACACAGGGATCGCCCAATGACAGAGAAATGGATGAGATCTACATGAACAACCTGGACATGAATGGGGGTAATGAAGGGCAAGGTTCGAGGGAAAGAGAGCTTAAGGGAGCAGGAGATCCCAGCTGGATCAAGAACAGAAAGGGGGAACAAGGAATACCAGACCATGATAAATTAAAACCACATGAGAATAGGAAGAAGCAAAGTGCTAGAGAGGTCCCCAGGAAAGATACCTCCACTGTAGACTGCTGACAATGGTCGAGAAAAAGCCTGAACTGACCTAGTCTGGTGATCAGATGGCCAAATACCCTAACTGTTGTGCTAGAACTCTCATCCAATAACTGATGGAGAGATCCTCAGCCAGGCCCCTGTTGGAGCTCCAGGAGCCCAATTGTCGAATAAGAGGAGGGCTGGTAAGAGTGTGAATTGTAGAGACCAAGATTGGAAAAGCACAGGGACAAATAGCCAAACTAATGGAAACATGAACTATGAACCAACAGCTGAGGAGCCCCCAACTGGATCAGGCCCTCTGGATAAGTGAGACAACTGAATAGCTTGAATTGTTTGGGAGGCACCCAGGCAGTGGGACCCAGACCTGTCCTTAGTGCATGAGCTGGCTGTTTGAAACCTTGGGCTTATGCAGGGACACTTTGCTCAGTCTGGAAGGAGGGGACTGGACCTGCCTGTACTGAATACACCAGGTTGAGCTGAATCCCCAGGGGAGTCTTTGCACTGAAAGAGATGGGAATGGAGGGTGTACTTGGGGGAAGGCAGGGACAGGAGGGGGGAGAACAGGGGAACCCATTGCTGATATGTAAAATTAAATTAAATTATATTAAAAAAAGAAAGCAGGCTGAGCAAGGCATTAGATAACAAGCCAGAAACAGGCTTCAGTATCACCTCCCAGGCTTCTGCCTTCAGTTCATGCTCTTACTTCCCTCAGTTATTCAAAGAATTGTAGCAGAAATAAACTCTCTTCTCCCTGGTCCCCAAATTGCTTTTGTTCATGGCATTTGCCACTGGAATAGAAACTACAACTAAGATGTTCATACAAACATGCTCTAACCACAGTAAACTTAACCTAACTTTCTCCACTGAATGTTTTATCATATATAATTTTTCTCTCTTCATTTTTTTTAGTTCAGGAACTGTAGAATAGAAATGGAATACTCCCTCCCTCCAAGACTCCTGTTTGGAAGACTTGGTCCCTAAGTAGTAAAACGGTTTTAATATGCAATGATAACTTCAGGAGTTGGAATCTAGTTGGAGGAAATAGATCACTTGGAGCTATACATTTTGTAACTTATACTTAGTTTTGTACCCTGCCTACTGTCTAAACCATGTCTTCCTGACTTCCATGTGCTGCCTTCTTTATGCTGTTGTGACCAAGAATTGTGGCCAATCCACCATGGATGGAATTATCTGAAATGATGAACTGATAACATTTTCTCACTTAAGTAGCTTCTCTGAGATGTTTTTCATACTCAGAAAGCCAATGGCTTTATAGGCATCAGAGGTGCTTAGGTTGCTCTTATATATCTATGAAAAATTTCAATTTCATTTCTGTGAGACATTAGATGTCTGACCATTGCCCAGATGCAAAAACTCTTGTGAACAGTTGATTAGCTTGAACAGTTTGGGAGGCCCCCAGGCAGTGGAACTGGGATCTGTCATCCATAACATGAATCTTAAAGGGTCTTAATTTATTTTAAAAAAATGGGATCCAACTATTGTGGTGAATGCTGAAAGATCAGAGACAGAAAAATCTAGAGCTAACCTCACTTTTCCAATTCCTCAGCTGACCTTGTTTCCTCAAACTGAAAGCTTCTGAGTCCTCACCCAAATGGATCTCAGCTGGACTGCTACTCAAAAGCCTGAAGCTTAAAAAGCTTCTAGTTCCTATTCCTCATGCCTTATATAAGTTTCTGCTTCCTGACATCACTTCCTGGGCTTAAAAGCATGTGTCTTTCTTAAGCAAGACATGAGATCTCAAGTGCTGGGATTAAAGGCATGTGTGCCACCATTTTCTAGTCTCTATGTCTATCTAGTGGCTGTTCTGTTCTCTGACTCCAGATAAGTTTATTAGGGTGCACAATATATTGGGGTACACAATATCAAAACAAATATCTCTGATAGATGAGGCCAGCTCTTCCTTGTACGCTATGTGTGTTTACTTGCATATTTCATGCCTCAAATCATCTCTCAATTTTCATTCTGATAATAAATAGAAGGGCAAATTAGCATCAAAGAGATTAGGTATACTACAAATTAATTAAATGCCAACTTTTGATATGTGTAAAAAAATAAGCTCTATTTTAAAACACTCTATAATTAAAGTTTTATTTTGTGTACAGTTAACTGAAAGCCAACTTGGTAAAATGACTTATGTCAATATTGCTTTCTCAGAGAAACAAGACCTCTGTCTGCAGTGATAACATCTTCACATTACCAATTAGCAAACAGGAACAATGTCCCAACACTTAGCAGAAAACTGTGATAGCTATTTGGCAGCAGCATCATGCACTGACAATATAAATAATGCCATAGTATTACAAGTTACCATAAAATACTAGGGAAGTATGAAATAGAGATTTCAGGCACAGTTATTTTCTCTATAGAAAAGAAAATAAAACATTTCTAATTTTGTATCATATTCAATGTAAAAATCTTGATTTTTTTCTTTTTCTGATTTTAAGTACATTTTGAACTTCTGTATATTAATCGTGTCACTTTATCCATAACAAAATTACAGTTTTAGGAGACAGGATTATTTTTAGTGAGAGTCAGCTAGGTTTTCTGTAAAACAAATTTGGTGATCTAACAAAATGTAAATATTGTAATTTTATGCAAAGTCTACATGAGGTGAGGAGGCAATGTACATTACCTTTCCTCTCCTCAGTGATGTGTCAGAGTTCTCATCTTGGCCTCACCCCCACATGTACAAGAATTTGACACAGCCTACATGTACAAAGACACACTGAACATTAAGAACTTTCCTCAAAATATAGAATATTTCCATTTGTCATGCTGCTGAGAACTTCTCAGCCCAAGGGCTCAGTGAAATATATGTATCTCAAACCAAATAAAAGAGCTCAATTAGTAGCTTTCATGAAAGGGATTGAATGCTGTTAATATAATATCTTACTGAATACAAAACCAACATTTGATTTTAATAATTACATTTTGAATAATGGATTTTTTAATGCATGTCCCTATCATGTAGCTCTGGCTAGTCTAGAGCTCATTGTGTAGACCAGAGGACTGGCTTCAAACTCAAGGACATCTTCATGCTCTGTGTTCTGAGTGCTGGGATTAAATGTGTACACCATCATACCTGGCTCTAATAATTGCTTTTTAAAGTTATTTTTCAGAGTGTCATCTTTAAAGTCTACCTGAAAAGTAGATAATTGAATTTCCAAAATTCCATCAAGCACTTATTTAAAATATTTTGTAACATAGAATACAGAATATATTTAAGATTTGATTAAATTGCAGGAGATCTGGGTATCTGTGAATTCTTTATATCTCATTTTTTAAAGAATTTTTTAATTATGTGTTTAATTTTATATATCAGCAATGGGTTCCACTGTCCTCCCCCCTCCCACACCTACCCCCACCTTCCCCCCAGACCCTCCCCTCCATTCCCCTGTCCTCCAGGACCAAGACACCACTGGAGATTCATTTAAACATTGTGGATTCAGGATAGGCAGGCCCTGTCCCCACCTTCCATACTGAGCATGGGTCCCTGTGTAAACCCAAGGTTCCAAACTGCCAGCTCATGCACTAAGAACAGGTCCTGGTCCCACAGACTGGGTGCCTCCCAAACAGATCAAGCTATTCAATTGTCTCACTTATCCTGAAGGCCTGATCTAGCTGGGGGCTCCACAGCCCTTGTTCATAATTCATGTGCTTCCATTCGATTGGCTATTTGTCCCTGTGCTTTTTGCAATCTTGGATTCAACAATTCACACTCTTGCAGTCCCCCTTCTTTCTAGACAGTTGGACACCTGGAGCTCCACCTGGGGCCTGGCCGAGGATCTCTGAATCCACTTTCATCAGTTATTGGATGAGAGTTCCAAGGCGACTGCTAGGGTGTTTAGTCATCTGATCACCAGACTAGGTCAGATCAGGCCCTCCCTCGACCATGCCAGCAGTCTACAGAAGATGTATCATTGTGGATTTCTAGGGACCTCTCGAGCACTCTGCCTGTTCCTGTTCTCATGTGGTCTTCATTTATCATGGTCTGTTATTCCTTGTTCTCCCTTTCTGTTGTTGATCCAGCTGGGATGGCTCCTGCTCCTCTAATCTTTCTTTCCCTCAAACCTTACTCTTCATTACTCCCACTGTTGTCCAGGTTGTTCATGTAGATCTCATCCATTTCTCTGTCATTGGGTGATCCCTGTGTATTTCCTAGGGTCCCGTTTTCTAGGTAGCCTCCTTGGAGTTGTATAGCAGTCATGGTTATCTTATGTTTAAACCAGAAAAAATTCACTATATACATACACACACACACACATGTGTATATATATATATATGTTTATATATTGCTTATAACAGCAGCCTTTAATAAAACCAGACATAAAGCTATAAATGGTTCTTAAGAAATGTGGAACAAGACAGACAGCTGAGCTTATGATATTACTTTCT
This sequence comes from Onychomys torridus, assembly GCF_903995425.1. Classification (NCBI taxonomy): domain Eukaryota; kingdom Metazoa; phylum Chordata; class Mammalia; order Rodentia; family Cricetidae; genus Onychomys; species Onychomys torridus. The sequence goes on from NC_050444.1 coordinate 97,468,688, forward strand.
TAGGTTACCACTATGAAAGCTTTCCTGGATTCATTAAAGAGAGGGAAGCCTGGTAGAATAATTTGAGGATGGGAAATAGTACCCATATTCTAGAGAAGTCAAAAGGTCTAGGCCTCATGGAAGAATCCTAAAAAAAAGAGAACTGAATAGAAAGGTCCCAGGAGATCAGTGCACCTCGGCAGAAAAAATGACATTGAATAAAGATTAGGAAATTCACAAGCCAGGGGAAGTCATCTCAAGATATTAGAGAATAGTGATGCATGTGCCCACAGGAGTGGGAATAGAGCCAAGAACAGTGTTAATGCTCACCAGCCAGACTGGAAATGTTCATAAAGCCTTGGGGACCATACCTCAGGGGTTCTGCCCTTCTGTTTACCTAGGCTGCATAGTGTGTGCAAATTGTCTAATATCTCAAAATACCAGGACCCAAAAGATCAGTCCTTTTAGCTGAAAACTGTATTCACAACAAAACTGAAGGCTTTTCAGAGGATTTTTACTAATAATCAGTACAAAGAGAAATAGAATTCCTAGTGTTGATTACCTCTGCAAACTATTTGACTTCCAAACACACACAAAAGGAAATGCGGGCTCTAATCAACTAAAACCAACACAATTATCACAGATGCTAAAATTAGCAGGAAACAGCTTAGATGGAGTTATTATGACTCTATTTCGTGTCCAAAATTTAAGAAGAGGTATGAGATATCTATGTGGCTGTATATTTGTTTGTGTGTACATGCATATGTGTGTGCATGTGTGTGTGTATGTATGTATGTATGCATGTATATGTGCAGGTGTGTGTATTTGTGTCTCTGTGTTTGTCAGATCCAAATTGATTTTCAAGAGATAAAACAAATCTCCAAAGTGAAAGCTTATTGACATGAGATTAACCATGTTGGAGACACTGAAGTTCAGACAAGGTGGCCTTGATGTTATATTAACAGAAATCACCAAATCAGAAACATTGGTTAAAAAGTTTTGTTCGTTTTTTTTGAGAAAGGATTTCTCTGTGTAAAAGCCCTGGCTGACCTGGTATTCACTTGCTTTGTAGAATACTCTGGCCTCAAACTCACAATGATCTGCCTGAGTCTGTCTCTCTAGTGCTGGAAATTAAAGGCATACACCACCACACTGTGGTGATATTTTAATTATGCTGAAATGTGATTTTATTTGTATGTTAATAAAGTTTGCCTGGTGGTCAGAGGTCATTAGCGAGCCAGGAACAGAAGTCAGGTGGTGGTAGCCCATGCCATTAATCCAATCACAGGGCAGGCAAAGTCTCTGTGTGGTCAAGGACTCTGTGTGGTAACATGAACCTTTAATCCCAGTACCAACCACAGAGACCTGGAGGTCTGTATAGACAGGCAGTGATGAGAAAGTCATGTGGCTTGGTTTAGAGCCAATGAGAAGGCAGAACAGAAAGGCAATAAAATGACAAGTCAGACAGGAGGAATCTCTCAAGGGAAGCTATGGCAGCATGTGGTAAGCTCAATGTAGTCTTGGCTTTTCACTAGTGCTCTGATCTCTTGGGGCTTTAGCTCTGTAATTGACTCTGTGTTTCTTATTTAATAAGACTGTTTAGAAATTTGTCTACACCACACCTGGCACGAAAATTTTAAAAATGACAAAGTTTAACTAAATGTAGTAAAACTCCATGAAGTTTGAAAACAGTTAAAAACTTCAAAATGAGGAAAGTTAAATGGAAATAAAAATATTTGTAAAATTATAACTTAAATTTGCAAATGGAGCAAGAGTATAATTTTATAGATGCACATATGCATAATTTTTAAACACGAAAAAAATTGAAAGGAAACCAAAACACAACAAATTTTTAAATTTATGCTCAAAGATTAAAAATATATGAGAGAAAATGATAGATTATATAAAAATTGTTAAAGATTTTGTTCATACCCCTCTAACAGAAATGATAAAAGAGTGACAAGCCCACAGACACATATCTTTAGTACACAGGAAACTACACTTAATGGAAAATGCACAAAATAATTTTCCTAAATAAAGATGAAAACAGTTCCCTTTTCATCTACACAAAACCTGAAAAAAATCACCTCTTACAAATATTTACTGAGAAATATGATCTTTAGGGAGAACTTAAGTGGCAATATATGAAAACCTGGATCTAGACAATAAAACGAGGAGATTAGGACTCAATCATAGGACATGATAGAGCTCCAGAATTGAATATTCATCACTGACAAAATCAGACAAGAATCTAAAATCAGTAAGATTATGGATAAATTATGATTTTCTTAATCTTTTATACATTTTAAAATTAAGCATTAGAGCCGGGCATTGGTGGAACACGCCTTTAATCCCAGCACTAGGGAGGCAGAACTAGGCAGAACTCTGTGAGTTCAAGGCTAGCCTGGGCTACAGAGTGAGTTCTAGGAAAGGTGCAAAACTACACAAAGCTACACAGAGAAACACCGTTTCAAAAAACCAAAACCAAACAAACAAAAAGTTAGCAATTGTGCTGCTATGATGGGAATAGGAGAAATACAGAGAGTTTTGACCAAGAAAGAGAGAGGAATAAAAAAGAGGAAGAAGTTGAGAATGAAATAAATTAATAGTGTTGAAAAGGCTACATTTTAAAGGCTTTCTAAAACACACATAGTCTCTCTTTCTCTCTCTTTCTGTATGTGGGGGTGGGAGAAATGCATGTAGTCTAAAAGCACAGGACTTACAGGAACTGAGCTGGAACATACCTAGAACTCCCCTCTCTGTGGTCTAGCTCTTATACTATAACAAGGTGCTATGGATGTTGCCAAGAGAAAAAAACAATCAGTAGTCTACCCAATTTAAAAACCTATGAACTGTAGTGGGTAGCTGTTCCAGCTTTATCCTGGAAGTGCTACCCCCATGGAGGCTTCTGGTAACTGTCAGCCTACCTATGGCATGCCCCTGATGTGGCGCCATGTAGGGAGCCCATAAGACCTGAGATCTTGATGTGCAGTCTCCTTGTTCCTGGTTGTTGGATTGTAGACCAAGCATAGTTCCCTGGAGAAAAACACTGGACTGCACTTTACCTCTCCCAGGCCCTGTAACTACTCATGGTTTGATATTTCAGAATATAAAGGGGAACCTACTATTGCCATTTTCCTAAACCAATATAATTCTTAACTACATTCTGGATAGCTTCACATCCCAATATAAGTGTAACTCTCGATCATCATAAAAGTTGCTTTGACAGCAGATGAAGACCGTATAGAAATGCACATCTGGCCTGGCGGTGGCACATGCTTTTAATCTCAGCACTTGGGAGGCAGAGGCAGGCACATCTCTGTGAATTCCAAGCCAGCCTAGTCTACAGAGCGAGATCCAGGAAAGGTGCAAAGCTACACAGAGAAACCCTGTCTCGAAAAAACAAACAAACAAACAAAGAAATCCACAACTTGTCAAACCACAGAGAATAAGTGACTGTGGGGTGTTAAGCATTAACTGGTACAACTACAGTGTAAACATATAATGACAATAGTACCATGAAGTAAACTCTAGTCCCCGACTACTTCACAGATGTGCTTTACAGGACAATAAAAGAGTTGAAAGATGGTCATCTGTGGCACAGACCTTCATAAACTCACAGTAGGATTATATCCTGACTGTAGATCACATATAAAGAATGAAATTTTCCTATCTATGAAAAGCAGATAAATGCCTACCTCAGACTTACTAAATTAATTACTTCTGGAATCTAAAATGGGGTATAGTTTTTTTGTGGCCACAATGCCAGCATTCAGAAGATTGGGACTGTTGGATCAAAAATTGGATGCCAGGCTTGGCTACACAGGTGACATTTTGATCTCCCCAAAAATATATAAGAGAACTAAATTCTATGTTTAAATACAGTTTTTTTTGACAGTGGAATCATACAGCAAGCAGTAGACATTTTATTTCTAAATGTGTCATCATACACCTTCACAGACTTTACATTCTACCTCTAAGTCTCTCTTCCAAAATCAATTGTCAGGCTATTTCCAACAGTTTCAGATTACAGCTACAAAGAGTAGAACTCTCCCTCCCTCAAAAAAATGTGATATGGCATCATTTTGCAAAGATTCATGAGCTTGAATGTGAGAAATGTAGAGCTTGCAGCAGGGAAGATGGGATGCAATTACTCATAAAGTGTGAGCTCAGAATCCAGCTCAGTCACAAGCTTTCTGGACCTGGAGATCATTACTATGTTATTTTTATTTTTCCCCTCAAATTTTATTGCTTCTTGTGGGAAAAATACACGTTTATGGAATAAAACATTACGCTTCAAAATCACTTCATGAGTTTGACATATATTGTGAGAATTGGAATTCCCATCTGTTTTTACAGGTAAAAAAAAACATGGTCCTGGATGCCTGGATATACTTGACTATGAGTCTATCACCTTCTCTGTTTAAGCCTTAGAAATACATATTGTGATTTTTTAATCTCTGGAGTGGTGAACATAAACCAAATAAGTTTCCTAAAGAATTTTAATTTATTTCTGTATGAAGTATGTGAAAGTTTCCAGAAGATAAAAAGTTAGTAAAAATAAACTTATATGCAGATCATTTCAGTACTGTTTTACAGTGAGTGCCTAATGTCTCCTCTTTATCAGTAGAAATCATGATAAAAAAGAAGTCTGATATGATAAAAAAAGTGTTGAATTATAATAATGGAATCTTGTTTTGGGATAAAGCTCAGTATTACAAAGACAATATGGCTCTTCTCATACAAGCTAAAGATGCAAGATATATCATTATTTCTCACTGTTATAAATTTGACCTTAAGGGTGTCTTTGATATGTATTGAGGATGAGGGTTTTTCTGAGTCATTACTGACACTATAGACAAAACCCTGTTTTATTTTTATTTTATTGTGTGACTTGATTTTTCTGCATTTGTGATTTTCCTGAAATATCCTTGTGGACACTCTGGTAACACAGTAACAGTTGTCACAAACACTCAATATTTAACCCTTTACAGCCAGGTGTTCTAATATATCATATATCCAAAAGATGTTCTAAGCATTTTGAGTGTTTTTGAAGAGGAGAAATGACTTAATAAAAACAAAATGAAAACCAAGTTAGCATCACTTATATAAGAATCTGAGGATAATAAATTCTGTTCCATTTCCAATTTGAAATGTTTACCATTAGAGGTAATGTTGGAAGAATTTTTTAGTGAAAACTTCCTTGAGTAAGAAAGGAAAACTAAAATATTATGTTAGTATGAAGTTTGTTGAGACGTTTGTGAAAAGTTTTATGATATTCACAGTTTTGGATGTTTTTCAAGAAAGTAGAATATGATTTACAACTGTTGCATTAGCTTTTTCAAAATATCTATTAACTTCAACAGGGCATATAAAACAGACCAGAAAATTTATTCTATGCAAGTCAGTCTGAGAGAACTAATGATTATAATTGGGTTTACACTTAGAATCACGGGTGACTTATTATTTACATTTTGTGGAAGATTTTATCATTGAAGAAAAATCACCATTCCTAAAAATCAGCAATTGTTAACTGTTTCTATAACTTTGACGAGGGTCAGATCTCAAGTAGAGTCTTATGAAACAACTGATAAGTCCTCCCTCTCTTCTATAAAGGGATGACAGGAGACTAAATTTGTGCAGGGTTTGTAGTTCTTAATATAATTATAGATTGAAGATGGCAGCAATCTTCCTTCTAGGTTTACCCATTGTTTTGCTGTTTACAGGATATTGTAGCTATGTCATTCAACCTTCTCTCTTTCATGGAATTAAAACTGTCCTCAGCTGTCCTCACGCCCACAGCTAATGGAGCTCTTTGCAGATGTCTTACATTCAGGATTTAAGTGTTTCCCAGTGCTAACAGTAGAGAAACAGCCTATCCCATGCTTAACACATTTTTCTCCATTGAGTCATTATCAAGGCCTCAATCTGTGTGCTGAACCATGGGATTTCTTCTTCTTCTGTATCAATCTCAGACATGAGAGGTAGTTTTCAATATGTATGCTGCAATCTCTTTCTCTTCATTACCTGATTCTTCACAAGTTTGGGGAGCCCAGGAAGAACTCTCTAGCAAAACACTAACTTGTACTTTTCTCTGCTTGAACCCTGCCAGCTCTAAGAAAGAGCAAGCCAACATCTCTGTCTTCTCCTTTTGACTACTATCAAAACAGAAGCTTCTGTGACAGACAGTATACTCATGTACATTCCCCATTGTCACTCCTCCCTTATATGAACAAGTTTTTTCTGAGAAGACAGCTGAGTCTCAGCTGTCTATCTTTCTGATTAAAGAGTCACATATCTCACACAGCCTGCTTATGATCCCATCATATACCAGCTCCTTTCAGCTTTTTCTATTGTCTATTTTTAGATATCCTTTTAATTTACATGACAGGCCCCATTCCTCAATGAGATGTGCCACACCATATCAATGAGGAAGAGGGCAACATGTGATTCCCTCCTATCCCTCCTCTACCCTCATTCAACTTACTTTCAGTTATCAATTTCATCAACCACATGAGAGGCAATGCAACTGCTCCTATCAAACTTACTTTTCACTGTTTTGTGTTCTTATCTTGGCAGCAAGTGTTGTAAGAATGTTTCCTGGGCAGGCATGAATTAATAACTATTCACCATAGATAGGATATCAACAACAGACAAAATACTTTCACTTAAGTCCATCCTGATAAGTTTGATTAAGGTTAAAGGTTTATGGAAAGCTTATAGGTGACTGTGCCACCAAAGAAGAGTATCCCTCCTCAGCTATTAATTAACTGCCTACATATCCACAGAAGAAGCAAGCCCTCCTGTGCAACTTTGTGAGAATATCCTGAGTTAACTGGAAACTGTTATTGCAATGCCTCATTAGTCAGTCATTAGCCTTGTGAGCTTCCCTCTCTACAGGGCAATCTTAGGGGACCCTAATGTTGTGATGATCTACTGTTAGAACTCACTTCAAAACAGCAATGATCATGCCATGTCTGAGAACTATGCTCCACAAAAATAGTGTTAAACTACATTTTTGTTTTCTCAGGGTTCTCAAATCAAAATATACATAAAAAGTGTGCATTTCATATTTCCTTAATAGTCACAGAGGTTACATTTACCAAATATTGTGTTAACTCTTCAAGTTATCACTGAAATCCACTTTCTCTATGAAACAGTTGCTGACCTCTGAAATGTGCAAATATTACAGTATTGAATGTGCAAATAATTGATACGTATTATAAGTTAAATGAGTGTCCCTCAATGATTCATGAGACAAAGGCATGATATGAATGTGTCACTATAGAAAGATGATAGAATGTTTAAGAGATGCAATGTATTCAGTCGTCCTTATATCATTTACATTTTACCCTGAAAGAGAATTGGAGAAATCCCCTTTCTTGATCCTTTCAGTTTTCTGGCACATATGCTTCAACATCTGTTCCCCCATGATATTCTGGCTCATCAGTGGCCTGCTGTTCTGGATCCAGCTGAGCTTGAGAGAGAATTTTTTAAAACCATTAGCCAAAATAACCCAAACATGTTATAAGCTAACTGTCCTGAATATTCATTGCAGTATATATTCTCTAATGGAAATTTTAATATATATTTTCTATAAGTCTTTTCAGGTTGTTTTGTCTGTTTAGTTTATTTGGTTTGGTTTTGCTATTTGTTCCTTTTTTTGTTTCATAAAGGGCAGGTAAGAATAATCCAAAGACGAGAAGAGAAGATACACGTAACTTCTAGAACTTAATTCCTTAAAAAAAAGTGATATATATTCTCTCTTGCCTTTATCCTTGGGCTCTATAACCAGATTTGTCATAAATATCCACATTCAGTCATTGGCCCACGGATTTACACAGTAAGATTCCCCTGTAGGTGTTAATCATGTTTGTCAATTTCATTATCTTCATTTTAGAAATTAGACATGACTTAAAGAGATGTGATTGGATATCAGGTTTACAAGAGGTGAACGTATGATGGTTAATATTGACTGATAATTTGATGAGCTATGGAATTAACTAATTGACACACCTCTGAGGCAGTCTGTTGAGGATGTTTTCAGACAGATTAAAACTGTAGGTGAGGATCTACCATTTTAGTAGGTGATACTTTTCTAACATGTAGCCCAGATATGAACAGGCACAAGAAGAGACACCAGTTCTGTCTGCTTGCCTATGCTTTCTAAGATAATTGTCTATAGCTCCTCATGCTACCATCTTCTGCTGTTGTCAGACGACAGCTTCATCATCTTCCAACATTGACTAGGAGTGTTCAAAGGCTGTCCCAAGATTGGAACACCAGATTGGGACTGCTGATGTATCCAGTGTCTTGAGCTCAGGAGCTACTATATTCTCAGTGTCTCCAGATTTCCAATACTAGACTACCCAGCTCCTACTGCGTAAGACAATCTAACAATCCCTGGGTACATTTGTAATGTGTGCTCAGGTGACAATTCATAATATACCTCTGAAGGCCTGATGAGGTGTGTGAATGTGAGCATATTAATCTGTTCGTGATATTGTGTGCTGCAGTGGAAGAACTCATCAGCATTCCCTGAGCAGATATACAGAACAGAGGTTATCTAAGGATAACTGGCAGGAATAGGTGCTTTCCATTCTCTGTATGGATTCTGGAGACTCAACTCAGGTGTCAATCATGGCAGCAAGTACCATTTCATGAAGAGCCAACTTGCCAGACCCTTTCTTTCTATTTTAATGACAATTTGTTGGAAATCCTACTTATTTGTGCTACAATAATTCACATTAATGGCAGAACTTGCCCAATTCAGTTTTATAAACAAAACTAATTTCCTGAAACCTGTTATTTCAGGTCATTTTCTTTTTTTTTTTTCATTTTTCTTTATTAAGAAATTTTCCTCTCACTCCACATCCTATCCACAGATTCCCCCCCTCCTTCCTCCCACCCCCAGCCCTCTTTCGCAAGCCATCCTGCATCCCTACATCCCCTAAATCAAGGTCTCTCTTGGAGAGTCAGTAGAGTCCAGCACACTGAGGCTAGGCAGGTCCAAGCCCCTTCCCACTGCACCAAGGCTATGCAAGGTGTCACATTTTCTTAATCCATTTCTTGGTTTGTTTGGATTCCCATAGTCAAGTATCACTATTCTTAAGAGTTACAAAGAAAATAAAATATTTTCTCAGAATTATGTAATGTAGCAGTCCATGAAGCTTTGTCCCTCATAAACTTAGTCTCTCTTTAGCTATGATTTCACTGTTCTCAGAACTTCTCTCATGTCTTTGTCCAAATCTCTTTCAGTTAGCCTGGGATACAGTTTGTCCTAGAGGATGAACTGTAAAGACTCCATCTTCAAGTATAGATAAAGACAGAGACCTGAGACGAGACTACCTGCACTGCAAATCTGAATTATACAACACAGCCCTTTTTAAGACCAGTTCCTGCGAAAACAGATAATTCCAGCTTTCTTATGAATATGATTGCTAACATTATGTAATGCAGGACTCAAATTCAAACTTGATGAGCAGTTGAAAGTTTTTCTTCTTTGTATTCTTCAACTTTGTTTCTAATAAGATAAATCCTTGTACCTGTATTTTCTATGATTATTTATGGAAGAAGACCCCATAAGGTTATATCCAGAGAATTCCTTTAAGTTACAATTTTTCAGAGTCAAAAATTATGACTTTTAATTTTTAAACTATTTCTGAACTATGTCAGTTGTATGTAGATTTCTCATGCCAGGAAACTCAATGAAGCCTTTACACATCATGAGATAAGATACAAATTTTCCTTAAAGACCAAATTTTTCATACACTTGATGTTAACACAGAAGTAGCTGAGATGAAAAAAAATGGCAGGAGTTTGGCAGCTATTATTACAATTATTTTAAACTCATAGACAATGTAAAAGAAACCTATAGCAACTGGTAAGTATAGTAAAGACATCTATCTGTTTATTCTCAGGGAGTCCAGACCTCATAATACTGAGAGCCAAATATTAAGTCAGCATGACTAAGGTAGGTGAGATGACAACATCATGTGGTTCGAAATGTAATGTGCAATACTTTATCTTTGTTTTACATTTTTTTTTAGGTCTAATCACCATTCCAAATCCCCACTACCACCACTATAACAGTTCATGTGGCCATAAAAAGAGTCACATGTGGAGAGAATCTCAGGCACAAGGGGCTGTACATGTTTCTGTGCATTAGAAGTTGGTACATTTGCAGCAATTTCAAAAAGAAAAACAGGTATTCCTTAGAGTACATGCTACTGTGATCTCAGAAGTAGAGCTGCTGTTGTCAGTGAGAAACCAGAGGCTCTAAGCATGAGGTTTCCTACCTGGAGTTTTGTAAATAGTCATTCAAAGGAAGTGTGTTGGTATTCTCTATACTGAATAGCTGCACAAGGAATACTGATGAATTCTACCGTTGTAGCACACATCATCACTGACAGCCTATGCTGTTCCCATTGAAACACCCCATCAGGCTGGCAGGGATACACTGTGAGTTGGCCTCTGAGTAAGTCTCACATTTCATAACTATAAAACAAGACCATTTCTCACTGAATTGATCAGAAAGTAAACAAATTTTAAAGCAACAAATGATGTGACTGAGTCTAAGGATTAAATAGGGAAAAAAGAAAGAAAGAAAAGGGCATATCCATTCATAGAATTCTCAGGTGAATTACTGAACCATGTAGTTAGCTACACTGTTAGGAGTGAAATCCAAAATCAGGTTTCACAGTTGGTCTTTGTAATAAACTAGTGCAGTAACTCCTCTCCTGACACATTTACCCGGGGGACCTGACAGCACTGAAGCTCTCCTGGTACTGCCACCAGACAGATTTGTCATCACTACACCAGGAACCTGATTTTATTACAGTAACTACCTCCCTTGGGTACAGAATCATTTCAGTTACTTGCAAAGTTGTGTCACTAAGAAGTTCCCCTATGTAACTTATGGAAGGACACAAAAATAGTTGGAGATTGGAGATTAGGGAGACAGGATTCGTTCAGATCTCAAAAGACCAAAAAAAAGAAATTCTGAATTTTGTAGTTCATTTAATAGTAAGGTGCCAATGGCTTTGTTGAATGCTCTGTCCTCAGAAGAAGTAAAAGTTTATGATTTCTTTTCAAGTGTACCTGAAGACAATTTAAGTCCAAATACAGATAAGTGGAAACCAAAACCCAGCTAACAGTTTAATTATCCCCCACAAACACCAGAATTCTGCTAAGCAACAGCCAAACTAGAAATTTTGATTAGAAAGCTAACACCTGAGCTGACCTAACAATATGAAGATGTGATCTTATATCTGATATACTTTAAACAGAAGGAAAATGAAGAGATGAAGTCATGCACAGTTTTCGTGAGAAAAGGACCAATAAAAGTAGCAGACAGAAGGACAAGACCTCAGTGCTGTGCCAGGGTGTGTAACCTCCTGAATACTCATCCAAGGAGGAAATGCCAGAAGTAGCTCCCTGTTAAATTTTAAAAGCTGCATTCTGTACAGGGGTCAGTATGTCTACCCTTCTGGGCTGATGCCTGACTTAGCAAAGGCAGAAAATAAAGTAGCTTGCTTTTGCTATGGCGAGTCACCAGTGTTTTATGAGGTTTATTTTTCTCACAATATTTAAGTATCATTTTAAGATTGGATAAAACTAGGTGAGGTCTACCTGGGAACTATTCATTAAATGTAAAACAATTTCAGGTATTTTTTTTTAATAGTATTAAAATGTTACCAGTTGCTGAGTCAGGTCAATATCTGATAACAAAATATAAAAATACCCAATGAATCCAGTAAAGTAATTCTAACTTCCCTATTAATATCTAAGGCTAAATTGCTATGAACAACTAAATTGATTTGCATAATGCAAGGTATTGGGTGTGAAAATGAGTAAGAATAATTTCAAATAAATTTGCAAATAAATGTAAGATGACACTAGTAACTTCATTTTTGATGAACAACAGTTCTTATAAAATAATTACTTATATCATACAAAAAATTATCATTGACAAATTAAAAAATATTTTAAAATCAGTTTTATTTTCACAGATGGTTATAATTTGATAGACATAATCAATATAAACAAAACTTATTAGATCTTCACTAATTTTTAAATAACCACAGAACTCTTGAGACTGAAATAAGAATGTTTGGTATAGAAGATCATGAAACATGAATAAATTTAGTTGAATTTTCACTGTTTCTTGGTAACAATATGCCAAATTTAAGAGCATAGAAAAACACATAAGTCTAGAAAAATAGATATTCGTTCATATATTATGTACATTTTTATATTCTATATATTTGGAAAGTAAATATTTGAAGACAGTAAGCTGGATGCGCTCATCTTTCTCAGGACAAGTAAGAGTTTTGTTGTTGTTATACTTCTGACTTGCTTAAAATTAGATTTGACTGAACTGGAAAAAGATTAATGGTCAATACTTAGGTTCCAAAATTTTGGATCTGAAGTCTTACTGGGCCTATAGTTGATACTGACCCTTGTCTGTGACTTTGACTTATAGTGTTGTGATCTATTTGAAATAAAAGCAGTAAGGAAAATGGAAATGAATTTTCTTCCATTCAAATCACATAAAACACCACTTAATATATTGCTTTGTCTATGGTATACGGTCATGCAATTCCTGCTGCTGAGTAAAGAGAGAAGCCCTAGTTCCTGTCTAACAGAGGCAATGTTTTCAAAGGCCATTTTACATTCTAGTAAAATATTAATATGATTAAACATTATGAATTTTGTTTAGTACTCTATAAAATGCTCTTAAAGATAACATTTGATTTTCTTAAATGTTTAATAAATTATGAAAGAAACACTTTTATTCTGAGCTTCATGATAAAAAACTCTTTTACAGTCATACAAGAGGATAATTCTCTGATACTTTCAAAGAACCAATATTTGATTCATTGATACTATTTATTGATAGTGTTTAAATGTCATTGATTTCCTTCTTACTTACAGTTTAATTCGTTCTTTATTTTCTAGTTTCTTAATAGCATTAGGTCAGTTATAGTAAAACTTTCTTTTTGTATGTGGGTTTCCCTTTTCCTTGTGGTTCCTTGGCCACTGCCCCACGGTGGCAAAGGGAACAGAAGTAGTGAGCAGAGCTCAGAAGGCTGTGAGCATGATGAAAAGAACCTCCAGGAGTGGAGTCAGCTTCAGAGAGACAACTTATTTTTGAAACCAAGGATCTAACTTACATAGCTGGAGTCAGGGAAGGGGAGGAGAAGGGAGACAATACACTTAATTTTTATATGCAGAACTGTTGGAGGATACATAAATGTTAATTATGAACCACAGCTCACAGGAAGAAAGAAGCAAACTTATGTGCTGAGTCATAAAGCATTTGAAGGGAGCTCAGGGCAAAGTCATCCTCCAAGTAAGGTCAGGCATTGGACCCTAAAGACACTCACCAAATAATGTTAGGCAGAGAAAGGGAGTCCTGCTGAGAAAGAGAGTCCTCCATATAGTGCCCAACTCAGAGAGCTACTCAGATGTGGTGAACTGCAACCTTAAGTGCAGGGTACTCTGACATTTGCATATAAATATTTAAAGCTTGTAAGCTTTCCTAAACTGCCACAAATGAGGGCTCTAAAGTTTGTTTTTTTAATTTTCATTATTATTTTATTTCCTGTTGTTTTCCTAATAACATTGCTATTCTGCTTTTGAACTACAGGTTGTGTTTATGGCCTCCTAATTTTTTAAATTCTTATTATTGTACTGGTTATCCAATTTAATTGTGCTCAAAATATTTACATAATTTTTAGATTATTTTAATGCATTATGATGCATTTTGTGTATTGATGTGCAGTTATCTATTCATTCTTTGTTTTTAATCTTTAGTATTTTCTGAGATAAGCATTAAATTTTCTCATGCTAAGTATAATTCATTTACCATCTCCTAGTATGGAATACATGTGATGATATTTTATTTGTGCTGAAATGTGGTAATATTTTTTTGTGCTTTAATAAATAAAGCTTGCCTGCAGACCAGAGAAAATAGTAAGCCATTTTAAGAAAACAAAGAAGCCAGGCAATGGTATAACACCCTGTTAATCCTATCACTTGGCAGGCAGGATCTCTGTGTGTTCAAGGACATACTGGAAACAGAGCCAGATGTGGTAGCACATGCCTTAAATTCTAAAACTAGTTAATCATGGAGGTCTGGAGGTCTGTACAAACAGACAGGAAGTGACAGCTTGGAGGGAGAGGAAGTTTTGTAGTTGAACAGAGTGGGCAAATCAGATGGCAGAACAGCAAGGCATATAGACATGGGTAAACAGGAAGTTGCGACATTTTGGAAGCTTCGGAGTTGCTGAGGCAAGGTTGGCTGGTGGCTTTCCTTATTGCTCTTATCTCTCTAAGATTTCACCCTTATATTTGGCTCTGTGTTTTTTATTTAAGAAGACCATTTAGCTATTTGTCCCTGTGCTTTTTCCAATCATGGTCTCAACATTTCTCAATCATACAGTCACTCCTCTTTATCGCCAATTGGACTCCTGGATCTCTGCATCTGCTTCCATCAGTCATTGGATGAGAGTTCTAGCATGACAGGGTGTTTGGCCATCTGATCACCAGAGTAGGTCAATTTGGGCTTTCTCTCAACCATTGCAAGTAGTCTATTGTGGAGGTGTGTTTATGGATTACACATGAACTATGAACAAATAGCTGAGGTGCTCCCAACTGGATTAGGCCCTCTGGACAAGTGAGACAGTTGATTAGCTTGAACTGTTTGGGAGGCACCCAGGCAGTGGGAACGGGACCTGTCCTTAGTGCATGAGCTGGCTGTTTGGAACCTGGGCCCTATGCATGGACACTTTGCACAGCCTGGGAGGAGGGGACTGGACCTACCCGGACTGAATCTACCAGGTTGAGTTGAATCCCTAGGGGAGTCCTTGCCCTGGAGGAGATGGGAATGGGGGGTGGGCTGGGGAGAGGGTGGGGGAGCAGGAGGAGGGAGGACAGGGGAATCCGTGGCTGATATGTGAAACTAAATTAAGTTATAAAGTTAAAAAATATAATAAAAAGAAGACCATTTAGAAATTCATCTACAGATACAAGAATCTTGCAATTTTTTACATCCATTACACCATGTCATATGCAAAGGATTTTCCATTGCTAAATTGCTGAAAGTAAGAAGAATCTAACTTGTGATAAGCTTCTGTATGCTAAATGTCAAATAGGTGTTTTCATCACAAAAAAAGAGAACAGGGATAAATAAACAAATATGTGGGACATTACTAGTGAGAGTGATACACAACTACTAAAGTTGACTTCTTGGTTAGAAAATATTCTTGACCCTGAACATATGTTACTTTTCAGTAATGCAAAACAATGTTTATAATCAATGGAAGCATAATTTTAAGCATTGGTGGCACTGTCAAGTATTAACAGCATGTGTACTTGTGATGGGCTCTCTAACAGGCCCAAGCATGACAAACATGGTGTTATCAGGTCTTGCCCACTTCCCTTCCCTCTCCCTTGCTAAACCATTAGGTTATATTCTTACAAGTAACCCCCTAGTTCTATTCCTTTATTTGGCCATTTTCTTATTTCTAACCCATTCTGGAGACAAACCACCAAGGCCCAGCTATCAAAATATCAAAGTCCAGCAATCAAAACTCATTTTTTGGTACACTGATTATCATGTCCAATCAGGACTTACCAATTCATCCTAACACAGACTTCACCTTTTCTCTCTTAAAAACACACTTCCAGGCCAAGTAACAGTGGACAGGCACCAAAACTACACAGAGAAACCCTGTCTCAAAAAACAAACAAACAAACAAAAAAAAAACAAAAAAAAAAGAAAGAAAAAACAAACAAAAAAATGCACTTCTGCAGAGACACCTGCAACTGTCATTGTCTAATCCATCCCTCCAGGGTAACAAATCTCCTTTGTGATAGAGCACAGTGTCTGGGTCTGTTCTGTGACAAATCCAAAATCCCTACACTATGGTGTGTGTGTGTGTTTGTGTGTGTGTGTGTGTGTGTGTGTGTGAGAGAGAGAGAGAGAGAGAGAGAGAGAGAGAGAGAGAGAGAGAGAGGAGGGCTTCCTTTGTATTCTATTTGCTGTGTGTATTTTCATTGGTCATTGAAGTATATCTTGGCAGACTATATATATTATTTCTAAAGTCAGTTTGTTTTATTTTTCTCTGTTTCATTTATGCTAACTATCTTTAATTTTGTATATTATATATAAATATGTTTTAGTTTTTAAATTTTCTACTTTAAGTTTATATTTAGTTTCCATTCCTGCTAAAAGTATTTCTTTTGTTTTATTAGTGTATTTTTCTTGGTATTATATGCATAAATATAAGTCTCTTTAATATTTCTTTATTCTCATTTCAACGTTTGAGATATTTCAAGTTTGGACTTTACTTATTGTATCACATTTACAATTAGACTATCATAAGAAGAACATTTCTATAGTTAATAAAAGAAGACTACAAAAATGACTGCAATATTTGCTTCTCTACCAAAATACCTAAATTCAATTTCAAATACCCATACTTGGTAACTCAATAACTATCTCCAAGGGATCCAATGTTGGCCTATAAAGTCACCTGTGAACACATGCCCATTTATGCAGGAAGATACAAACCCACATACACTTAAATTTGTCAAAAAGAAAAATATTTTAATTAATTAATCTATAAATTAACAAAGAAGGATATATACAAAAAGTTAACATAAGCAAGAAGTATGTGTCCTATTATATGTGATGATGATTCAATAATATTTTAATTAGCTCTTCTAATTATGAACAGCTCTTATAATAGTAGAATTCATTATACATGGTAAATTTTAAAATAAGTTAGTACAGTAAAGGGAAATGTAATCAGGGAAATTTGGCTTTATACATTTAATTTTGTTGCCTAACTTTTTGATTTCCTGGAAAAACTTTGCTATGATCTCTGCTATAGTCTTTAGAAATAAAACAGTGCATCCAAAATTGATCGAAACCTTAATATCTCGTGTGTGTGTGTGTGTGTGTGTGTGTGTGTGTGTGTGTGTGTCAGTGAAAATGTCCTTCCTACACTTACACACATGAAGGCCAGATGTTGTTCTCTGGATGTCTTCCTTTATCAGTCTCCACCTTTCATTTTGTAACAAAATCTCTTCACTGAATCTGTAGCTTGTCCTTTGTCCTGGGATCATGTGTGTTTCTGTGAGAAAATACCCTGAGATAGTGTAAGTTAGGGGTGGTTTTATCTTCTCCTGTTTCCAGATTCAGTATTTCATGGCAGAACAGTAAAGGTAACCAGAACTTCAACCTGCTAGCCCCTCCAAGCCCACAATCATGAGCGAGTGATGAATAAATGCATGAAGTTTGCTTGTGCTCAGGTTCATATCTTCACTCTTGCACAGTTCAGAATCATTTGCCTGGGGAAGAGTGAGCTTAGTCTCTCCATATCAACAAACTTAAGCCCATAGACATGTCCACAGGCTAACCCAATATAGACTGCACCGTCTTGAGACTCCTTTTCTAGGTGATTCTAGAGGTTCTTTTGAAGTTGATAATTGAAATTTATCATCACTTGGTTAATCATCAATACCCTGGGTCTACCTGTGTCTGTCCTCTGTCATTGTATATACCACTGAAAGCAACATACTGTTTTAAAGTATGTGACAATTCTTTGATCTCACATCTTCAAGCTTGTACAGGAACCTTCTTACCCACTAAATAGTATCTGTATCCCTGACTTCCTTAAGATTTTATTTTTCCAAGTTAAAATAGTCAGTCATTGGTAGCATAGTTACAAACTTTAATAAATACTAGGAAGCATAAGAAAGCATTGTGTTATAAAGTCTTTTTTAATTCCTTTAAATCCTATCACTCAGGAGACTGAGTCAGGAGGATGACAAATTGAAGATCAGCCTAGAATATATGGAAGAATTCTGTGTTGAAAATCAAAGGAAAATGAACCAGGACCATAATAATATAAACTTGACTTGAAAAACTAGAAAAGCTTGCAGTAAGTAAGGGGTTGGTGTGTGAACTGCAAGATGAATCAAGCAAATTTCAAAGATAAAACTAGGAATGTATGACAGAGAACTGTGCTGTTTTCATGCCCAGAAAGAAGGCTGTGGGAGTCGGAACAGAGTAGTGTGACATGGTGGAAATAAGATGAAGGAAAGGCATGATGTCTCAAGAGACCCACATAAAGTTTCATAGTGTTTAATTTTAGAGACCCAGAAACTCTTGAAGGTTCTTATCTATGAAGCCAGGTAAAGTACACTGCTTTGAAGAAATCACATTCAGCAGAGGATAGAGATTGGTATGTAATCATAAAGTCAGTCGATCTAGACAGTGTTGGTGGCAGAGGGAGAGACCCACACCACAGCCATAATATTGATGCTGATTGGAAGCATCAAAGGAATAGAGGAAAGAATAGGTAAATCAGATGAAAAATGTATGACTTTTTATGATCACTTTTCTGAGATATGACCATTTAGGTGGTACTGTAGGACAAATACAGATAGTTGCTCTGAAATGAGTTATTTTCAGTTAAATTTTTCCATCAGTCATATTCTGTGTGATTATCTAAGTCTCTCACATTTTTTCAGTGCAGTAGAAAACTAACTGTATGTTATTACAAAAGTTCCTTTCATAGTGTGTAGGCATCATTTACCTGTCATTTTGCTTCCACATTCTTCATTAACTCCAGTAAGTCAGCAACATTAGACATTGCTTCACTGTAAGACAACAGCATATTTTGGTTATAATCACACTATAAGACAAATGATTATAGATGCAAGACAATAAAACAAGATCATAAAACGTAATTACAACAGAATGGCTGTGGAAAAATAATGTTTTATACTGTTCTCTTCTTGATCCAAGATGAGCTTCTGAGTGAAATATATTTGTATGACTTTAATTATAAGGTAGGTTTTTTCATATTACTACATACAAGAATGAATGAAAATTTTATAGATACATAGATAGATAGACATATAGATGTGCTAAAATTAAGAAACACCATAGAAATAGTCTATGCTTCCTTATAAACAGGTTTATAACAGATGACCAATTAAGATACTATGAGGCTTCCACTCTAAAGCATGTATCTGAGAATACAATCTGTGATAATTAATATCATCATCAATGTGACAGGAACTTAGAGGCCAGGACTCAGCCTCAGATAGCATTCTTGAGAATCCATCCACCTTTATTGCAGAAAAAAGGTCTCTTACTGAGACTTAAGCTTAAAGGACTAGATAAGATGAGGTAGAAGTAAGGTATGCCTCCCCAGAACCTTGACTTCAAGCACATGCTACCATGCTGGATTCTGTATGTGTATTCTGGGGACCAAATTTATGTCCTTAGGCATGTTGTGAAATCACTCTACTGACTGAGTCATCTTCCCAGCCCCTAAAGATGCCATTATATGTAATTACATAAAACAATAATTTATAGAGAATAACTATACAACTAAATATATTTTCATAAATGATAAATATATCTGTGTTTTCAAACAGTGGTCTATAAAAAAGCATATAAAATTATCAGATTTTACAGCTACCTTTAAGTCTTATTTTGCATTCTAAAAAAGGTGTATTTCAGAACATCTATGAAAGGTTCTTTTTAGCTATCTAGTGTTCAGTAAAAACAGAAAACATAGCTGTGTTGTGCTCTAAAAAATGTGTTATGAGCACAGGGTCATGAGGGTATCCATTTGAGAGTAAGTGTTCAGCTTTTAAACATACTGGCCCAAATATTGTCTACAAGACTATCTGTTTCTTTTGAGGAGGGAAAATCTTAAATGATCTCAGTACATTAGAAAAGAGAGGTCATATCTTTTCTTAAAAATCAATATTACTTCCCTCAGAAAATATATGTAGCCTGAGTCCATTTAGAGAGCTGCTAGCATCCTACAAAATCATTTCACAGAATCTTAGATCTCCCAGAAGGTCAGGGCAGAAAACCTTTGTATGCTAAATTCTCATTCAATTGACCTGCAATATACTGACTGTGTGCCTGGCAGAGTGCCTCACCAGGGTATAGCATGCAGAAAATACCATGAGTTTCTGACCTTGAATTAACTGAATCATTTTGAAGAGTTAATGTGATTTACTCCTGGAATGATTTAAACGAAAAGCATTAAGTATTGACTGCAAAAGCAATTCCACATGGTGGGATTTGTGCCAAGTTATAGAAGAGGATAGAAATCTGGCATCCACTGAACTTGCTAAACTGTAATTTCTAGTTTTATTTGTAACTGTAAATATTTCTGAAAGTCCATAAAATGAAGGAGTTGAAACAGTTGACCTAATAGTCAAATTTCTTACAGAACTTGCTCAAAATATAATAACTGCAGCTCTGCAGTAATTGAAAACTTAGGAGAATCATGTAAATTTCTGGACACAGCAATGATATAATAAATAAAATAAGAATTACTTTACTACTCAAGCATTTCCTGAGAAATCTTGTAAGGCTCCAAAGTCTGACAGATTTGAAGAGTGCCTCTGTCCAAGACCAGCAGCTGACAGGGAGTATATTTCAGCAATTCACTCTTCACATTTTAGGCAAATCAGCCATTCTATTAACCAACCTTATTTTAATTTTCTACTCTAGACTAATATAACCATGTTTTCAGTAGTGCCTCAATAACCTAGAGAAGTAATAATAATAAAAAATACTAAGTACTTAATTTTCACTTTCCAAGTATTGCTCAGAAACAAGAAAAACAATCATTTTTTTGAATACTCCACTCATCTACTTAGGGACTTAGAGTTCATATTCTGTGTGTAAACAAATAAATAAAAAAGATACAAAGAAAACACTTGTCAAATAAAATAAAACAAATAAATAAAATCTGTGAAAAATTAGGGTTTATTTTCAATAGCATTATTGAAATTTGAAATGGTTAAAAAAACAAAAACAAACAAAGAAAAAAACCCTACAGAATATGGGATGTATCCTTGGAAAGTGACAACACTTATTATGTATTCCTAGATAACTTCTGAGAAAGCTAAATGTTCTCTAGGATTAAAAACACTTGTCTTTCCAAGTCACAAAATCAATCAGAAACCCTTACTGAGAGGTACATTCCAAATATATGAACATTTAGGTGACCATCACAAGGCCTCACTCTACACAATCACTTTTTCCCCCCATTTCCCATAATTTTTTTTAAACCATAACCAACTGTGATTAACTAAGAGGGATTATTTGTAGAAATTCAAGTCTTGAAGTCTTCTTCTTCTGCTGATTCAAGTGGCTTATTTGGTGGTGGTGGTGTTTTTTTTTTTCTTAGAAATCTTAGACTTTTAACTATTAGATTTTTAACTAATAGAATGTCACGATGGTTTGCAGTGTCACTAATAGGCATGTAAGCTTTTCCTGGGAACATCTGAACAAAGTGTATCCAACCCCAGAGAGGGTATTGATGACTGACTGAAGAAATTACTCTACCCAAATCTAGTCACATGAATCAATAGTTTATTGATATTACTCACAGAGAGGTTACTTTCAAATGCAAGAGTGAAACAAACGCCTCTACACCATCATGAAAGGTCACTCAGCATGGTGACAGTCAATCAAAGTAGCCCCACTGGAGTTCTTGAGCTAGCTTACAGGCAACTTCACTGAAGATTCTTGTTGTTCCAGCAATTGCTTACTACTTACAGAGCTTTGGGAATGCCCATGACTCTTAGAATTTTCAGAACTTCCTGAGCTTTTTAAACTTCCTTGGCATCCATTTTATGAGATTCCCTCTTATCTGTAGGAGGAATGATTCTATTTAGAGGAAACAGCTATGCTACAAACTTAAACGTCCACCAGAGCCAACAAACAATAAGGCAGAGCTGGCATCTCGCTAACACAGAGATCCAGAGAATATTCTTCTTCAAGCAGTGAAAGCAGACACTTGTCTTTCCCTTTATCAGTGCAGTCTGAAAGAATTATAAATAGAATTATAAAGATCAAACGGCAAAGGATAGAAATAAATCATTACTACAAATTCAAATTGCAGAAAAAAAACAGCACACACACACACACACACACACACACACACACACACACACACATTCGCAGCAAAAGTTAGCATTGAATCATCTTTATTTCACTCTTTCCCTGTGTCTCATTTCATTGTTTTATTGGATTATACTCTATACTTTGAAAATGTAAAATGCAAACAATTATTAGAATTTATTATGCTATTATTAAACTATTTGGTAGACATAGATTTTTTTTCAAAATATAATGGCTATTTACATTTATATATCTATATATCCATATCTAATTACAGATATAAATAAAAGGGAAAATTAAAATAAGAACAGAAAAAGAATTGGATAGGTAATAGAAACTTCCATAGGAAGGCAAAGAAAAGATTTCTTCAGGTGATATATACTCATGGCAAGGGAAAGATGCAGAGGACACAGGAATTGGCAGAAGTGGCATACACACCTACACAAATGTCAGCTAAATGCCTTGGTTGTACAGGACCTGAGCTCTGCTAAGGCACTGACAAGCTCCTAAACTCCACACTCCAGAAAGCATGACATTTGGCCCAGTTTCTGAAAGCATCTCCCTCTTAGTAAGTACAGTGAGGAGGGTTTACACTTTATTTCTTCCAGAACAGAGCCAGCGGGTTATGCTCACTAGATACTTGGTGTCTCAATATTCTTATCAAAAGCATTGTTCCTCTTCCCTTAATTCATCACAAATATACAATCAATTATCTGATCAATGAAATAAAATTTAAAAAAAAACAGTGTGGAAGTAAATTAAAACAGCTCAAATGAAGAAACTAAAGGCTTTTTATAACATAGGAATCAGCCACTGTTATTTATACATGGGAGATAATAAAAATGGGCATGGGAGTTTAGACACTTTATAATGAAAGTAATGGGGGAAAAGGCTCAGTTATATTGTGATGGCTGTTGGGCTAAGGAAGCCATGGGTGGTCTGACCTGAAGAAGTAACCTATGTGATTAGTCAGAGAAGTTATTTTTCTTTCCTCTTTGGTCACAAATGGAATGAAAAGAGATGCAATAAGTTGGCAGCTTGCAGCTGGAGAGTTTGCACTAAGTTCTGACTATTTGGAGCTTCCTTGCTAGATGGTTGGTTCTTAGATATTCATAACCAATGTTAGCGATCATGGGTCAGAGTTCAATTTTAATGGACACTATGGCCCTTGCCATGTTGCAATTTTATGTCTCAAAAGGTGCTGATGTTAACACTTCTTTTTATCAAGCACAGACAGTCATTTGCATTTTGCCTCTTAGAAGGCTGCTGAGATAAATCTGTACTGATGAGTGATTGTTGTTATGGCCTACATGGACCTAAATTTCAACAAGTCAGAAATAATTGTTTGCAGAAACAATTACCATTCTTGCAGATTCTGTGTCTACATTTATTAACTTTAAAGTTAAATTGCCAAAAAGGCTTTGTTTATCTCTAGAATACTAAAAAGAATGCAAATCACTTTATCTCCTAGAAATTCAATTTCCATATATATAAATCAAGATATATGAAATGACAGAGCTCTGAGCTAGTAGATTTTTGCATGCTGTA
This sequence comes from Onychomys torridus, assembly GCF_903995425.1. Lineage (NCBI taxonomy): Eukaryota > Metazoa > Chordata > Mammalia > Rodentia > Cricetidae > Onychomys > Onychomys torridus. The sequence continues at coordinate 97,492,170 of NC_050444.1, forward strand.
TTAATAAGAAGAGCTCAGGACTGCAGAAAATAATGGAATCTTAGATTTGACTCTGAGGGGGACACATTATCTTTTACACACACACACACACACACACACACACACACACACACATACACACACACACACACACACACACACATGCACCTTTCTCTTTGTTGGTTGCGTAATGTCTACTATCTGAATAAAACCCTTCTCAGTGAGGTAATAAACAGTGGTTATAGTTTCTTAATTAATTATTAAATTATTCTAACTTGCTCTCTATCCTGAATTTCCTTTCCTTATACACAGAGGTACTTAAAGAAAAACAATTAGTTAATTTTTAAATTATATATACTTTTATATTCATCCAAATGATATTTAAGGAAAAGAAGATAAACATACAACAATGTTATGTTTATCAATTCTTCTTACAACATATTTAGAATTTCCACTTTGCATGAGATGGCATTGAAGCTTTACTGTAAAAACTCTTAATAATAAAACTGAGTTTTAATATTTTCAAAGAACCTATAGCATCATATCTACTGAGAAAAGCACAGAAAACTGAAAACTATCAATAAAATAATTCATTATGGGAAACTAATACCATAATATCTACACAACACTCATCAGTTAAGCATTTAAGAGACAAACATATGAAAAAACATCACCAAGGTAGAAAGGCAACTCCAAATAAAACCACAGTGATATTTTGGAGGAAGAAGAGCAAAAGCAAAAGACTTGCTTTTTTGTTTTGTTTTACAATATCATAAAATTAATGTGTTCAAGAATATATGCTGTTCAGTTAGGATGGAACTTCCCCTAAGCAAACAGTGAATAACATTAAAAGTCATCCGTGAATGTCTAGAAGAACTTTAATTTGAAGAATTTAACACAGTTTTTGTTTTGTTTTGTTTTTTCGAGACAGGGTTTCTCTGTGTAGATTTGGTTCTTTCCTGGAACTCACTCTGTAGACAATGCTGGCCTCAAACTCACAGAGATCCACCTGCCTCTGCCTCCCAAGTGCTGGGATTAAAGGCATGTGCCACCACCACCTGGCTAACAGAGTTTTTTGTTTTGTTTTATAAAAATTATCTTAAAATTAGAGTACTATACTTTACTGGGCAGACTGTCAACACCTGTATTCTAATGGATCTTTCCTCACCTTCACATTCCTTTAATGCCACTGTGCACCTGTCGATATCAGGCTGCATTCCTATAGGCACTGGGCTTATCTTCTATTACAAAAGAGGATAACCTTTGTAGTATTTATCTGATTTTCTCACTTAATTATAATTTTAGCATTTGCTCACTGCCAATTCTTTTAAACATCATCCAACATACTATTTCCAGACTTGATTTGCCAAATTATGTTATTTTAAAAAGAAACAATATATTTTTTTCACTCGGATATTCATGAAATCAGCTATTCATTGTTTCTAGACTCTGTATTAGACAGAGAATAATGGCTTACTGGAAGCACTCAACTTATTTTCTATGTTAATATTAACTTAATTTGAAACAATTTATTTTTTAACTACTGAAAAAATATCCTACAAATCAACTGCAATTATAGCATATGATAATTCTTAGAAATATTTGTGCATTTGATGTGTTTCAAAACATATATATTTGTACTAAAGGATAACTGCGAAAATGCTTTATATTAGTAACTCATAAATCTTCAATAGTTTAAGAAATTTTACCTCTAAAATGCTCTCTGTGCTACATATTATTCTTGTAGGCATGAGGATAATGAAATCAATTATATTATAATTTAGCTGAAATTTTTCAGAACATCATTTTCTGTCCCATAATAACTATAAAATCTCAAAACATGAATGTACAAATTATTTAATACCCCAACCGGAAAATGTCAGTGCTTTCTCAATAGGAACACAGATGTTTCAATTGTAGAAAGCTTGAATTTCTGTTTTCACTTTTTATCTTTATTATTACATTGGCATCTGAACTGAAAAATGATCATAGAAATATTTATTAAGTTCAAATTGAAATTCAAACTTTTTTATCTGCTTATTTTCTGCTATATGCCATGAGCTTGGCTCAGTCAGAAATCCTGTTTGATGTCTGTTTCCACATGCTGTTGAAAAAGTAGTTATTGGAATATTAATGAAAGAATGTTGCAGTATTTTTAAAAATTAGTATCATCATGATGCTGAGTGGATTTGTTAAGATTCTGATTTCAACTGCCAATGAATTCAGAGGGAAAAGCTATATTACTACAGGTTCGTGGGGGGTGGGGGGGTGGGGGGTGCTACATGAACACAATTCTCATAGTACTTTGACCCAGTATGTGTGGCATGTTTCTAACCATGTAACTTTTAGAAATTATAATAGTATATGATTTTCCAAAGTTTAGAAATTCAATCTTCAATCTCAATACATTGTTTCCCTTCTAAACAGTTCCATTTAAAACATTCAAAATCAATGTCATTCTAAAGAGTTAATTTAAGCACTTATAAAAGGCTTATAAAATTAAGCTACACAACAATGCAGAAAGAAATTAAGACTTTAGTATAAATACGTGCAAAAGCATGCCACATTCATTGGGTAAATGGTTTAATATTGTAAAGATGCAAGAAATATTCCCAAGTGACAAAGGATAACATCAAAATAATAACGCTTAAGTATGTACTACTTAAAAACTGTGGCACACACATACTGATAGACATGGAACACTAAAGAAATTTTAAAAAAGGAAACTAGAGGTCTACTCCTTACACATCATCAGCTAAGCATCACAAGACTACCAAGACAAGTAATAAAAGTAATAAGTAATTTGATAAACAGGTTGCAAAGATGTAGTTGGTCTTTCTTTTACAACATTTGTGTAGATAATATAAAATTAGATCAAAGATCTAAACTTATGAGCAATGACACATCTCTTATAAGTAAGAAAAGCTAAATTTTTATGATTTTCAATTTGGTGGGTTTTAGTATATGACATGAAAAACATGAGCAATAGAGAAATTGCATACATACACACACATACACACATTTTGTCTTTCAAAGGACAGTATCAATACAGTAAAATGGTAATCCAAAGAATGGATGAATATATTTTCAATTGTATATCTAACTGGTGATCAATATCCATAGTCCATAGAAAACATCTAAATATCAAGCTTCTTACCATAAAATCATAACTATAAGTCATTCAAATTATAAAACAATCAGAAGACAAAGTAAACTACTTCCTCCATGATGATATATAATGATATACAATGGTCAGTAAGAATGCAAAGAATGTTAAATTTTGCTAAATGGGAAATACAAGTGGAAACTACTAAAAAAAGAGGGTATTGTGAAGAATAGGAAGAAGAGCTAAAAAAGAGGAAAAGAAAGGGGGTGAGAGAAAGAAAGACAGGAGAATAAGTGTTGATAATAAATTGTATACACACTGCTGGTAGGGATCTGAAATGATACAAAAACTGGAAAAATGAGAATTTTTTTGTGTGTATCAGGTTACAATATAATATTACAACCCTACCTTTGGTATATGTCTAAAAGAACTGAGAATATTGATGTCAACAAAAATACACAGACATGTTGACAGGATATTCATTCACAGTCTGCTGGTAAAAGCAACCCATATCCTTCAGATATGAATTAATAGCTAAAATAAAATGTATACATTCTTAATGCCAAAATTATTATAGTTCAGAAGAAGGAAGTAGTAACACACAGGCTAAAACAAGGATGTATATTTAAGACATCTAATAGTCTTATCTAAATTTTATTTGTTTCTTAAAAGGAAAGGCTTTATTTTCATATTGTGCTTAGCTAAATAAGCTCATTACCAAAGCATAAATACCACATGCTCCCATGAATATGGGTAAACTTATATAAGATTCATTCATACAGAGTAGCCAAATTTAGAGAAAACAAAAGTAAAGGATGAGGGCCAGGATTTGGGGAGTACAGACAGACAGTTACTGTCTAATGAGGAGCACAATGTCAACTTCATCAGATGAAAAGCACCAGACAATAGACATGATTATGTATTGTTATAGGTGTACTTTATTGAATTGAACTGAGTACTTAAGAATGTTTAAAAACACATTAAATATTGTTACTTACTCTTATGGAAAAATTGAAATTAAAATAATCAACAAACTCAAATACTGCACATAGTAATATTAATCATGGAATACAGTTCAAACTGCTATGATACAGACTACAGATGGGTCAATGCTTCATAGCCTCTGGGGTCTTTGGATAAATAAAATAGAATTAAGCTTCAAAGAGCTGTCTTTATTCCAAACACTTTCTTTATTGGCTTTCTAAGAAAACAAATAGCTGATGAATAACTGAGTCATCAGAAAGGTTGCCCGTATTTACAATTTAAAGAATGGCTCATGGGGTTTTCATATGAAGTATTTATACACCCAAAACTAACATTACAAAAAAAAATGTGCTTTCTAATGATAATCTCTAGTGTCCTTGGTAGTTTAGAAATATAACAATATGTTGAAGGAACCTAAGGATTGGTAGATAAAACTTTGTTAAAAATTTTACCCTGATAGTGCTTTCCTAATAGAAATAAGTAAAGGTAATACCTATGAAAACATAAAAAACAATAATAGAAAAATATTAAAATAGATAAATTTAGAGTGCATACAGATAGATTTATTTCACCCAAAGTAGTAATTTCTAAAGAAAGTTCCTTGTGTTTTGTTGTTTATTTTTCCTTCCTAAACCATAAGGTTTGTTTTTTATTTTCACTGAAGAGAAAGTTGCTAAAAAAAACCCACTAGTTTCATAGTTGTTTTTCTTAAAATTTACACTAATTTATTTTAAAAGGTAAGTATTTAAGCAGATAATCAGAAGAATCAAAGAACCAGTTTTGGAAGGAATGTAGCTACGAGGAGGAGGAGGAGGAGGAGGAGGAGGAGGAGGAGGAGGAGGAGAAAAACCACTAGCAATACTAGTAATACTATAATTAATACTATAATGAATTTTAGCACTGACATTGTGTATGACCTTCTAGACTCTGGTTGACTCTGCTAACTTTATGCCATCATGGTGAGAAACATGGAGACCAGAAGATGTCTCAGCAGGTAAAGGTGCTTGTTACTCAGGCCTTTAATCCTTGAAAATGCCAGATATTGTGGGGCAGGTGTATAATTCTACCACTCCTTGTATGAGATAGGGGACAGAGACAGGCAATTACAGGGGACCTCTCACTTGGAGCCTGTGATTCAGTCACAAACAAAAGAGAGATTCTTCCTTAACAAGGTAATATGGACTACTGATATGAAGGATTATCCTCTGACCTTCACAAGTATACCTTGACAAACATATTCCCTGACACAAAACACAGACATACACATATGATATATGTATACATATATAAATAAAATGTACTATATTTTTAAGTTGTTTTCCAATAAAAAACAGTGTTTCTTATCTTATAAATAAAGATTCTTTCTATAAAATATGTTCTGATTAGAGTTTCACCTACCCCAGATATTGCAAGACCGTCTCCACCTCTTCCCATCTGAATGCACACACTTTGAGTCTCTCCTTAGAAACTCAACAAACACCTAGAGAATAATAATGAAATAAAAACTAAATAAAACAAAAATAGACAAACTAGGATATTACAAAGAAAAAAAGCAAACAGTATAAAAAAAGTCAAGGAGAAAACAAAGTAAACACATATAGATACAAAGATATACAAGTTCACACATAGCAATCCCATAAAAACATAAAAATAGAAGCCATAATATATACATTTATGTGTGTATGTACACACACACACACACACACATATATATATATATATATTCAAATGATCTATAACAAAAAAATGCTCAAACAAAACATGAGATAAAGACACCCCAGAGGTGGCATTATGTTTGTTTTGTGAGGGTGAATTACTGCTAGGAATGGAACATGCCCATAAGAGTGGTTTGTATTCTCAGTGAGACTTGTTGAAGAAAACTAATTTTTTTGTTTTTACTTCAAAAGGTTGTCAATTGGAGATAGTTTCTGAGTTCCAGATGGGGTATTATGTCTACTTCTCTTTTCAGAGGTAGGACCTCCTATGGAACAGATCTGAGCAGGCCCAGTGCATATTGCCATAGTCTACTTGAGTATATATGTGCTTCCGTTCTGCTCTGTTTAGAAGGCTTTATATCTTTGGTGTCTTCCATTGCCTCTGGCTCTTAACAATCTTTCAGTATTGTTATTCACATTATTCTCAAAGTCCTAAGGGGAGGGATTTAATGCAAACATACACTGTTTTATTTTGTTTTATTTTATTTCTTGCTCCAATTCTCTCAATCACTACATATTGTCTGGTTGTGTGTCTTTGTATTTTTTCCAAACTGTTGCAAGTGCAAACTTTTCTGGTGATGACTGAACAAGTTAATGATCTTTCAGATTGTCATTATGAGAAATTTTATTACTATATTCTTTTAATAGAACAGTAGTATTTGGCTTATTTTGTGTCCCTGGGCTACCTATGAGGTTCTACAGAGTCAATGCAATACCCATCAAAATACCAACACAAATCTTCACAGAAAGAATAATACTCAACTTCATATGGAAAAACCCAGGATAGCTAAAAGAATCCTGTACAATAAAACAACCTCTGGAGGCATCACAATCTCCGACCTCAAGCTCTACAATAGAGCTACCATAATAAAAACAGCTTGGTACTGGCATAAAAACCAACACGTGGAACAATGGAATTGAACTGAAGACCCTGACATTAACCCGCACACCTATGAACATATAATTTTTGACAAAGAAGCCAAAAATGTGCAATGGAAAAAAGAAAGCATCTTCAACAAATGGTGCTGGCATAACTGGATGTCAATGTGTAGAAGGCTGTAAATAGATCCATATCTGTCACCATGCACAAAACTTATGTCCAAGTGGATCAAAGACCTCAACCTAAATCCAGTTACTCTGAACCTGATAGAAGAGAAAATACAAAGTAGTCTTGAACACATTGACACTAGAGATAACTTTCTACATATAACACCAGTAGCACAGACACTTAGAGAAACAATCAATCAATGGGACCTGTTGAAACTAAGAAGCTTTTGTAGAGCAAAGGACACGGTCAACAAGACAAAGCAACAGCATACAGATTGGAAAAAGGCCTTCACCAACCCCACTTCTGACAGAGGGCTGATATCCAGAATATATAAAGAACTCCAGAAATTATACATCAAAATGCCCCACAGTCCAATTAAGAAATGGGCTATAGAACTAAACAGAGGAAGCTCAAATGGCTGAAAGACATTTAAGGAATTGCTCAACATCCTAATTATCTGGGAAGGGCAAATCAAAATGACTCTGAGATACCACCTTACACCTGTCAGAATGGCTAAGATCAAAAACACAAAAGAAAACTTAAGCTGGAGAAGATGTAGAGCAAGGGGAACTCTCCTCCACTACTGGTGGGAATGCAAGCTTGTACAGCCACTATGGAAATCAATATGGTGCTTCCTTAGAAAATTGGGATCCATCTCCCCCAAGACATAGCTGTTGCACTCTTGGGCATATACCCAAGGAATGCTCAATCATACCACAAGGTAATTTGCTCAGCTATGTTCATATCAGCATTGTTTGTAATAGCCAGAACCTGGAAACGTCTTAGATGCCCTTCAAATGAAGAATGGATAAAGAAAATATGGTACATATACACAATGGAGTACTACTCAGCAGAGAAAAACAATGACATCATGAGGTTTGCAGGCAAATGGATGGATCTAGAAAAAGCCATCCTGAGTGAGGTAACAAAGACTCAGAAGGACAAACATGGTATGTACTCACTCATAGGAGGATACTAGATGTAAAACAAAGATGAGTAAACTGCTACACAACTCCATGGAGGCTACCTAGAAAATGGGACCCTAGGAAAGACCCAAGGATCACCCAATGACAGAGAAATGGATGAGATCTACATGAACAACCCGGACAACAGTGGGAGTAATGAAGGGCAAGGTTTGAGGGAAAGAAAGCTTAGGGGAGCAGGAGATCCCAGCAGGATCAAGAACAGAAAGGGAGAACAAGGAATAACAGACCATGATAAATGATGACCACATGAGAACAGGAGTAGGCAGAGTGCTGGAGAGGTCCCCAAAATCCACAATGATATGTCCTCTGTAGACTGCTGGCAGTGGTCGAGAGAAAGCGTGATCTGACCTAGTCTGGTGATCAGATGGCCAAACACCCTAACAGTCGTGCTGGAACTCTCATCCAATAACTGATGGAAGTGGATGCAGAGATCCTCAGCCAGGCCCCAGGTGGAGGTCCAGGTGTCCAACTATTGAGAAAGAGGAGGGATTGCAAGAATGTGAATTGTTGAATCCAAGATTACAAAAAGCACAGGGACAAATAGCCAATCGAATGGAAGCACATGAATTATGAACCAAAGTCTGTGGAGCCCCCAGCTAGATCAGGCCCTCTGGATAAGTGAGACAACTGAATAGCTTGAACTGCTTAGGAGGCATCCAGGCTATGAGACCAGGACCTGTCCTTAGTGCATGAGCTGGCTGTTTGGAAGCTTGGGCTTACACAGGGACACATTGCTCAGCCTAGAAGGAGGGGCCTGGTCCTGCCTGTACTGAATCCACCAGGTTGAATTGAATTCCCAGGGGAGTCTTGTCCCTGGAGGAGATGGGAATGGAGGGGAGGGGTTGGGGGAAGATGGGGCAGGGGCAGGAGGAGGAAGGACAGGGGAATCCATGGCTAATCTGTAAAATTAAAATACAAACATAATAAATAAAAAAGGGGAAAAATAAGGAATAGAAAGCCAGTGAAGATAGGATGTCCAGCCCATTCAGTCTGAGAATTTGTAGAGAAAGAATCACCCCCATTAGGAATGAGATTTTGTAGAGTAAGAAGTTTCCAGTGGTTGGATGCTCTCCTTCTCTGATCTTTCAGTTTTCACTCTCTATATCTGACTCCAGGTTTTTTTGTTAACACTAATTAGGATCACACTTCAACCTATACTCATGGCAATACCCTCTTTTGTATGGGGATTCCCATGGTACTCTTTGACCAACAAATCACTTATATGTAACACATTCCTGTTACTGGAAGTTCCTTTAGTGATAAGAGACGTCTGAACGGAGTTCTTGCCACATTATTTGGTGATTTCACTTAGATAAACTTTATACCAGAATATCTTTTTAGAAGCTTACTATTTTATTGGGTTTTCTTTCCACCCCTCAAATGGTCCTTAATTTTACCTGCCCCTCCCCATGTTTTCTACTTTTCTTTCCTCTTCCTCCTCCTTCCCATTTGACCCTCCTGTTATAGTTCCCCACTAATCCATCCATGATTAATTATTCTATTCCTCCTTTCAAAAGAAATCCATTCCTCTCCCAGTCCCATAGTTCATACATAATATCCATGGTTGTATGGAATGTAGTTTGCTTATCAAACACTTAAGATTAGCATCTACATATAAACAAATGCATAGCCTATTTGTCTTTCTAGATCTGAGTTGCCTCACTCAGGATGGCATTTTTTTTCTAGTTCTAACCCTTTACCTTTAAATTTCATTATTTCATTGTTCTTAAATGTGGAATCATATTCTGTTGTGTAATGTACCACATTTTCTCCATCCTTTAATCAATTGATGGACATCTAGGTTGCTTCCAATTACTGGCTCATATGAATGGGAAATCAATGAAGATGGTCAATGTGTCTTTAGAAGGATGTAGAGTCTGTGGTGGTTTGAAAGGAAATGCCCCCTAAAGGAATGGCACTATTCAGGGGTGTGGTTTTGTTGGAGTGGGTACGGAATTTTGGAGGAAATGTGTCACTGTGGAATTGGGCTTGAGGTCTCATATATGCTCAAGCCACGCTTAATGTCTCAGATCACTTCCTGTTGCCAGAGATTCAAGACGTAAGACTCTCAGTAACTTTTCTATTACCATGCCACCATATCACCCAATGGCAATAATGGACAAAACTGTTGTGGGATAACTTTTTGTACACTATGAAGATGTGTTTCTGCAAAGGCACCTTCTTATCAGTTTAATAAAGAATGGCTAATAGATTATTATAAATAAGTTAATTTGATTTTTTCATTCCTCTTTATTAAGAAAGTTTCTACTCACTGTACATACCACCCACAGATCCCACCTCCTCCCTCTTCCCATCCCCCAGCCCTCTCTCCCAAGCCACCCCACATCCCCACATCTTCCAAATCAAGGTCTCCCATGGGGAGTCAGCAGAGCCCAGCACACTGAGCCTAGGCAGGTCCAAGCCCCTTCCCCCTGGACCAAGCTTACGCAAGGTGTCACACCACAGGCACTGGATTGCCAAAAGCCTGCCCATCAAGCCTATGTTAAGGTCAAGCTTTCATAATTAATAAGAAATCTCCATGTTATCATTTTGGAGCTGGCAGTCCAAAGAATGTCTTGCCTCATGTAACCTCTGAAAAATATGACACTACAATTGTTCTTCCTTTATAAACGTTGCCATGTTAATGATATCTCTTCACAGCAAGAGAAACTAAATAAGACATGAGTTTGCACTAATGACTGGGGTATTGCTGTTATAGGCCTGACCATACTTTTGTTTGGAGGAATTTAGACTTTGATACTTTGGTTTAGGAAAGCAGTGGAATATTTCAAGTGCTACTTAATAGGCCAAATGAGTTAGGAGAAGGGAAGACAGTGGTGCTGAATGTGATTTGATGAACTGTGGGGGCATAGATAAAGTGGTTTCAAAGGAGAAGAATACTAATATGTCGCCTAAAGATCATTCTTATGATATTTCATTGATGAATGTGGCTGATTTTTGTCCTTGAATAAGAGTCTGCCTGAGGGCAAAGGTAAGAGTTTTGGAGTAATTCCATCGGCAGAGGATGTCTCAAAACAATCTACTATAGACTCTGTCATGTGGTTATTAGTGGTAAATATAATGACAATTTATAAGGAAAGGGAGAAAGCTGAGTGTCTTAGGGTTTCTAATGCTATGAAGAGACACCATGGCATGACCACAGCAACTCTTATAAAACAAAATATTTAATTGTGATGGCTCACTTACAGTTTCAGAGGTTCAGGCCATTATCATCATTGCAGAGAGTACAGTGGCATACAGAGAATCATACATCTGGCAGTCAATAGAAAGTCAACTGAGATGCTTAGTTTTATACTGAGCCTAGGAAACATCTAAGGATTCCCCCACAGTGACACACTTCCTCCTACAAGGCCATACCCATTCCAACAAAGCCATACCTACTAATAGTGCCACTCCCTATAAGATCATGGGGACCAATTACATTCAAATTACCACACTGAGAAAATAAAATATAAAATGTATAGATTGAGAAAAGGGGCATCAGAAAGTGGAATGGAGCTAAGTGCTGTAGTTCAGGATATAAATACACTAAGAAATGGAATAAAGAGAGTGACTGCAGGGCACAACCCCACCCAGCTAAGTTTCCAAGTTGTGAAAATAAACTTAAAAAAGCTTAGAGCCAGGTGTGGAGGTGCATACTTTAAATTCCAGCACTTGGAAGGCAGAGGCCTAGAGATCTCTGAACTTGAGGCCAGCCTCATCTACAGATCCAGTTGCAGGACAGCCAAACTTAGGCTGTGAAGGATATCATCAAAATACAGAGTTGGTAAAGATGTGATTGAATAATGTAGACATGTTCTAGCACCTGTAAGTAGCAGGACTTGACAACTTCAGCCATGTTGTTCTGTCTTTAAGGATAGAGGGAAGGGGTTATGGAATATTCCTCTGCTACTAAGCAATATTGCTGAGGCCAGGCATGTATCAAGGGTGTCCTTGAATGGGGTCCTAGAGAGGCCATTGTGTCAAACTCTGGAGTTGAAGCATGAATTCCTTGGAGATGGTTTTGTTCATGCTTGGTACATTATTTCTTGACTCTGCATTCTTCTCTATGTTTGGAATGAAAATAGGTACCATGAGCCATTATATGTTGGAAGTATGTGATATTCTTTCTGATTTTAATTTTACAAGGGATTATAGTAAGGAGATTGCATGAATCTCAGAAAAGAATTTAAACATTAGACTTTTAAATAATTTAAGACTGTTATAGACTATTGAGGACTACTGAAATTGGACTGAATGCATTTTTACATTATGATATTGCTATAAATTTTGGGGAGCCAGGGAATGAAATGTGTTGATTTGAAGGAGAAGGACTCCCAAAGGGAGTTGCATTAATAGGAAGCATGGATTTCTTGGAGTAGTTGTGGTCTTGTTGAATTAAATGTATCATTGTGGAGGTGGGCTTGAGGTCTCACATATGTTCATGCCAGCCCAGTGTCTCAGACCATTTCCTATTGCCTTCCAGTCAAGATGTAGGATTCTCAGTTACTTCTCCAGCACCATGTCTGCCTGTACACAATCATATTACACCTTGATGATAATGGACTAGAAATGATAACCTCATTCTCTAAAAAATATAAGCCACCTTTATAAGAGTTGTCATGGTCATGGTGTCTCTACACAGAAATAGAAACCCTAATCAAGACAGAATCCTTATGGTATGTGTTCAAGAGTGATGTACTGGCTACTTTTATTTCAACTAGACACATATTAGAGTTATCTGAAAGGAGGGTGTGGTGATATATTGTGTACCCTAATAAACTTGCCTGAATATCAGAGGACAGAGCCAGCCACTAGATTAGACATGGAGGTCAGGCAGTGGTGGCATACACCTTTAATCCCAGTACTGGGAAGCACACATGCCTTTAATCCCAGGAAGTGATATCTGGGCAGAGAAAGATATATAAGGCATGAGGAAATAGAAACTCACTCTTGAAGGTGAAGATTTCATAGAGGTAAGATGGCTGTTCTGCTTCTATGTTCTCTCAGCTTTCACCCTGATATCCAACTCTGGGGTTTTTTTTATTATAAAACTATTCTAAGATTCAGACAACAGAGGGTAATTCAACTGAGGAAATGCCTCCATAAGGTCCTGTTACAGGACAATTTCTTAATAAGTGATTGATGGGGGCAGTGCCTAGTCCATTGTGGGTGGTAACCTCTTTGGGCTGGCAGTACTGGGTTCTATTAGAAACTTTACTGAGATAGCCATGATGAACAAGCCAGTAAGCAGAGTCCTCTGTGGCCAATATATTAACTCATGCTTCCAGGTGCCTGCCCTGTTAGAATTCCTGCCTCAGATTACTTTAATGACTAACAGTGAGATTGTAGAATAATCAAATAAGCAAATTCATCCCCACTGATCATGGTGTTTCATCATAGCAATGGTAAGCCAGACTAAGACAAATAGTATAACTTAATCTTGAGGTAGATCTAATCCTATCTGCTTAAGGAACTGGCCCAGATATTTCTATAGTTGTCCAAATTTGCACTCCCATCAGCAATTACTGAGTGCTCTCTTTACTCCACATATTTGCCAGCATGAGCTATGATTTATTTTATTGATATTGGCCATGTTGACTGGTGTAAAATGAAACTAAAGTAATTTTGATTTACATTTCACTGATGACTGCATATGTTGAGCAGTTCTCTAAGTACTTCTCAGACATACTGTGAGATATCTTTCTGTATGTTGTGAATTTTGTTGGTAAATAAAGCTGTTTGGCCCACAGTGAGGCAGAATAAGGTTAGGTGGTATATTCAGACTGAAGACATAGATGAAGAAAGGAAGATTTTGGGAGACATTGCAAGCTGCCTCCAGAAGAAGCAAGATGTGAGAGAATAGGCAATGCCATGAAGCCACATGGCTAAGCACAGATTGATAGGAATGGGTTGAGTTAAGTTGTAAGAGTTAGCTAGCAAGAAGTCTGAGCATAGACCATACAGTTTACAATTGATATAAGCCTCTGTGTGTTTACTTGGGACCGACCAGCTGCAGGACTGTGGGAGACACAGAAAAACTTCTGGCAACACAGACATATCTGTTTCCTCATTAATAAATCTCTGTTTAGAGTTGAATTCTATTTTTAAATGGGTTATTTGGTTTCTTAATGTTAAATTTTTTGAATTAATTATATATTTTGTATATTAGCACACTGTTGGATGTGTAATTGGTAAAAATCTTTTCCCATTCTATAGCCTGCCACTTTTAATGAGGGTGGTGTTCTTTGCCTTGAAGAAACTTTAGAGTTTCTTGAGGTTCCATTTATTGTTTATCATAGTGACTGTACTAATGGCATTCTGTTCAGAAAGTCTTTTCTTTGCCAATTAGTTCAATGATATTCCCATTTTCTCTTTTATCAGATTCAGTTTATGTTGAAGGCTTTTATCTAATTGGGATAGAGTTTTGTGCAGCGTATTAAGTATGAAATTATTTGCATTCTTCTACATCCAGCCATCCTGTTTGTTGAAGATTCTGGTGTTTTTTTTTTTTTTCAATATATATTTCTGGTTTCATTATGAAAAATTAGGTGTGTTCATAGGTTTGTGGACTTTTGTCTGCATCTCCAATCTGATTTCATGAAACAACATGCCTGTTTTGTGTCAAAAACATGCTATTTTAACAGATATAGTTCCACAGTACAACTTGACATTGCGGACAGCAATATATCAATTAGTTCTTTTATATTCAGGACTGTGTTTGCTATCCTGGACTTTTTGTTTCCCAATATAAATTTGAAAAATGTCTTTTCATGATCTATGATGAATTGTATTGGAATCTTATGAGGATTGCACTGATTCTATAGATTGCTTTAGAAAGATGGCCACTTTACTGTATTAATCCTACCAACACATGAGCAGGGCTTTGTTTTGTTTTGTTTTTGTCTACTGATATCCTCTTGAACTGTTTTTTCTTTCTTCAGTGACCAAAATAAATAAATTTTTTTCCTTCTTTTTTTGAGAAAAGGTTCCTCTGTGTTCAAAAGGTTCCCCTGGCCCTTTTGAACTCACTCTGTTGACTAGACTGGCCTCCAACTCAGACTCAAGTGCAATATTAAATAGGTATTGAAAGAGTAAACAATCTCATCTTTTGGCTGATTTTAGTGAAAATGCTTTGAGTTTCTGACCATTTATGTTGATGTTGGCTGTGGGCTTTCTGTAAATCACTTTGATATCATCTCTATTTTGAGGTGTGTTTCTTATATCCTTAGTCTCTCCAAGACTTTTATCATAAGGAGGTTATAGATTTTTTTAAAGGTCTTTTCTATACCTAATGTGGCTTTTATCCTTCAATTTGTATATATGGTAGATTACATTTATTGATCTATTTATGTTGAACCATCCTGTATCTCTGGGATTAAGCTGACTTGATCATGGTAAATAATCTTTAATGCATTCTTGGATTAGGTTTGCAAGTACTTTCTTGAGAATTTTTGCATATATGCCTTTAAGGAAAATTGGTCTACAATTCTTTTTCTTGGTTGGGTCTTTATGTGTCTCGAAAATATGTTGGGTAGTGTTTCCTTGGTTCTTATTTTGTAGACTAATTTAAGGGATATTTGGGTTAATTTGTGTTTGAAATTCTAGTAGAATTCTTTGTTAAAACCATTTGGACCTATGATTTGTTGTTGCTGTTGTTGCTAGAAGGGTTTTAATTACTATTTCTATTTCACTTGTGATAATAGGTCAGTTGAAGTTGTTAATCTGATCTTGAGTTGACTGTCATAGTGGTATATATCAAGTAAATTAACTATTTCTTATAAATTTTCAAATTTGGCATATTACAGGCATTTAAAATTTATTGATTGCAGTCCTGAGTTTGTTTCCTGCTGTCTACAGGAATCTTTTTTCTTCATGTTTGTTCTATAGTTTTTAAGTGTTCTCTCAAGTTAGTAATAGGAGATATTTCTATTTTTTTTTAATTTAGGCACTAGTGCTATGAACCTAACTCTTAGATACGATTTCACTGTATCCTATTGTGTTTTCATTCTCATTAATTTCTGCCTTGACCCATTTTTCATCTAATGGTGTGTTGTTCAGTTTCTATGAGTTTATAAGCTTGCTGTTGTTTCTAGTGTTGTTGAGTCCAGATTGAACTTGTTTGGTCAGATAGGATGTACAATGTTATTTTAATTTTCTTATATCTGTTGAGACTTGCTTTCTATCCAAGGAGGTGGTCAAGTTTGAAGAAAGTTATTTGAGCTGCTGAGAAGATTTTATATCCTTTTTTGTTTGGATAAAATGTTCCATAAATGTTAGGTCCATTGTGCTTATGGCATCATTTAGCTCATACATTGTTGTTTGTTATTTATCATGATGACCTGTCTATTGCCAAGTACTGGGTACTTGTCACTGTGTGAGGATAGATACATGATGTTAGCTGTAGTAGTGTTTCAAGTCTATTTTTATTTCATATTTTGAGAATTTGTTCATTTTCATCCTCTGTATTTTAATTGGGATATTGTATTTTGTGATGATTAGTATTTTTACTTCTTTGTATATTCTTTACATTCACTTTATGCAGGATGTATATCTGGGAAAGATCCTGTAGGATGCTTGCTCATTCAGATGATTGAATTCTTTGCTGTTTCACAGCTTTTTAGGTTCATGCAGTTGCATTAATTAATATTGGTCTCAATGCTTGTGCTATCAAGGTCTTATTCATAAAAAATAGCAGGGAAAATAGCACTAAAGTCCTCTTGAAATAATTTTACATAATTAATAGTAATAAAGCCTATCATAGAGAAAACCTTGACGTGTGTATGTGTGTGTGTGTGTGTGTGTGTGTGTGTGTGTGTGTGTGTGAAGAAGAGAGAATTAAAGTTGTGAAGTTGGGTTACCCTAGAAAACAGAAACAAAGCCACTATTAGATACCACAGGCTAATAAATAAAAGTCCAGTAAAGAAATAGGTTCTTTATTTTGGAGTTGCTGTCCAGTGACTCCCACAGATTCCCACCAAGTTAAAAATTTATTGCCAAGGCTATCCTCCAAGACTTGACAGAGAAATTTTATTGTTGAAGACACCACATAGTTTAGCCATACAATATAGAGAAATAAATTTGGTGTTAAGTAGAAGTTTTGACTTTACTATCTAGTTTTCTTATTGCTAGAAGATGCTATACATTGTGGAAGAACAGTAATTTTTAGTCTTACCAAACTGAATTCTATGAGTTAGAATAACAACTTCCTTTGCAAGACATGCACATTAGTACAATAGTGGCATGAATGATGTGAGAATTACCAACCACTTTCTGATTGGATTTCAGTCCCAGCTTATGAAATAAAACCCATATCATGTACCAATATCAGGCTAAATATCTATGATTCAACAAGTCACAAATGCTAGGGAGAAAAACTAATACTATCATTCTGATAAACTGATATATTATTAAACCACTCCCTAATGTTTTATCATTATACCCATAGAGTAGTGGATTCATTTTTTTCTTTTCTTTTCTTTTCTTTTTTTTAGACAAGGTTTCTCTGTGTTTCTCATTGGAAAAGCTTCTATTTGTAATATAGAATAGTTAACACAGATAGCCTCAACTGACCATGGTGCAGAAAATAAAATACTGAAGGATGTGAGGCCTTAAATGTAACATGAATATTGTGCCCTCCCTTCCTAAGGTTAAAGGAATTTTCAGGAGAGAAGAAAAAGATTTCTATAGGCAGAAACATAATAAGATTGAGTACTTATTATCTTCCGGACATAACATATGTTCTATATGTGTATGAACTCTCAGCATTTAGGGTAGTACACAAGATCTGTAAAAACATAAATCACACTAAATTCAAATGGATGGCAGAGTGTGGCATGAAGACCTACCCCTAGCCAAGGAGCTATTGGCAATTGTTAGTTGATGGGTGAGGTAGAATTAATTTTCTCTAAAGTTGTAGCCTGTGTTCCAATAATCACCTTCCAGTTGAAGTCAATATATATATAACAATTTGGGGAGCAGCAACTGTTCGTGAAAATTAAAAAATATAAACACAATTTCAGTAGGAAGAAAAGAGGTGTCAGATCTGAATATACATTGTGCAGAGGGTTAAATGTGATCAAAACACACTGTATGAAATCCTTGACACACTAATAAAATATATTATATTATAATAATAAAGACAGACATCATTTAAATACAATTTGGTATATTGTGTGATATGATGGAAGCAGGTAAATGTTTTGCTTGATTAAAGGGGATGCTCAAATGATAGCATATTTTATTGGAGTAAAAATATAAAGATGAACTGTTATGGAGACAAACCTAAATTTTAGTGATGAAATGTTGAATCGTTAAAGAAGGGTCTGTAAAGATGTCTCAGCAATGAAAATCACTTGTTGCCTTTAACTGAGGACACAGGCTCAATCCCAAGCACCCACATGCCAACTTTCAACCATCTCTATCTATAGTCTCAGGGGATCCAGCATCCTCTTCTCTCTCATTGGGAGCCAGGTACAGATGTGGTACACTCATATGCGTGCAAGAAAAACAGTCATACCAATAAAGCTATTTTTAAAATAGGTAACATAAAATTAATTTTGCCTTCATTTATTGAGCCTTAAAAATTTACATGAATCTCAAAGACAATGAGCAAATCTTGACTCTGATAATTTGTAAAGATACTGTATACAATCCATAGTTTTTCACTGAAATGAAAATATGACTATTCACAGTACCAAAGTCTATAATTCATATACATGCACATATATGTATTTAAAATGGTGTGGCAAGTATAAAAATCTAAGTTGTGTTGACAGTGAAATAGAGATACAGAAACTGGCCAGTGATCTGAATGCATAAATGGAAAAATGTGGGGGAAGGCTTTAATTAGACAAGAAGGGAAATAAATGCAGAAGGTGAGTCCAATAACAGTAAGGATAGTAGAAAATGTCCTAAGAAATCACACTATTAACTAATATACTTAACTCTAAGTATAAATAGAGAAATAAAGTTTAAATAAAATTATCTCCTCTGTGCTGATAATACTTCCTTCAAGAGCCAGAGGAGACCTAAGAAGAACCCCAACACATTGCATGACAAGCCCACATTTTAGATGTTGGTTAAGGTTGTTCAAGAGACTCCCAACATATACAACCTATTGGTATTGCCCTTGTTTACCCCATAGAGGTAGAAGGTAATTACCTATTGTAGAAGACACCATGCACATCACACACAGAGTAAGAGGCCCTTAAACTGGGATGGTCCTGAGTGGCTCTTCTCTCCAGACTAGCTTTCATGATAGCAGAAGAGGCCACATGATCTTCCAAAGGACAAAAGCAAAACAATAGTCCTATACAGCTGTAATGTCTATGGACCACAATGTTCAGCATGCCACAAAGACCTTAAGGGTACATTAGTGACACACATATATTGTCAGTAACCAACAGTTCTCAATAAGAGAGAAACTATACCTGGTCCTGGAAAAGTAATCAGTTACTCACAGCTAATGAAGTCATAGATCTTGGAGGAGGATTTACAACACCAAGTTTATTAAGCCAGCACAAACCCTAGCTCCACTATAAAGGTTTGTCTCTTATACCCAGAGATAAGTGTAGTCCTCACCACTTTTACTGACTTATTTTTTGTCAACTTGACACAAGCTAGAGTCATCAGAGAGAAAGGAGATATAGTTGAGAAAATGCCTCCATGAGACCCAGCTGTAGGGCATTTTCACAAATAGTGATCACTGGACAGGAAGGGCCTAGCCCATGGGGATAGTGTCATCCCTATGCTGGTAGTCTGGGGTTCTATAAGAAAGCAGGCTGAGCAATCCATGTGAAGAAAGACATTAGCACCCCACCATGGCCTCTGCACCAGCTCCTGCCTCCAGGATCCTGCTTCGTTTGAGTTCTGTGCTGACTTCCTTTGGTGATGAGTGACAATGTGTAAGTTTAAACTGAACAAACAATCCCTTCCTTCCCCAACTTGCTTTTTGGTCATGGTGTTTTCATTGCAGCAATATAAATCCTAAAACAACTCTTATGAAGGAACTCTCTTTAAAAGCAGACAGAAACCATTATAGGAAAGGATAACCAATTATCATGCAGAGTTGTGGACTCCAGTCCCAGTGGATGGATACCTCTACAAAACAATTCCCATATCTAAGACTAAGGTAACATTGCTGAAGTGAAGACAGAAAGATTGTAAGAGCTCATAGATCAACAAGGTTACTGTGAGACTGTGTCTCATGGGAATTTCAGAAGATGCACACAAATAAAGACTCACCAGACAAACTACCTAAAGATGAGCTTAACAAGAACAGTAGTGTGGTGATATTTTCTTTGTGTTCAAACAAATAAAGCTTGCCTGGAGATCAGAGTGCTGAGCTAGCCACTAAAGGCCAGGCAGTAGTGGCACACATCTTTAATCCCAGCACTTGGGATTCCATGCCTTTGATCCCAGTATTTGGGAGGCATACAACTTTATTCCAAGCACTTGGGAGAAGGAAACAGGAAGTGATATGACTGGGCAGAGAGAAGAAGTGATAAGGCAGGGTGGAAATAGGAGCTTGGCCCCTATCAATCTGAGGATTCCTAGAGGTAAAATGTCTCTGCAGTAGCTGGCTGCTCTGCTTCTCTGATCTCTCAGCTTTCACTCTGATATGTGACTCTGGGTTTTTATTATTAAGACTAATTAGAATTCATGCTACACAATATACATACTAAAGTGGATGGTGGAAAACCAAAGGGGACTGAACCCTAGGTAAAGAACTTAAGGCAACTAAAGAAAACTGAGAGTGGGGAAAAGAGTCTTTTCTAGGGAAAAACACACTAATTGCTTATCTAAGACTGAATGATTAGGTCCTAAAACTTGCATATAAGTAGAATGATACAGACTGAGCAGGTTGAACTAGGAATGTGTGTGCATATACATATGCATATATACATATAAAATATTCAGTGAAAAAAGAAGCCATGAATTTGAAATGGAACATGAAGGGTATATGAGAGGTTCTATAGGGAGGAAAGGGAAGAGAAAATGATGTAATTATAATGTAAAAAACAAAACAAAACCAGTAATGTATCGTCCATGTTTCTCAAAATGGATAAGACTTTGTAATTTATAGTGCTATTATAGAATACAATATTTTATGAATAATACCTATACTATTCTCCAAAGTAAAGTCTTCAAATCTTTGGACTAGAAAGATGGCTCAGCTAGTGAGAGCACTGGCTACTCTTCCTGAGCTCCTGAGCTCATGTCCCAACAACTCCACTGTGACTCATACTCACCTATCACAGGATCTGATACCCTCTGCTGGCATGCAGGCATAAAGGCAGACAGAGCACTCATAAATTAAAGAATATACAAATAAAAATATTGAAAAAATAACTAACTTTATGCAACATATTAGTTTTTATTCCTTTAGGGTTTCTTATACTGTTCAGATCTGGTACCATAGATTTCTAAAAGTTTCTCTTGAATAACTTTTTATTATGTTATTAGTTGGTTTTTCCTTTGGTATGTCTGTAACTTCCTCTGCTTTGCTTCCAGAATATGTGCTTTTCAGTCAGTTGGTGCTTTGAGAGATCAGATACAGTAATAGAATGGGATATTCTAACAGGATTAACTGGAGCTGGCTGACAAAATTGAATAGTGTACTTGTTTGTTTAGCCCTGCAGAAAGACTTTCTGACAAACCATCTGAAAGGGCACTTCAAAGTCCTTGGAAAACAAGAGAAATGATATTGCCAACACAGTTATAGAGATTATGTTGCCTTCTGAGCATATGTATATGGATTCTGTAACCCTAAATGGAGGGCTATGATATTCAAGGCCAACTTTGACCCAAGAGAATGATTGTAGTGACTCTCTAATTAGAATTTCTTGCATGGTAGAGGTAAATCACAATTTTAATCCCTGATATATAGATTTTAGTATGCTGACCTTTTAGTAAAGGTGCTTGCCTGATTAGAAAACATTTGAAACATTCTTGCCACTGGAAGACAGCAGGAAATGGTAAAAGTAGTGAAATGAACACCCTACTCAACATAGGCTCTCCAAAGGTCAAGATGAAGCAGCCCATCTATTTAACTGCTGAATATATGAGGCATTCATCCCAGTAGAAGGCAGCTTCATGTAAAAGACCATAAAAAAGTCAAAGGCATGGCATTAAGCAATTTTATATCCTGTAGTCACAAAACAAAGTCATATACATTTATATTGACATTCCATATTTTAGAAACTATAACGCACATTTTCTGTAACTATTGTTTTTTTCATTACATAATAAAAATATTCATTGTCAAATATTTGGTATAGCATCTATCAAATTAATTCAATGATTTTGCCAGAGAATTAGAGAATGCTAGACCACAAAAATGATGTTTCTAGTGTCTTCTGAGTGGACATTTACTCAGTGAATCTGGTTATATTGTTTTTCTGTTTCAATTAATGAATTGCTTTCTACTCTGATGAATTTTTATACTTCCTGATATTTTGTTTCTTTAAGATATTATCTGTATAGGTCACTTTCAGAATTGTTCTATTAATAGAAATAAGAAAGTACAAAAATAAGCAAAAAATAAAATCAAAGCATAAAGGTACCTTGAAAAGTAATACTAAGGGTAATGTCAAGAACCAGAAGTGACTTCAATCCTAGAATTCTAGGGTTTTATATTCCAGCTTCCAAATTCAATATTGGGACACCTTCACGTTATGGAGTAATCTTTTTGTATAATGTGAAAATGTGTTTAATAAAGAGATAATGGACAGAAGCTAGGCAGAAAGAAGTTAAGTGAGAGAATCTGACTAAAAGAATGCTAGAAGAAGGAGGGTGGAATAGCCAGAACAGAGAGAGAAGCAAAATGAACTTGCCATACTGAACAAAGATATAACCACATAGATTTTTTAAAAAATGGTTTAATTTAAGATGTAAGAAATAGTTAGTAACAAACCTAGGCTATTGGCAGAGCATGGCTAATTAATAATGTCTCTGTGTGATTATTTGTGAGCTTGCTGGGGACATGTACATCTACATAATGCCTGAGGAAGTTTAAAAAATTTCAAAACACAGAGTCAAATGTGGCTTCCTGGGGACCACCTTCTCTCAGGTAAGCTCAGTGCTAATGACAAACAGAGGCATAGCTCTTTTAAAAGGCTTTTGTATGAGGTTTATGAGCAGTGGATGGTGTGCTCTTCAATGGCACAAGACTAGGCAGAAATGCCTATAGAAGCTTGGAACCAAAATCTTCCCAGAGCTGGGGCAGTCAATGTGTCCCCCATTGGTACCTCTGCTATGAGGCTAGGGGCACAATGAACTGAGGGAGAAGGATCCAGCCACTAGCACACCAAGAGAAAAACTGCCCATAGGTGTAATATTTTGCTCACACAGACAGAAAAAAGAATGTATATATAGGCAATAACGTCAGAACCAGATGGAAGAAACCTATAAACATGTTACAGTATGTATAAAAATGTATATCAGCTTGAGAAGGAAAGGCAAAAGGGTATAGAAAGTCATATAAAAAATAATAGCTTAAAAATATTCTTTAAAAGTCCATTAAAAGAAATAAAGTATTATAAAAGAAAAAAGACATATAAAGATGGAAAATACACAGAGAGTGTGGATGCTATATGTTATTGTGGTGTCTTTAAATTTTTTGATTGATGATGAAGAAAAAATAGCTGCTGAGAGATATTGGATTATAGAAGCTGCTAAATTAAACCAACCTATGTATTTTAAAACTGTCATGATTTCAAAATGAAAGTCAAAATACATGTGGTTTTGGGGAAGAGGTTATGATCATGTTGCCACAGAAAACAAAGACTATAGATTCAATCAGGATTTAAAAAGATCAGGTTTGATCAAGGAAGACCTTCTGAAAATCCTAGTTACTGATATAAAAAATTAACATAGAAAAACTACAAGACATGTGATGTATAGTTTACCTGCTCAAACATAAAACAAAAAGAAATCATCTTTGGCTGACTTTTGTACAATCTGCTGTCCATACTTGTATTAATGCAGATGTGTATGTTACCTTTAAAAGTTTATGTATCTTCAAAGCAAGGAGACCAAACACCAATGAAAATCGTGTCCATTATCCAATATCTCAGAGTGCTTATGTTGTACTTTCCTCAGAGTTCTGCATCCAGAATTGCTTCAAGTTTGCTGAATAAGATGATTCATCTTCACAGACTACTCTAGCCAGGACTTGACCACAATTCTGATTTTTTTCAGAGTCCCCCTAAAATTCTAGTGCGTAGATGATAGGAATCAGTCTAGCAAAAACAATACCTTCATTCCCAAAATATGGGTTATGGAGGTTTGTCATCATTTAAGAGGGGTTGGTTAAAAGTTGTTATTGGTAATGGCCAAGATAAAAGCCAAAGAAGTTAGAGTCTAAGGTCTCTTTCTAATGAAAAAAGGGAAGATATAATATAAAAATGATGAGATAGAATGGTAGGTTATTGAATCTACTTTAATCCAAAAACAACTATTAATTTCAAAATATTCTACCCTGGTATGAATTTTGGTTTGTTGAAACACACTTAAAGGTATTATTGTTATAATATGTGTGTGTGTGTGTGTGTGTGTGTGTGTGTGTGTGTGTATGTCTGTGTTTCAACCCTTATTTGCAGTATTGTGCTTATGCAGCTCATTTTAAAATGTAATATATAATTAAGAAATAGAGGTTAGTAGTCATCTATAATAATCAAACTTATAATCATATTAGATATGTTTTTGAGGTTAAACTGATATGTTTAAATAATCAGATGGCCTTCAAAAACTTCAAAGACATATAGAATTTGTTATTTAAGATGTTTAATAACCTGAGGCTTTTCATGACAGTGAGACATGTCTGCTCCTGAAAGCATCAATCTACTTCAGAGAAGATGATGGGTATTGAAGAACCTCCATAAGGAGTTTGATATTTTTATGGTAAAAGCTAGCAATTTGGGCAAGAAACTGCTTTTGTTTTAACTGCTGACAGTATGCTGTCCGAACTGGACCAGCAGGATACAAAAGAAAGCAACTGTCAAACATTGCCAAGACAAAGTAGGACAGTCCTCAAAAATTCCCTATTCTCAGAAATATCTGTCAGATATACTAAGCCTGTAAGACAAAGATGCATGCCCCAATGTTGTATAGGAACTTTGGGTAACTATCCAGACAGCCAGATGTCACTGTCACTGGGTAATATGGCATCTTTATGTGGTCTTTGATGAAGTTAAATACTAAATAGTTAAACATAATTTTCCTTACATATAATAAAAAGTAAATTAAATGAAACACTTTAGACTCACAAAATAATAGACTATTGTCTCTAAATTAGCCAAATACACATGGAATGGATATTGTAACTCTAATTCTTACTTGATAACTTTTTGTTATATATAGTCTATGTTAAAATTAATACCTTTTTAATTAGACAAAAAGGGGTAAATATTATGAAATGGTATTTTTATATATTATGAAGATGTGTTACTCTCATTGGTTTCATAAAGAGCTAATGGGAAATAGATAGGCAGGAAGAGATTAGTTGGGAGCACCAGACTAGGAGAATTCTTGGAAGAAGGAGGGAAGTGTCACTAGGACATGGAGAGAAGCAAAATGAACTTTCCATGCTAAAAAAGTACTGCTATGTGGTAGAATGTAGACTTAAAAATGAGTTAATTTAAGCTGTAAGTGCTAGTTAGTAACAAGCCTAAGCTATCAGCCAAATATTTGTAATTAATAATAAATCTCTGTTTATTTGGGAGCTGACTGGTAGGACAGAAACTTCAGCAAACATATATTGTACCCAACAATATATGAATAACTCAGTCAATTTCTGAAGTTTTTTTTTTTCAGCTCTTTGACAAGAAAATTATGGGGAGATGAGAAGAAGCTCTTCATACCTTGATGTTTATCATCCTGGTTCCATCATCAAGGTATACTTTAATGGCCATTCTTTTTATAGGAACTCAACACACACAGTGTCATTGTTTTAAGTCATGTTCAACACTAACTACTTTAGAACAAAAAATCCTAAGAAGTAGTCAAATAGTATTCACATTATTTTTATTTGAATACATACTGAACACATGTTCTATAGTTGATTTTTGTTTCTTACACAGATGTAATTACTTCAGATTACTAACTGTCTTTTGTTTTTCACTGGTTGGCTCAGTGGGCAAAGGCACCTCCTGATAAAACTGATGAGCTACAATCAATCCTTGAGATTCATGTGACAAAGGAGAGAACTGACTACCATAAGTTTTCCTTTGTTTTCTATAGGCATACCACTATGCCCCTGTGACCACATACCATGCATATATACACCCACACACACACACATAAAATATCACCCAAAATAAATAAAGTATTATAACACAAAAGTTTTAAAATCATTATAATAAGGGAAACTAAGTAAGAATCCACTAAAATAAACCAACACTCTCAGGTCAAAAATAAGAAAACAAGAAAATGAAGGAAAAAAAAAAAGAACTTTTGTTGGTTTACAAAAAGTAATTTTGAAACTAAGGCAACCATTTCTCAAGGGTCCAAGCTGTAAGAAGTTCAACATACCGTTTTCCCCTGCTTGAAATTCAAACACTCAGATGGCTAAAGCATAACAAATTCAGTACAAACTGACCTGAAGGACAGGAGATGTCTGTGGATGTGAAGAGTCCATATTAGTAGATGGTACAGGATCACTACCACTGAGAAGGAGGAGACTTGTACTTAAACTGTCAAAAACAAGAGTCAGTTATATTTTAGAGGGAAATCTACACCCATAAAGAATTTAGTCCTTTCTTTAACTCTTTCTCCATGTGTCAGCTCATTTCTTAGGGAGCAATGCTGCTCAGTCTTTTCTTTTTCAATGATCTTGAACTTACAAAACCAGGAATTTTAATTATTAGTCTTTCTGCTATGATATGATAAAAGCATATTTGTTCGACACAATTATCCCTATTGACAACAAGGATTGGTTAGGGGTAAGTGGGTGGAATAGGTACATATACAGTCAAGATCTCAGATATATTAATTCTAATTAAATATTTGGTATGTGGAAACATGACATGAATACATAAAATTATAATCATGGTTCTAAGTACCATGGCTACATCTTTCTGTCTTTTCAGGTTGAAAAGACTGCAACAGCTGTTTAGCAAGTGCTTTTATTTAGCATAGTAAGTCAAAATTTATCTTTTTTTCTTTTACTTTTGAGATTATAATACAACTACATAATTTCTGTATTCCATTTCCTCCAACCAAACCTAGCCATCTACTACTCCTTACTCTATTTCAAATTCAGGAACTCTTTTTAAAATTGTAGTTCCATGCAAATATGTATATGCATATAATTTCCTAAATACAATTTCCCAGTCTGTTTGATGTTACTTGTATGTTTGTTTTTAGGGCTGACCATGTGGTACTGGATAAGGACTAGCAGTCATTGTACTGGAATGTGCCAGGCCTCTTTATTTTACACCTAGTATCCTACTATGAGTGAGTACATACCATGTTTGTTTTTCTAAGTCTGGGTTACATCACTCAGGATGGCTTTTTCTAGATCCATCTGTTTGCCTGCAAACCTCATGATGTCATTGTTTTCTCTCCTGAGCAGTACTCCATTGTGTATATGTACCACATTTTGTTTATGCATTCTTCAGTTGAAGGGCATCTAGGTTGTTTCCAGGTTCTGGCTATTACAAACAATGCTGATATGAACATAGCTGAGCAAATGCCCTTGTGGTATGATTGAGCATTCCTTGGGTATATGCTCAAGAGTGCTACAGCTAGGTCTTGGGGGAGATGGATTCCCAATTTTCTAAGGAAGCACCATATTGATTTCCAAAGTGGCTGTACAAGCTTTCATTCCCACCAGCTGTGGAAGAGAGTTTCCCTTGTTCCACATCCTCTCAAGCATAAGCTGTCTTCTGTGTTTTTTATTTTAGCCATTCTGACAGGTGTAAGGTGGTATCTCAGAGTTGTTTTGATTTGCATTTCCCAGGTAATTTCCAGGGAGGCTACCTAGAAAACGTGACCCTCGGAAAGACACAGGGATCACCCAATGACAGAGAAATGGTTGTGATCTACATGAACAACCTGGACGACAGTGGGAGTAATGAAGGGCAAGATTTGAGGGAAAGAAAGCTTAGGGGAGCAGGAGATCCCAGTTGGATAAGAACAGAAAGGGAAAACAAGGAATAACAGACCATGGTAAATGAAGACCATATGAGAACAGGAAGAAGCAAAGTGCTAGAGAGGTCCCCAGAAATGCACAATGATACATCCACTGTAGACTACTGGAATTGGTGGAGAGAAAGCCTGATCTGACCTAGTCTGGTGATCAGATGGCTAAACACCCTAATGGTCGAGCTGGAACTCTCATTCAATAACTGATGGAAGTGGATGCAGTGATCTCGGCCAGGCCCCAGGTGGAGCTTCTGGAGTCCAATTGTCGAGAAAGAGGAGGGACTGTCAGAGTGTGAATTGTTGAGACCAAGATTGGTAAAACACAGGGACAAATAGACAAACTAATGGAAACACATGAATTATGAACCAAAAGCTGTGGAGCCCCCACCTGGATCAGGCCCTCTGGATAAGTGAGACAATTGAATAGCTTGAACTGTTTGGGAGGCACCCAAGCAGTGGGACCTGGACCTGTCCTTAGTGCATGAGCTTACACAGGGACACATGCTCAGCCTGGAAGGAGGGTACTGGATCTGCCTGTACAGAATCCACCAGGTTTAAATGAATCCCCAGGGGAGTCTTGGCCCTGGAGGAGATGGGAATGGAGGGGAGGGGCTGGGGGAAAGATGGGGGGGGGGGCAGGAGGGGAGAGAATAGGGGAACCCATGGCTGATGTGTAAAATTAAAACACAAATATAATAAATTTAAAAAGGAAAAAAAAACCCACAGCAGACAGAGAGAAGCACACACATGAATAAAGCAAATGGAGAGAGCAGAGAAAAAAAAAGAATGTGCCAGGCAAGATTCCAAAAGAGGGAAGCTATATTCCTAACCTGCTGTGATGTTCATAGTCATATGAACAATACAATGACCAGCATGTTGTGACAATACTAAGGATACACTAATGACATGCATAGTTTGATGGTTAATAACATTTTTTTTAAGTAGACTTAAGACTCAATCAACTGGGGTAGAACCATACCACTTAAAAACTTGCCAAGTACCTAGGACTAGTAAAATCATTACTTTTTTTTTTTTATTTTACAAGCATTTCATTCTATTCTGTTCTTCCTGTGTTTCAGGAGAAAGTATCCAGAATATAACATGAAATAAGAAACATTTGTTTTGTTTGCTTTTGCAGTCACTGTGGATATCAAGATGGCCATTCCAGAAATTTGGGACTATATCTACCTCAAGATCCAGCTATTCCACCCTTGAGCATATACCTAAAAGAAGCCCTATCTTACCACTAGGACACTTGTTCAACTATATTCATAGCAGCTGTGGTGATTTTAAAGAAAATGTCCCAGAAAAGGAGTGACACTATTAGGAAGTGTGGCCTTTTTGTAGGTGGGGTGGCCTAACTGAAGGAACTGTGTCACTGTGAGGGTGGGCTTTGAGGTATTATATATGCTGAAGTCATGAGTAGTGAGACAGATCACTTCCTATTGCCTACAAGATGTAGGACACTTGGCTACTTCTCCAGCTATGTCTGCTGCATGCCACCTTATCCCAACATGATGAAAAGGATTGAACCTCAGAACTGTAAGAAAGCCACCCCAATAATTTTTTTTAAGAGTTGCCCTGGTCATGGTGTCTCTAAACAGCAAAAGAAACCCTAACTAAGACAGAAGTTTGTACAAGGGTAGTGCTGTGATAGGCCTGACCATGTTTTTGTTTGAAGGAATTTGGACTTTGGTGCTTTGAGGAAAGCAGTAGAATACTCTCAGCACTTTTTAATGGTCGGTACTAGCAGCAATGTGGAAGACAATGGTGCTGAGAATTATTTAAACTGTGTTGATCAAGAAGTTTCAAGAAGAACATTATTATGTAATCTAGAGACTGATCATGTGATATTTTGGTGAATAATGTGGCTGTTTTTGACCTTGCCTGAAAAGTCTGCCTGAGGTTAAAGTGAAGAGTTTTAGATTAATTGCTGTAGCAGAGAAAAATCTCAAAATGGCCTAATATAGACTCTGTCATGTGGTTATTAACCATAACTCTGATGAAGATTTGTAATGAAAAGGATCAAGCTGAGTGAATAAAAATACAAAATATACTCATTGACAAAAGGGACACCAGGATGTGGAATAGAGTTAAAGGAGATAAACAAATTAACAAATGGAATAAAAGGAGTGGTAACCTCAGGGCAAGATCCCACCCAACAAAAATTTCCAACTTATGAAAAGGAACTAGAGAAGAGCTTAGAGCCTGGGGTGGTGGTATATACTTTTAATCAGAGCACTGCAAAGGTTAGAGGCTGGTGGTTCACTGAGTTTGAGATCAGCCTAGTCTACATAGCAAGTTCAAGGACAGCCAAACTTAGGCAGTAAATATGAAAATCAGACACAGAAAGTTGGTGCCTTTTACTCACTTCATGGTAAAAACCTGACTTAATGAATGTTTTCTGGGAATGAACCCACCAAAACTCCCAGATGTGTATTTCCTAGGTGATACAAATCCAGTCATGCTCCTATAAAAGGAAGAGGAAAACCATTTGGTGTGTGTGTGTGTGTGTGTGTGTGTGTGTGTGTGTGTGTGTGTGTGTGTGTGTGTTTTATTTAAACAAATCATGATTTATAGAAGGAACTTCTTCCAACCCTGTATGCTATCTCCCTTCAAACACTTTAATAATATACATAAATTTTATTTTTTCATGCTCCCTTTGTTTTGGTTAATTCTCTAAAACAATGAACTTTTATCAGAGATGAGTAAATAGAGCTCATAGTAAACTTCCCTCCAGGGAGATGGCGAAGAGCCTGTGAATATTGAAATAATTCCTCTGTAATTACTGTTTATGGAACTGGTTTCAACCATTTCTATATCTGCTACTGTTCCCATTGGCCCAAAGCAAGGAGAAATCAGAGGATAAGTGAAGTTACTGTTTCCATAGAGTAGAGAGAAGAATGGATAAATGCAAATGTGTGGGACAGGAGATGTCTTGTGAACATTTTGAACTAAGATTTAGGCTTTGACCCCAAATTTTGAAAATTAGAAAGAAAAAAATTAAAAATCAATGCTGACTATAGAAAATAGGATGATATCATCAAAATATTCCAATCAATAAGGAAACAGAAGAGATTTTTTTTTTTTTTTTTTGAGACAGGGTTTCTCTGTGTAGCTTTGTGCCTTTCCTGGAACTCACTCTGTAGCCCAGGGTGGCCTTGAACTCACAGAGAATTGCCTGCCTCAGGTTCCTGAACGCTGGGATTAAAGGCATGTGCCACTGCCTGGCCCGAAGAGAAATTTTTAATTCTAATTAGAGATTCAAAGTAGATATTTTTTGAGTAGAAAATATTTCTAGTCACATGATGAATTATGATATATTATTCATTATCTGTTAGAAACCTGTTTATTCATGCTTCCAGATTAATAGATTACTTATCGAAAGGGACACCTGACTATTCAATTGTAGGCTATCAAGTTGTCTTGCAGAAAAGATAGTTCAGTAACAACTTAACCTATGCATCTACTGTGATATATTTATTTTCACTGCTGTGGTGAAATTTACTATAAGGACCTGTCCCTGAAATTTGAGCTGGCATTCAGGGACCTATTTCCCATGCTTGGTTGCCTCACCGAGCCTTGATGCAATGGGATGAGCTTGGTCCTACCTCAACTTCAATTTGAAGCCTCATGCTTTGTTGATTCCCATGAGAGCCTGCCTCTTTCTGAACAGAGAGGAGATGGAGGAGGAGCAGATTGGGGAGTATAGAGGGGAGGTGGGGGGACTGGAGGAGAGAATGGAGGGAAAAGAGCAATCAGGGTGTAAAATAAATGAAAAACATCTAATTAATAAGAAAAGACACAAAAAATTTACTATAAGTAAATTTTACTTTTAGTGTTAGTAATATTTGGTGTTAAGTAGTGTTTACTTATTGTGTTAAGTTCTGTGACTTAACACAATACAATGCTTTAAGTTCAGAGTCTTCTAAATTAGTAACTCACCAAATTGTCCTATGGTATATAATAAAAATTATAAGAAAGAAGCTTTGGTTGCTTGTAAATACTCTTTTCTGTTGAATGTAAGTAATTCCTAACTACTTCAGCATCAAGTCTAAGATGCTGTTTTTGTTTTTTGCTTAATTTTGTATCTATGATAAACAAAATAACAAAAAATAACCAGATGTACACAAACGCAACAATGACAAAAATTAAATGATCCTTGAAATTCATAAAACCATAAAGGTAGAGAAACAACGAAAAGACAGAATATATGTAAACTCCATGAATTCACAGGTAGAAAAGAATGGATTTATCCCTCATTGCTGCCTTGAGAGTCAGTGAGCTCACTGTGATAAAACATAGCCTGATAGTCATAGCCTAAAAACATGTCAGAACATATTAACAAACAATTTAATAAAAATAATAGTTCATGAATTTACTGTTTTGTTTCATTTTATATTTTTTTTATTCTGTGGCATTATCTCAGAAAACATTCTGAACAAAATTTACATTTAATTATGTCAAGATAGATAACCATAATATCAGAATTCCAAGAACACTCAAAAAATAAAATGAATTTTTCTTAAATGGTAAATATTCTTAATAAATATGTGATTTAGAAAATGGGAGATCTATTATAATTATTTAACATCATCTATATTGGCTTGCTTCACAAAGTCACATTATGGCTTTTTATTTTATGTTCCTCCATTCATTTGCATAATGATATTACACAGACTAACAGCCACAATTTCTCATAACATACTCCACAGAAATAAAAACAAATAATAAAGAAACTAATATCAAAAAATTACCAACTTGGCTTTTATTCTATTGAATTGATTTTTACTTCTATGAGAAATTATTTCACCAATGGATCATGAATTTAGCAATATTAATATAATTATCCTATGGCTTTCTAGCAGTTATTCTATTATTCTATCATCACATTCATCTAGATTTTTACAAATTGATATTATCAATTGGATTGTTTAAATATAGAAATTTTCTTTAGTTATCATTTACAACTGACATCATAATTTTAGGAAATTCAATGCCAAATGTGGATAGCTACTAATTCATAGTCAAATCTACTTCTTAGAGTACTAATTTCAACGAACGGACTTTATTAAAGAGCATGGAAACTATACTTCAATCATATTATCTTAATAGATACTTTACTATCTTAAGAGTTTTAAGTCATTGGACTAATTAAATTGTGGCAAATTCTGTAACTTCTTGCACAAGCAGACTAGGCAGGGTCTGTAGCATAATACATTTATTTGTTCAGAGTTTTCACCCTACACATAACTTCTGTGTCTGAAATCTCAACTCGAATTCCTAAGTAGGCAAACAATTTAGTAGAAATCACTCATTTATCATTACAAACACTTGAACTGTCTAGCAGCGTTATCCTTTTCTTTCCATAGTACTTGTTTCAGTTGATAGATTTTCTTCACATTGCTGTGGATCGAGTCCAGGCCCTCACACAGCTTAGCTGCATTTCTAAGCTTTATTTTATAGATTTAAAATGTAAATCAGTAGTAATCCAACAGAAATTCCTGGGGAAATCTTAGGAAGCATTTAAAAAGTCAAAACCTTTATCCCTTATCCTAGGAATCAGTAGTGCTGTAACATTGGCTGCCACCTGAAATGATCAATCTTCGAGATAAACCACCTCAATTGAACAAGGCATTTAATTCTGTGATAACATATCTTGAAAAAGGACTTCCCTATTTCCGAAGGGAAGGACATTTTATTCTTCTATCCATAACATGATGTTCACATCTGACAACACTGAAGAGAAATGGTAGCACTTAGCCCCTTGAACTGCAGCAAGCACAAGGAAGCCAGGAATTGCAATAAGAAATGTTAACTGAGCACAAATGAATCATTGGATGTAGCAGCTCAGATAAATTATAGCCAGTCAAGTAAAAGATATAATGTTTTGAGGAAACATCACTTTGACTCCTAATTATATCCCATATAATTTACAGTGCTGGTGACCCTGACATTGTAGAATATGTGAACAAATGTTGCTGGTAAATACACAAGTTTTAGCAAGTCAATTAGACTCAGGAAGTTCCCTCAGTAGAAATGCGAATTATAGTGTTTTTGTCATTGTTTTAATTCAAGTATTTGAATTAAGTATTGTCTATTACAGGCTTGGCAAGAAATAGCAGTGCTTGAATTTTCTTCCTCCCATTTGTATCTTTTAGTTCTAGAGATCCAATACTACCAAAGATTTCAGAGAGCATATGTCTGTAATTCCCTTACTTGACTCCAGCATCAGTAAGAAATTGTTAGCATTTACTGAACTTTCGGCAATTAACTCTGTCCTTTGGGTTTTCAAACACATTCTTTTTTTTAATCCTTACACATGTATGAGAAAGGAAAGCTTACAATGGTGATATAGTCCTGCTGTCTTCTTCATTAACATCTCCCAGGACACTGTATAATCATTAAGAGTTATAATTAGCACTGAAGTACACTCAACTCCTAAAAGGAACATCTTTTAAACTAATAATGTATCTAACATCTGTACATTAATGTCTAGAAAGAATTTTAGAGCTTCTGACCTAACAGATAATGACTTTCTAACACAAAAGTAAGAAATTGGTGTTTATAAGTGCTCTGAAATGTATTTCCTTGTCCCCTTTAGATTCTGCTCAGTGAAAACCATCAAGTGTCCATGTAATTGAAAGTGAGCTACTTTATATTTTAAAAAAGGATCAGATGGTGTCTTCATCACTGTTCTGTTGTTTTGAAGAGACACCATGAACAAGGCAACTCATAAAGGAAAGCATTTAACTAGGGGCTATCTTACAATTTCAGATACTTAGTCCATGACTAGCATGGTATGGAATGTGGCAGCACACAGGCAGACATGGTGCTGGAGAAGTAGCTGGGAGCTTAGCATCATGATCTGAGGCAGAGAGAGAGAATTTGACATAGCATGGAATTTTGAAACCCCATAGTCCACACCCAGTGACACACTTCCTACAATATGGCTACACCAACTCCAACAAGGCCACACCTCCAATTCCTTCTCAAATTGGCATTCTCTGACATTCCCTACTTATTCAACCACCACTGGTAACTTGTGTGGTGTTATACTCTTATAATCTCAGAACTTGGGAATCAGAGGTAGCAAGATAAGAAGCTTGAACATTGTTTGGACTGTGTAGCAAGTTCCAGGTCATTCTGGGATACAGAAATATTAATTTATTAATGATAAAAATAATAACAAAAATAATAGCTATAAATAAGTTTAAAGTATCAAGTAAAGTTATAAGAAAAGAAACTATAAGAAAAGAGAATTTTACTCACTAATTGATTTGTGTCATTAAGGAAAATATCAGTTTATATTCACATATTTTCCATGTATTTCAAGAAGTTAGCTTTTAATGCAGACATTGTGGTTGTAAATTTAAGCTATATATGGTTCTCCCCATCTACCATCCATCTGGGGTATACATCTGACCTGCTTCTAACAATGCCATTGTCAAGAACTCTGTGTGACTGAACATTTTACACCACAAATGCACTGTTATATCTTCAAGGATACTGCACAACAACGTCTCTTCCATCTCAAAGACTCATAATAGTTGCTGCCCAGAGAAATAAGAGTAGCCAGAGTATCATCATATTCTCATGTTCCTTCCTGATCAGGACAAAGTTTATGGACTAGCTCGTTAAAAAAAAAATAAATAAATAAATTGTTTTAAAATTAAGGCTGCAGCACATGGCAGGAAGGCACAAAGCCCTCTTTCCTTATCATCTGTCTTAGAGATGAACTTGGAAAGAAAAGGTAACAGAAGGCAACATGCCACTACAACGTAAGTGTTAGAACACCCTGTTGTCTGAGATGCTGGTGCCATGCTACAGCTATTTTAGACCTTGTAGAATCACATTAAGAAGAGGCACAAATCATCATGCCCCTTCACATATCAGAGACTAAAAAACAGTGCCCCACTGCAGTCTACCAAGAAATGGGAACAGACTTTACAATACCTCTGCAGACCCTCCTTCTCATCCTATTCTTGGCAGAGAGCAGGAAGCCAAGATATTTACACAAGCAGCACCAAGCTTACTCAATTTCTTTACAGGATCATTGTAAAAAGAATAGATTCAGTCCAGGCAGGTCCAGTCCCCTCCTTCCAGGCTGAGCAAAGTGTCCCTGTGTAAGCCCAAGGGAGTCCTGGCCCTGGAGGAGATGGGAATAGAGGGGAGGGGCTGGGGGGAGATGGGGGAGGGGACGGGAAGGGGGAAGACACGGGAACCCATGGCTGATGTGTAAAATTAAAACACAAATATAATAAATAAAAAAGGAGAAAAAAAAGGAGAAAAAAAAAAAAAAAAGAATAGATAGCCAGGTGGTGGTGGCGCATGCCTTTAATCCCAGTACTCTGGAGGCAGAGGCAGGTGGATCTCTGTGAGTTTGAGGCCAGCCTGGTCTACAGAGCGATATCCAGGAAAGGTGCAAAGCTACACAGAGAAACCCTGTCTCGAAAAAACAAAAAAAAAAAACAAAAACAAACAAACAAAAGAATAGATATTTTAATTTACAAACTAAGTGATATTAATCACCTTAATGTTTTTCTCCACAATATTTTAGAAAAACATGTTTATGAAAAGAAGGGAAAGAAAGACCTGTGTTTGAGAACAAGACGTTATTCAAACTTGAGAGGAGTAATATTTTTTAAAACAATTTTGATTTAATTGTTAAAATTTTCTTGAGTTTGGGAAATGTTTTGTTCCAGTTAGGAGAGAGAATGGTCTGAAGATCTACTCCCACCTTTTGATAGACATATAACTAATTTTGTTCAGGCCTTGCTGGTTATAAAATGAATTAACAAGTTTATCCTAGTACAAATACTTGGGTAGATGGTGCCTTACTCATTCTTCTATTGCTGTAAAAAGACAACATGACCAAGGCCTCTTTTTTATGTTTTTTTTTTTTTCAAGACAGGGTTTCTCTGTGTAGTTTTGGTGCTTGTCCTGGATCTCACTCTGTAGATGAGGCTGGCCTCGAACTCACAGATATCTGCCTGGCTCTGCTTCCCAAGTGTTGGGATTAAAGATATGCACCACCAACGCTGCCCAGCAAAAACATCTCTTATAAAAGAAAGCCTCCAAATGGGGGCTTCCTTACATTTTCAGCAGTTTAGTCTATTATCATCATGGAATAGAGCCTGGCTTTCAGCTAGATCCTGATTCACAGGTGGAGAGAGACAGATAGACAGAGAGAGAGAGAGAGAGACAGACAGACAGAGAGACAGAGAGAGAGAGAGAGACAGAGAGACAGAGAGACAGAGTGACAGAGAGAGAGAGAGACAGAGAGACAGAGAGACAGAGAGAGAGACAGAGACAGACAGACAGACAGAGAGACAGAGAGACAGAGAGACAGAGAGACAGAGAGAGAGGAACAGATACAGAAAGACAGAGAGAGAGACTTTCAGAGACAGAGACACAGAGAGAGAGAGACAGAGAGATGGGCTTGACATGGCTGAGAACTCAAAGGCCCTCACCAGTAAACACATCCTCCAAATCTGGAACACCTCTTAATACTTAATCCTTTAACCCTCTAACCCTCTCAAAAACTTCTACTCCCTGATGGCTAAGCATTCAAATAAATGAACCTGTGGGTGTAATTCTCCTATTCAAACCATCACAGATGGGTATGGAGATAGATAAAACAGCATTACAAATTGGAAACTTTTAAAACTGTCAAAGGACATTTCCATCATTCATGTTCTCAATAAGCCCAATTATCAAGATATTTAAAACTGAAGAACAGAACAACCATAAAACAAAGGTAGATTACTTGTGGAGAAGTAGAATTAAGTGTTAGAAAGCATCCTTTAGTATGAAAGTAACTGTTGTGGAGAAAATATTTTCATTATGAAATCAAATTTAGAAAATAAAATCACCATTTTGATGAAATATTTTAGTTATTATTCATTACATGCTGAACACACAGCATTATTTCACATCAGATAGTGTAAGGGCTAGAAATAAGCCATTTCCATCAATTAATGCAAATCGACGAATACAGAAGAGGAGAAAACAATTCAGGGTAGCTTATAAAGCAAAAAGAGGATTCTGAACTTCATAAAAATACACTAATATAAGTGATAAAAAGTTATGAAATATATGAGATAATTCAAATGACACTTACACAGACATTGAAATTTTCATATCCCAAAATAGACTGACATGAAAAAGACACTGTGATTCTGATAGTTTGAATGTAATTGTCCCCATAAACTCATAGTGAGTGGCACTATTAGCAAGTGTGGTTTTGTTGGAGCAGGTATATTTGTGTTGGAAGATGTGTTTCACTGTTAAGACAGGCTTTGAGGTCTCATTTATGCTTAAACCACGCACAATGTTCTATAGTGATATTTTATTTGTATTGAAATGTGATTTTATTTGTATGTCAATAAAATTGCCTTGAGGTCAGAGCAAGCCAGAGCAGAAGCCGAGAAGTAGTGGGGCACGCCTTTAATCCCAGCACTTGGGAGGCAGAGCTAGGCGGATCTCTGTGTGTTCAAGGACACAGCCAGCATGGCAGACACACGCCTTTAATCTCAATACCAACCATAGACGACCTGGAGGTCTGTACAAACAGGCAGTGACAAGGAGGTCATGTGGCTGGGTTTACAACCAATGAGAAAACAGAACAGAAAGTCTTTAAATAGACAGGACACACAGAAGTAGGTCTCTTGCGGAGAGGAGGAACCGCAGAAGCAGTGAAGGGTAAGGTTTTCCGCTTTTGCTCTGACCTCGTGGTTTTTAACTCTGCAATCGGTTCTGTGTTTCTTATTTAACAAGCTGGTTACATCTACAATGTTCAGTTTACTTCCTGTTGCCTTCAGATCATGATGTAGAATTCTCAGTGCCTTTCCTAGCATCATGTCTGCCTTCATGACACCATGACCCATATGATGATAGTGGACTAAACTTCTGAACTGTAGGTCACCCCAATTAAGTGATGACATGGTCATGGTTTCTCTTCACAGCAATAGAAACTCTAAGACAGTGAGGTAATTATTTTCATATTAATCACAGTTATAGCACTAACAAGAAAGAGCTAAGTAACTATATTTGATAAGTGTTTTGATTAGTGTTTGGAATAGTAGCACAGTGACCAGAGCACAGTTGCTAATCTTCACTATGGATTGTCTTGAGCCAACATAACTAACAACCAGAGACATGTCTCCTTTTTGGCAATAGACTGTATCCTTAAATGAATCAACAGGAAGATATAAATATTGACTGATCTTCTCAGGATCATGAATAGCCTTGAAGTGCTATCTCATAGACAGTGTGCCTGAGATTTTATGAGTCATCTGACTCCTGGAGATGCATCACAGCTTGGCTATTTTCTCTGGCCAATATTGGCTATTTCTCTCTCCATCAGTAAGTATTGATTTTGATAACCCTCACAAGCACTATTTTTAAATCTAAGATAATGGAGTCAATATCAAATAAAAATGATGAGCAAACAAATATCAACCAATAGGAAGTTGTTATTAATATTTCTAATTATATACTTAGATTTTAAAATGTATTCAGGAATTTTGTATGCTCATTTGATGGTCTCTTATTTAAAACTCAGTATTGGCAAAAATGGAGAAAATCTATAATTGAAAAATTAAAATAAACATAGTTGCAGGAAAGTCAATCGTAAGAGGAAGGGATCTGATAAAATATACCTTACTGCTATCATATGCAAAGCTTTACACTCTCCACTATGTTGAGAAAAAAGAAAACAAACTGATAGCACAAAAGACAAAAGATCTCCAGGAAAAGGCTCTTTGGACATGAAATATTGATGAGTTTAATAATAACAAGAACCAAAAAAAGAAAAGTATACATAAGAACTGCACAGAGGGACTAAATTTCTTCATTTTATATTAGGAAAACTTAAAGGACTATTAGTTATATTGTCTAGACTAGAATTGTGTCTGTTGTGAGGAGATCTAAATGTGTGACCCTGTAGAGTAGAGGTTGATTGACATTTATAAATACAAGGAAATTTAATATGGTGTGCTATACCATTATTGATAACTGAAAGAATTCAGACCCTAAATCCAACATCACAGTTGATAAATAGATGGATAATCTATAATGATTTTATATAGAGGAATGCTAACTAATGGCAAAATTGAACTCTTAATTGTGAATTTTACTCTGAGATATTTACTTACTTTACAAAACCAGAGGTAGAAGTATACCTAACTTGTTATATTTAAGAAAGAAAAATCAGTACAAAAGTATTTCTTGCAAAAGCTAATAAAGCATATAAGACAGAAAAGTTTTTTTTTTTTCCTGAGTGAAGGCAGAAAGAATGCAATGAATATAATGGAAGATATATTTCTTAAATTATCAACTAGAAAGTTTCATTTTTACATATACCCTAATTCAAATCACAGAAATCTGAATTCACTCTTTACAAAGAAAGAATATGATCATACAAATAAATAAAGTTAAATTGAACCAAGTAACCAATCAGAAAATTAAAACAAAAATAAGATAATGAAATGTTTGTTGTGGCTCTCAATAGAGACCCACTCTGTCAGCCATACTCTTCGGAAAGGTGATGTCAGAGAGGTGGGAAAAGCTAGGCGGTGGTGCATGCCTTTAATCTCAGCACTTGGGAAGCAGAGGCAGGCAGACCTCTGTGAGTTCAGGGCCAGCCTG
This sequence comes from Onychomys torridus, assembly GCF_903995425.1. Classification (NCBI taxonomy): domain Eukaryota; kingdom Metazoa; phylum Chordata; class Mammalia; order Rodentia; family Cricetidae; genus Onychomys; species Onychomys torridus. The sequence continues at coordinate 97,532,787 of NC_050444.1, forward strand.
GTCTCCAAAGCAAATTCCAGGAAAGGTGCAAAGCTACACAGAGAAACCCTGCCTTGAAAAAAAACAACAACAAAAAAAATGAGGTGAGAAATAGTGTCAGTAATTATAAATATAAAAGTCATTTGGAAGTATCACAAAATAGTACAAGTTAATAAATGCATATTGTTGCTATAAAAAGAGATATCATATGTTAGAAAAAAATTACAAAATTAATAGCCTATGAACTCTTCTAATAAAATAACTTGGGGTTTTAAAACTATGAAACCAAGAATTTCATATGTAAACTCCAATGAGTAAAGAAACAAAAAGTTTATTTTATATATAGTAATAATAATAAAGCAATTTTGCAAGCTACAAATCAATGACTTATCTAGGGTTAATCAGAGACCTGAGGGTACAGTGCAAACTGCCACTTGAAATTTTCAAGTGACAGGAAATACGGGGAGTCTTAGTTAATTATTCCTGGGCTAGGTTTGAATGGGCTGGAGCCATGGCCTGGTAAGGACATACAAGAGATCATTTTAATTACTCACTGGAGAATAAACTGCTAAATGAACTTCAGACCTGGAGTGGCACAAAAGTCTGGGGGTTTTACCTTCTCAAGTCCAGTGAGACTGTAATGGTGAGACGTCAAGCACAGAAGCCCTGTCCAATCTTTCTTCTTTATAAGAGAGAAATGCAGAGTACTGTAGCAGGAATCTTCAAAGGTCTTATAAAAACAAACCTGAAGCCAGGTATTGGGGTGAATACTGGAAGATCAGAGAAGCAGAACAAGCCACAGCTACCTCACCTTCCAATTCCTCAGCTGATCCTGTTTCCTCAGACTGGAAGCTTCTGTGGTCCTCATCCAAATGGATCTCAGCTGAACTGCTGCTCAAAATCCTAAAAGCTTAACCAGCCTAGTTCCTAGTCCTCATGCCTTAAATAACATTCTGCTTCCTGCATCACTTCCTGGGATTAAAGGCTCTTGTTACCACACCTAGCTGTGTCTAGTGTGGCTTTGAACTCACAGAGATCCAGGCAGATCTCTGCCTCTGGAATGCTAGGCGTGTGTGCCACCATTTTCTGGCCTATGTGTCTAGTGGCTGTTCTGTTCTCTGACCCCAGATAAGTTTATTAGGGTGCACAATATATTGGGGAACACAATATCAACACAGAATACCAAATCAGTATGTACAAAACTTTAGTCTGGGAAACTTTAGGCTAGATATCTAATGTACAAATTTCTCTTTACAAAGAATAGGCTCAAAATGTATAGTCAGTACATTCAGGAGTCTATTAAAGATGGCAGATGTCACAATACGTGCAATTAAGAACATGGTGTGTGGGGAAATAGAGTTGAATAAATGTAGCATGACTTTTTTCTTAGGGTTATAAAGATTTTATATGTTAAAATAAAAATAAGATAATGAAACATTTGTTGTGGCTTTCAATAGAGGCCCACTATGTCAAGCATACTCCCCAGAAAGGTGATGTCAAAGAGGTGGAAGATACAATGTCAGTAATCATAACTTTAAGTCACTTGGAAGTATCACAAAACAATACAAGTTAATAAATGCATATTGTTACTATCAAAAGAGACATCATATGTTACAAAAAAACAATTACAAAATCAATAGCCTATGAACTCTTGTAATAAGAAGTACTAATATAAGTTGGGGTTATATATTATACTATATTTGTGTGCACACGATACTGTTCATTTATCATAATGGTTGAAAGTATTTTCAAGTGTTCAGAATTTCCAGTGATTTCAGAATGGGAATACAAAATGTGAATATGAAGTTGAAGTGAGTAACTAATGTATGAGACATCATGAATTGAATAGTGACTGGAAATCATGGAGGATTTATAATTTATAATTAAGGAAACATAAACTAGAGAACCCAGAGGAGGGCTGGTGAGATATCCTGGCAGAAATAGCTGCTTGACAAACAAGCCTGAGAATCTTAGTTCAGTCTTTGGGATCCGTATGGTACAAAGAGAGAAATGACTACAGCAACTTGTCTTCTGACTTCCATAAACAGGCCCTGGTACATATGAACACACACACACACACACACACACACACACACACACACACACACACACACACAACACACACACACGTGTACTGAGATTACAATTTTTTTTCAAAGATTAATTTATTTATTACCTATACAGTGTTCTGCATGCATGTATGCCTGCAGCCCAGAAGAGGGCATCAGATCTCATTACAAATGGTTGTGAGCCACCATGTGGTTACTGGGAATTGAACTCAGGACCTCTAGAATAGCAGTAGCCCTCTTAACCCTGTGCCATCTCTCCAGCCTGAACATGTTATAATTTGTATGTGGCAATAAAATATTTATAAAAGGCAGTGGCAGTCACTAAAAAGACACACTATGAGACTGAGAACAACTTGTGAGAACGTGTGAGATGATGCTGGGACTCTCAGAAGACTCGAGCAGTTTGCAGAAGATTGTGTCTGATGAAGGTGGTATAAGGCTGGTGGTGTGGGGGTCATAATGTGAGCTTACAGTTGTGACTGACACGGCCCGGGGAAGCAGAGTGCTGGAGGGAAACATTTCAACCTGACTTGGAACTTGTTACACTTTCATTCCTGTGGTGTTGGTACTGTGACATCTTGCTGCTTTGTCCTCCATGACAAGAATGCAGTGGTAGAGTGGAAATAATATTAGACAAACAGCTAAAACATTTGACAATGCTCCGCGTTCTACCAGATAAACATACATAGGTGAGGCACTCTTCCTTGATATTCCTTATGGGGAACCTGGATATAATATAGTCTTTCACCGGGATTTTGTCAGAAGTGAACCAATGTCTACAACATCCTTTGCAAATCACTGAGAAGGGCAGGTCTTTCTTTGGACCATGATGTCTTTTCTATTAATCACACTCCTCAGGCAACTCCATCATGTCCCATCCCAGCTGGATCAAGAACAGAAAGGGAGAACAAGGAATAACAGACCATGATAAATGATGACCACGTGAGAACAGGAATAGGTAGAGTTCTAGAGAGGTCCCCAGAAATCCACAATGATATATCCTCTGTAGACTGCTGGCAATGGTCGACAGAAAGCCTGATCTGAGCTAGTCTGGTGATCAGATGGCCAAACAACACCCTAACAGTCGTGCTGGAACTCTCATCCAATAACTGATGGAAGTGGATGCAGAGATCCTCAGCCAGGCCCCAGGTGGAGCTCCAGGAGTCCAATTGTCAAGAAAGAGGAGGGACTTTAAGAGCGTGAATTGTTGACACCAAGATTGGAGAGGCACAGGGACAAATTGTCAAACAAATGGAAGCACATGAATTATGAACCAAAGTCTGTGGAGCCCCCAGCTGTCTGTGGAGCCTCCAGCTGGATCAGGCCCTCCAGATAAGTGAGACAATTGATTAGCTTGAACTGTTTGGGAGTCATCCAGGCTGTGGGACTGGGACCTGTCCTTAGTGCATGACCTGGCTATTTGGAACTTTTGGCTTACACAGGGACACTTTGCTCAGCCTGGAAGGAGAGGACTAGACTTGCCTGTACTGAATCCAGCTGGAGCTATGATGACCACAGACATGGAAGCCAAAGAGAGATTATAATATTTTTTAAACACAGAGTTGATGAAGTGATAGCATACCCTGAGGTATAGGTTACTCAAATACTTCTCTATGGCATCTATAAGATTCAGAATAGGAATTTTGTCCTCTCAAAAGAAAAACTATGTAAATCACTCTGTGTGGATGAAAATACTTTCATAAGCTCTAAGGAGACCAGAAAATATATTAGTATATGGATAGGATACAGAAATGAGAAAACACAAATAATCCACAAAATCCACCCTAGTCTTGAGTAATTCCATTTAGATGGGTAATAGAGAGAAGAAGCACTTATTTTTCTTTACCATGGACTGTGAGTAGTACCAAATTCATTCCAAGAAACTCTGCCATCAGGTTGATCTCTATAGACTAAAGCTAAATAATCTGTTATAGATACAGGAAGAATCATATCCATGGTCCAGGATTATTTCTGTGATGCTAGAATAGGTTTAAAAAAATAATCTTTTCACAAATTAAATCTATACCAAAGTGTTGTGATGTGTGAGGTACACCTTGAATGCATACAGTGTTTGATGGGTAAATATTCTGCTGCACAGCTCAGAAGTTTGTTTTTGTGATTTTGTATATGATACTGGAATTAAAGTAAACTGATCAAGTGTAGTAGTAGTAGAGAGATTCTTGCTGTTGTAATGGGAATGTAGACCTAAGAGGAGTAAATTAGAATTTTGGCAAATGTGAGTTTTTGGTTTACTAGAAATGTGGATGTGTGTTTGTGTGTGTGTGTGTGTGTGTGTGTGTGTGTGTGGTGTGTGTGTGTGTGTGTGTGTGTGTGTGTGTGTGTGTGTGTGTGTGAGAGTGTGTGGATTGTCTGATAACTGATAACCCTAAATTCATAGACATCTGAGTAACACTGAGTAAAGTTATTTCCCTGATCTTTATTTCTAATTCCAACCCAAAATATAAGGAACTGAGAGCTCTGCAAATATGTGAATGATTCTACAACTATAACATGGAATTTACTGTAGTGTCAGAAAGCAAAGGGGTTATAAAAAAAAAAAAAAACAGCACAATGTAAAGCAAAAAGTCTGGAATTCAAAGTAACACATAAAAAGCTTTCAAAGTAAATAAGCAAAATAAACAAAATCAAAATTTATATTTTAAGCCTGAATAAGGTGTATGCATCCATGATGCTAAGCAGGTATAAATTAATAAATTAAATGAGTAGGAAACACAAACCTCAAAGTAGTAAAATATCCCAGGCAATTTGTTTAAATACTCTGCTCTCAAGAACAGTGGAATTCAGTCCCCATTTTTTGTATAAGATGTGGAACGACCCTGTCAGGTAATCAAGTTCAATCGCCATTGTGGTTGGGTATGCACACGTGTGAAGGAATGTCACAGAGTGTCCCCTGCTTCTCCAGCTGCCTTTAAATAATCCATCCCCTCAGAATCATCATGGGAAAATATCAGACTTTGTTTCATTCCATTACATTGGTGTTCCTTGAAAAACTTTTTACAAACAGTTGAACTCTGCATGACTTTGAAAGTCACTGAAGACAGAAGTTCTCTAGGAGACACTCATAACACAAAAGACCATAGACAATGAGGACCAAAATGGAATGTAGAATAAAAAAGTAAGTATGAAAGAAAGGAAAATCTGAGAAAGAAATGGATCTTCCTTAGTAATATTTAAATATAATTGCAATTAATATATAATAGTGATATTATACATTATACATAAATATAAATTACATAAATAAAAATTATAAAGTAATCTGGAACTAAAATGTTCTAGTCTGCCTCAGCTATCAATGTGACATAGCATGAAGTCACGTGAAGGAGACTCAAGTGAAATATTTTGTAGATCAGAGTGTTCTGAGGCAATGTCTGTGAAAGACTGGACTGATAATTAATGTGGAAAGACCAGGTCCACTATGGGCAGTTCCATCCCCAGATATGTGGGCCTATGCTATATAAAGATTCTAGATGACCAAGAGCCAGAGAACATTCCTTCATAATTTGTGCTCCAGTTCTTGGGTGAGAGACCCTGTACCTACTTGCCCTATGATGGACTATGACCTAGAACTGTAAAACAAAATAAAGCTTATCAGCACTTAAGTTGCTTGAGTCAGAATGTTTCATTGGAACAATGAAAGGAAATCAAATACTTCAAGGTTTTCAACCTTTCCTGTACTCTGTAAAACTTTATCAATCTAAAACTCTGATATGAAGTCTTACATGTTTCAACCTCTCCACTGAACATTTTGCACAGCAATGGCAGAATGGTAACAAGCAGGATGCTGAAGACACAGCTACCAATAGACAACAAAGAGAACTTTTGCCTTGAAGATATGGGTGAATTGAGTGGATTGCTTGTAATTAGTTCTTTATAGGCAGGTTTCTTTTTCAGTAGAAAAGAAACTCACAAGCTCAATATCTGGTAGAACCATTTTTTTTTTATTTATTTTTGAGATTATAATACAATTACAGAAATTCTCTCTTCCCCTTCTTGTCTCAGGAACCTCCCATATACCTTTCCCTGCTCTCTTTCAAATACATGTCATTTTTTACATTAATTGCTATTACATGTATATTTGTACATGCATATGCATAATTAATCCCAAATATAGCCTATTCAGTCTGTGTAATATTATTTGTGTGTATGTTTTCAGGGTTGACCATTTGTTATTGAATAACCAGATGGTGTACTTTTCCCTTGGGGATGACTATATTTCCTACTGTTGAATGTCTGTTGTTGTTCTGCTCATTTAACTCATGTTTAGACTGTCATATTGGTGACACTTTTTGAATTCAGCTTCTGTCATTAGTGAGAGATTCAATCTCACAGAAATGTCCCTGATCCTATGGTTCTCTCAATCCTTCTGTTCCATTATCTTCCCTGTTCCCTAAGCCTTAGGTGAGGAATTTGTTTTGTAAGTGTATCCATTGGGAGTAGGTTTCACAACTCTGCATTTTGATTTATAATCTTTTATAATGGCCTTCTTAAATTGCAAAGAGATGTGGCCTAGATAAGGGGTGAGGATACACTCACCTGTGGATATTAAAAATATTTAGAATGTATGTAGGGAATATGCTGGTTTATTACAGTGTCTCCTTATGTTCCTCTCCAAGATCTATGATTTCACTACCCTTGAGTGGTCAGCAAGGTACTGAGGACCAGGGATTGTTTACCTCTTGTGGGGCAGGTCTTAAGTCCAATTAAAGAGTTGTTGATTATCATCAAGGTATTTATGGTAGTATTGCAATTTTAAGGTTTTTATGCCATGCTGTTCATTGTTGTGGTTCTTAGGTATCATACTTACATGGGACTGTTACTGATTCTTCCCTTTGATTTATGATTTTCTGTAATGGCCTTGAGAAGGAGTAAGGGTACACTCACCTGTGGATATTAAAAATCTTTAGATTGTAGGTAGGGATTCATGGTTCTTTGTTGTAATGGAACTTAGTCCTCAAGGAGGAGTAAGTCAGGTCTTCTATAGACAGGGATCTCTAGGCTCTGATTCTAAAATTGTAAGGTGTCTTTAGCAATAAGGACTTAGGCTCTACCTCTGTGCAGCAACCTTTGGCAATATCAATAGGCTTTATGTTTGAGGAGAATCTTGGATAAACATGGCCAACAATTCAAAAGGGGGCTTCTTTTGAAATATCATGTCTGATATTTGGGATTTTGTTAGGTTGTATTTGGCTCTTGGATGGAACATTGGATGATATTTCACTAAAACAATATATGTATATTTATATAATGCTAGCGTAAAATCAGGCATGTAGACCAATGTAACTCATAGTAAAGGTTTATATCTCAGATATTTAATGGTATGATTCTTTATGACTTTTTAAGATGTCATTACTGTTATTTTACTATCTTCCTTCTTTCTGGATTTACCTACCTCCATATTCCCTAATGAGCTACCCTCTTTCCAGTTTCCCTAATTAGGTCAGTTTTTCCCTGACATTCCTTCCCTGTTGCTCCCCAATACCCCTTTTCTTACACAGGCCATAGTCTGTCTCAATATTCCTGGTTTCTCCATTTACATGAGAATACGTATTCACATGTGAAGACTTGGACTAGGAGCCCACTGAGAAACCTTGTCTCAAAAAACCATAAAAAAGAAGAAAAGCTATTTATCTGTGTAAATGTATTCTTTACCCTGTCACATTGTTGAATTTTCTTATTGTTTCTAGAAGTTTCTTGGTTGAATTTTTTGAGAGCTCTAATGTATAGTATCATGTCAACTGCATACCTCAATAGTTTGACCTGTTTTTTCCTCTATGGGTATTCCTTTTAATCTTATTTTCTAGTCATATTTCTCCAATTATACTTCCATCACAATATTGAAAGGCAAGAGGATAGTGGACATCTGTGTCCCCTTGTTGACATCAGTGGAGTTTCTTCAAGCTTTTCTCCAATTAAGATGGTTTGGGTGGGATTTTCTTGTATATAGCATTTATCATGTTGAAGTTGGCTCCCTCAATCAATACATTAATTAGGACATTTTTCCTGAAGGCATACTGGATTTTGTCAAAGGCATTTTCTCCCTCTATTGAGGCTGTCTTCAGTAGTAAATAGAATGATACCAAATTCAGAAGCTAGACAGATAATAATTGAATTTCTAGCTTTTGAAAATGCTAATGCACATCTTGCTTCTCATTGAGGCAGCAGGCAGGGTCTCCTCTGCTCTGTCTTTCTCCTTCCTCTTGCTCTAGTTAGAACATCCTGCCTAACCTTATTCTGTCTCACCATTGGCCAAACAGCTTTATTTATGGACCAATCAGAGCAACACATATTCACAGCATACAACATTTTATTAAACCAGTATACATTATCTCACATTAGATGTTCCATTCCAAGTCCTTTGCAAGCTCCAGAGATGGACCTAAAGTACAGCAAGAGAATAAAGGACAAACAAACCTGCACTAACAGAGGAAGCTGGGAACTGGGGGAGAAACTGCAACAGCCTGGAAGGTCAACATCCTTTCTTATCTCCTTAGAGCTCACTGATAAATTTTATCACAAAACTTTTAAATGATTTATGTGATATTCTACCTATTGCATTATCTTGAAGATTATAATTACTTGAGGAGAAATGTTGTCCTGGTTTTCATGATTTCTGCATTTAGTTGATATGATTTGAATATAATTCTGTTTTGATCTCTCTCTCTCTCTCTCTCTCTCTCTCTCTCTCTCTCTCTCTCTCTCTCTGTGTGTGTGTGTGTGTGTGTTTGTGTGTGTGTCTGTCTCTCCAGATATTCTTAGTAAACAATTAAGTTTTCAGACTTTACATGGGCTCATTTGAAAAATCAATATCCAGAGATCAAAGAATCATTCCTTGTAGTAAATCTTAAAGATTTCAGAAAACAAATTGTTATTTAATCATTTAAAACTGTTACAGAGGAATACAGGGTCCCCTCTTGGGACTCTAAGTTTCATCAATAAAAGACCTTAAGGAACTGCTCAAATGTCAACTCAAAGACAAGCTAGGAAGAATGTAAAAGAAAACATTCCCAGGACAAACACATATAGATTTCAGCATCTCTCCAGAGGAGAATGGAGGAGATAAGGGACAATACCTTACAATTTAAGCTGCCATAATGGTCAGACCCATGGCCAAGAGACATGGTAGGAAACAGAGATTTAGAAAAAGAGTAAGGAAGTCAAAATATCAGAGAGAGCAGAATTGAGCTCTGGCTAGCACTAAAAGAAAGACATCAAAAAAAAATAGAAGAAAGAAAAGTTGTACCATTTTTGTTAGGCCTCAGAAACAGGGGCCGATCCAGCTGATCCTCATAGTGGCTTATAGGAGAAAATTAATTCTGAAAAGGCAAAGTGCAGTATCTCATTAAAGGGAAAATTATTCCGCATGTTTCTTTAGCATGGGTTAAGGTAAAGCCTTCTTTCTAAAGGTTGTCTCCTTGATCTCCACAAGGAGAGAGTTTCTATTCTATCAACCAGGGATTTTTTTTTTTTTTAATTTTAAGAAAATAATATGAAATGACATAGAAAAGGATTGTGATATAAGCATGCAAAATAATATCCTATGTTTGCTAGATGTGGTTGTGCATACCTGAAATCTCAGCACTTCTGAGACAGGCAGAGGCATCAATGGATCAAGGACAATCTACTGTATAGTATGTCTGATGCCAGTCTGGCTTCATGAGGCAGTAGAGCACTGCTGTGTGGACATGGATCCAGCAGCACAGGGCTGGCTGAGGATCCAGAGTCAGTGAACTAAGACTCTTTTATCTGAGTGAGGGGTAAGGGAAACTCTCTCTCTCTCTCTCTCTCTCTCTCTCTCTCTCTCTCTCTCTCTCTCTCTCTCTTTCTGTCTCTCTCTTTTGTTGTTGTTGTTGTTGTTTGTTTTTGTTTTTTGAGACAGGGTTTTTCTGTGTAGCTTTGTGCCTTTCCTGGAACTCACTTGGGAGTCCAGGCTGGCCACAAACTCACAGAGATCCACCTGGCTCTGCCTCCCAAGTGCTGAGATTAAAGTCATGCGCCACCACCGCCCAGCACACACACTCTCTTGATCATTCCCTCTGACTTTTTCTTTCTCCTTCTTATGTATTTTTTCTCTACACCTTTCCTGGTGTTTTCCTTTTCTCATTCCTGATATTTTCCTTCTACTTCACTTTATTTTTTCCATTACAGAGAAAAACTTATAAACACCAGCAAAATCTTTCAAGCAACATAAATTTACAATGTAGTTACATTCTCTTTTTCAAGTGAATGATTACAAAGAATACAAGTGAAAAACGGCATGTGTTCAGTATCCCTTACATTATTAAACATTTTACACATTACTGGTGAAAAATAAGTTGTCCCAAGAACCCACATCCATTCTCGTCCAAGCAATTTATTATAGATTAACAGAGTGTGGGCAGGCAAGGCATTTTCTCAGCCAGCTCTTTTGCTGGCAGGCTGCCTTTTGCGATTACAAAGGAAGGACCAATCATTTTATTACTTACCTTGAAAAGTAATCTTATAAGAAATCATAGAAAAATCACAAATCTAAACATATATATATATGAATCAGTTAGTTCTATTTTAAATTCTTGGGATGCGTACACACTCATCAACAGGTATATATATACATATTAGGAAGTTGAGGGCAGAAATGGGTACAAGGAATTCATCATCCTACCCTAGCAAGAAAGGCATGTTAGCTAGTAATATTGGGGCTGCTTTGTTTTTGTTTCCATACCTTAATGAATCCTTTACTCACCCATGTGCCTTTCTAAAACTTTAGATTGTCTTCTTGGGTTTTTCACCTCAAAGTTAATTTGACAAAAACATCTTAGTCTAACTTTAAATTATCAGGAGTATTTCTCAGCTTATTTCTTTCTTACTTCCTTCATGGTTTTATTTTTTCTAATAAAATTATGATCATTTGATATATACTTAGCTGTATATTTATCTTCAGCTGTGATTCACTCCAAAACCAGTGAACACATCTCCCAACATTAATATTAGAAGAATTTAAGCTAGATGGGCTACTGGGACTCAGTTGTTTTCTTAATCATTAATGGAAGCTACAGGCTAAAAGGATCCTCAATAGAAAGTCATGTTTTCTAGCTGTCTGACACTTGCTCACTTTAATTTTTATCCTTTGAAGCCTCTGATTTATCAGATGCAGGGGCAACATTTTACCCTACCTTTGCCTATGTTAATTTTTCCATTAAATTCTATCATAATTCCTTACTATATTTATTAAAAAACCTTAAACTAACACTATTATTGTATAAGTCATTGCTTCAGTTAAACAGTACAGCTTAGGAGTATTTCATCTTCATAATAACATACAGGTAAAAAATTCCAGTAGAATAGGAAATTTCCAAGAGATGATCATATTGCATTAAGGATAGTGGGGATCTCTCAAAGCCTACTCACCATACCAGATATCAGAGAAAAATGGCAATGGCAAACATACAAAGAGAAAGCAGTAGCAAGAACCACTCTTAGGCCAGGGATCTCAGCGCCTAGCCTATCTGAGATTCATTCATCAGAATTGGGCTTCTTGGTGGGCGAATACCCTGAAATTAATTGCCATCTGCTGCTCCTCTAACATAGCCACCAACAGCATTATTTCAAACACACAAAGGAAATGAAAAAAATGGTGGAATCTATGTTATGATCCATTGTATTCATTTATGATACATAAATGTCATGGTGACTGCCTAAGATCACAGAAATGGGAAGAAAAGGGTTTCTGCTTTGGGGACATAGACAGTAAATTAGTTTTCTGTCAGAAAGCCTTTTATTCTTAAATATCCTGCTTGAAAACCTACACATCTTGGTACACCAGACACAGATTATGCAGAAATCCTCTGTAAAAGTATAAATAATAAGTGCAATAATCTTAGCACTGTGGAGGGTGGGGTAGAAGGAACATGAGCTCCAGGTTATCCCCAGCTGTGTGAGACCATCAGAAGACCAAATTAAAAATACCAAAACAAAGCCCAGAAATCTCTGGAAATCTGAAGACAGATCACTTAAGAGAAAAGGATCTTGAACCATTTATAAAATGCCACACTCTACTGCTTCTTGCAGATTTCACTGTCACCTCTGAATATTCCTGAGATGACTCAGTCAGTAACCACTTTCCTCTGCAACAAGGTGGATCTTTATGCAACATGGCACTTGCTGAGCAGTACATTTGAACAGTTGCTGCAAGGTCTGTATGTTTGTAATTCTGAATGGTGGGTGAAAATATCTGCTGGAATTGACCCTGGAAAAAAACGAAATTTTAAGGAATAAACTGTAATGTACATTTGAGTCTTCTTGGAAGTCCATGCATATTTCCCATTGGAGATAGTGATATTTCACAATGGTCACAGATAGCAAGTCTAGTTTAAATAGATGAAAAGCACTTACCTAGCATGTACACAGTCTGAAGTTTCATTCTTATCATCACAAATAAAATAAAAAGCTAAAGAAACCATATAACTTGAACCAGGTATATTAGTTTTGTACTAGACACACAAAAGAAAATTAAGCAAGTAAGATTAATTTTAACAAAATATGAATTAAACATTTTGTGTTTCTTAAAAATAAAAAAAAAATCAAAACAAGAAACACCCACACCAAAAAACCTAACATCCTTTCAAAAGATATCATCCTTGAAACCATGTGATTTGGAGAAAATAAATTGCTGCAACAGAAATGCTCTCAAGTCCTAGAAAATACATAATACACTTGAAGTCAATTGTATCCCATGAACAGACTACTAATGGCCATAAATCTGAAAATGAGAAAAATGTGCAAATGTGAAAGTAAAAATTATCAAGCTAATTATTCATAGAAAAAAATACATGAAGTGGAGAAAAAGAGGAGTGTGAAAGAAACAGGAAATGAATTGATAGGAATATTATGAGTGGAACAGAAAAATAAAAGAAGTTAGGAAAATAATTAAGAGAAAAGCTAGAAAAGCAAAAAATTTCCATAATAAAATAGCTCAAATACAAAATAGATAAATGTAATAATGAGAACAAAAATTAGTATGAATATTTGGAAAGTTAGCTTAAATCAATTAATTACTAAATTAAAAAGAAAGGAAAGGAAATACTACAGTAATGGAATTACTGAAAATAAAAAGAAATACCCAAAAGTGATGAGAAAGATAGAAAAATAGAAAGAGGAGCAAAAGTCTATGAATTATTAACAGAATAACAAATAGAAAACAAATAATTCTAAAGATTAGTATGAAGTGAAAACTGTGCTCAAGGGATGGAATCCATCTTTGCCCTTCTCTACTCCATTTTCTGTAAAACAAAGAATTTTCAAGCAGTGTATTGTTCTAGGAAACTATTTTACAAGCAGATTTTGATCCCAGTTTGAGAGTGAAAGATGTCTATAGGCTCTGTGTGCACCCAAGAAACTGTATCATCTGCAGGAATCATCCATCCAGCATAAACTGATAACTGAAGACCTTATTCCTGAAAGTAGAAAGGGAGTCACCAATAAATTATTGGAGTAAATTGAGATTGTAGGAGCACATAGACATATTCAAATCATTTCATAGAAAACAGACCCAAGAAGTTATCAGACAAAGCAGACAGAATAAATGATCTAACTGTCTTACCTACATCCCCAAAAGTGGGATGGACAATATATATACACTGATGGCATGGCCACCAGCAACCTACCATCCTAATTGTCTGTATTTTGAGGACAGAGAATCCCCCAACTACTCATGGAGGTTGAGCTTTTCAGGGTCACCTGTGGTTTACTTGGCTCATTTGATTGCCTGCCCTTCCAATTGTTCATCTATCTAGATTTGGTTCACCTATCTGATGGTGCTATTTCTTGCTCTAGACAATGTTTGGTTTGGTCTGTTCCCTTGCAGATGGATTTTGTTGCTTTGTATCAAGTCTTTGCTTCAGTAGATCTCTTCTGGCACGAGTCTGGGTCATTTTTATGAATTCACAACCCACTTCCAAACCATTTGAATTATTCTGCAGGCTCTTCAACTTCAACCATATGTAGAGATGCAAAGAGTAATTAGTAGATAGATGATAGATAGATAGATAGATAGATAGATAGACAGACAGATAGAGATGTAGCCATATCACTTCATGTTATGAGAGTTCATATTTGTAATTAAGAAAAATAAGATACACTTACTACCAAGATAAGGAAATTATATGACAAATTATTATCATTGAAATTGCATAACCATTTGAGTTTACTGTTATCCAGTAAATTCTGAATAATAGTTGTGGAGAAACATAAATGTGCTTACCTTGTATTTCTGGCATCTCACAATCAGAACTCCTATGGACTTCAGTGGTCCACACACAATGAGGATGAGATTGAAATTGTGATTTGAACAGGTATTGAGCTTATGGGCCACTTGCCATATGTCCTCTTGGGGCAGTCCCTAACTTATTTAAGTATCATGTAACATCATTTATCTTAAAGTATCCTGTAGACCAGCCAGTGTGGGCTTTCTGACTTTTAAATGAGTTTCTTCATGTTTTGGCAGTTATGTTGATATTGAATGATTCAGGCAGGGATTAATTGGACTTAATTTGGGAACTCACTCCCCATGTCTTTTATTCCTTAGCCGACTAGTCTGAGTACACTCTGAAGATTGTGATAATATTACAAGAGTGGACTAGGCTATGTGTGCTATTATAATTTTTTAAAAATCTTTTTAAAGCATTTTTATGTAGAAGTGTCTTAACAAGGGTTTCTATTGCTGTGATAAAACATCATGATTAATTTCAGCTTGTAGTTCCACATAACAATCCATCGCAGAGGAAAGTCGGGGGAAGAACTCAAATAGGGTAGGAATCTAGAGCAGAAGCTGAGGTGTAGCCCAGGAAGGAGCCCTGCATAATGGCTTGATCACATGGGCTTGCTCAGCCTGCTTTCTCATAGTGCCCAGAACAACCAGGCCATGGGTGTCATAGTTCAGTGAGCTGGACCCTCTCACATCCATCATTAATTAAGAAGACATAACATAGACTTGCCCACAGGCCAATCTTCTGGAGTCATTTTTTCTATTGCAGTGCTCTTTTCCCCAATGACTCTAGTCTGTGCTGTTAATATAAACACTCGCCAGCACAGGCAGTCAAGTTGGTGTCTTATTGACCATTGGAGGTGTATAATTAATTTTGATTGTCAAGTTGACTTGATTAAGAGGTGCCTGTAAAATGGGTAAACCATATTTCTGGATGTGTCTGTGAGTTTGTTTTCATAAATAACTGTCAGGTGGGTTATCAATTAGAGGGGAAGAGTCACCTTGAATATTGACTGCACCATTCAATAGGCTGAGAGCACACAGACAGAACAGAAAGAAAAGTAAGAATGCACAGGTGTAAATGCTAGATTCTTCTTCAGCAGGTGATGCAGCTTTGATATAAAATGTTCACCATGTACTTTTGTGCTGAGTTCATTGTTCTCTGATTATGATTATATTTTTGAATACAATATAAATCTCTTGGCAAAAGGCCTCATGAAAGGAAATACTTTATTGTGGGCATGACCCTCAAGGTTATAATTAATTCCCTTTTTTTCTCACTCCATCTTTTCTCCACCATTAGGTGGAATCACCCTTTCTCCAAACATTCACTCTGTTTGGTGATGTAACCTATTTCATATTGTATAAAATAACAGCTTTCATGCTGTGGCTTGCCCCGAATAACTCCAGTTTATAAAATATTAGCTTTCTCTATTTACATGCAAATACCAAAGCAACATGACTTTGTATATTATTTATGCAACTAAACAGCCACCATATGCCCAGCTACAGCATCACAGCACAGACCATAGTTGATCTGGACAAATAAAAATTATCACCTATGAACTCATTAAATTTAATCCAGACTATGTGAACATAATGAACACAGCAAAGGCATCTTAAGAAAACCAGATCAAAGAATTTACAGAATCACCCCACCAGATTATTCAGCACACTCATCTGTATTATCCCAAATCAGTCTAGTGTAATCCACTAAATTGACCATTCATCAGACCAGCCCATGTATGCATCTCAGTATAGATGAATGATAGGATCTTAATTCTTTCACTAGGGTTTGAGATCAGCAACACCTCTCTGCTTGACAAAACCCACTGTGATTCTCTGGCCTCAGCTTTGTGCCACATGTTTTATCTTAAAATCGGCTCTATAATTTAGATGTGTTATACTAATGCACAATGCCATCCTCTTTATGTATTCTTTGGCTCTCTAGCCTTGCCTTTCATAGGTTCTTTCTTTTTTAATTTTGCAGTATCTTCAATGTTTTCATAGCCATTCTGTAATGTGTGTGTATGTGTGTCAAACGTTATTTATATGCAATGCAAGACATGAGACGTAATACTAGCATATATTATTTGAATAAAATGTGCTTGCCAATTGCTGTCATTACTGAGTAAAATCAATAATATGTGATGAATTTGCCAATAAATTTTACATATCTTGTGACTTTATTGTCATTTAATAAATTCTGACATTGCAGAAACATATGCATGTGTCACCTGTGTGTTTGATATAGCTTGCACACAAGACTCTGCCAGGATGCTATATCTCACTACACACCCAGAATCAACAGTTCCAGAGACTATCAAATGGAGACTCTGAAACCATAATCCAGAATCAATACTTCACCCCTTATGTTGGTTATTTTAGGTATTTTGTCACAGGGAGGAAAATCTCACACCACAAATGTAATTGTTACTACTGCGTTTGTGTGTATACATCAGGTCTAAATCATCATGCTTTGAAAAAAAATTCATGTCACCCATTTTCCAGCAAGTTTCTAGGCCTCTCACCTGGGTTGCGACCCCAGATTTGGTCCTTTTGTTCCAGTACTGCCAGATTCTTACACTCACTAGCTATTGGTTTTCTCGATCTGCAGTCTACATATAGTCAGTATGGTACTACCTTTATTTTGATGATGTGAGATTTTTCTCAAGTGATCTCCTATGATTTTACATATTGTCTAATGGATCTGTGACTATGGAAAATCCTGTCTTACAAAGCATGGACCCTGGCTGAGCTCAATATTATCAATTCTTTCTAACAGAGAGGGACCCCAGAAAATTATATGGCAAAGATCAATATAGAGAGGAATGACAAATTTCTACCTTTCTACAAATCTTTAAACTATTTCTTTCAAGATATACTCATAAAATCCTCCTTTGATCACTCATTAAGAAAATGTTTTTGGTTTTGTTTTCCATTACTTTTCTGAATCAACCTAGGTGATGTTGTCCACAGACAGAACCAAATGGCTATATTTCATGCCTTACAGAAGTTCCCTGACTGGTATAGTCTAAAAGAATAAATGGCTTTTGGAAGGTGTCATCCCCCAGGTGTACATATCAGCTTGTGTTATTTATTTTCTGTGCTAGTGTCTTACAATTAATCATAACAAAATTCCTGTAGAGGACAACCTTGTTGAAACTATCACATAATATTTCATGTCTTACAACATCTTGGGCTGAGGAAACGTATGTGAGATAGCAATAATAAAATTACAATGATCATGCTATAAAGACATGAGAAGGGCTATACAAATTTCCAACAACAGATGGCAGATAAAATGATTCCTTCTCCATCAAATGGCAGGGGCTAATTCCAGAACGCATACCTTTCAGAAGACAAATGATGAAGACAATCTAACTGGCTAGTTAGCAGGATTTGGGAGCCACACTAATGACTCTCTAGTAACAAGTGATGAGGGAGGTTGTTTTAGTCTGTGTATTACTTCTAATGTACTCCATGCTTTGCTGTGGGTCAGCCACAGTTCTGCAGACTTCCACCTTGACTTCTGCTCATTCTAAATCCAGGAATAGGGGCACATCTTGAGAGGTCCTGTCAGGATGTCACTGTGAATACTGTTTTCACAAAGAAATTCTGTTTTTAAAAATTAGAGTTAGGAAATATTTTGTATGGTTAATTTTAGTGATTTATGAAGGAGAGAAAATATCACAGAGAATGATAACATTATTAGTCTTGTCTTGCATTGTGGCAGGAGGGAAGCACAAAGGAAGAAACGCCAGTTACGATGAGATAAGCCATGAACTCTACGAGTGTTTCAGAAGCTGCACGAGTAGAGGATAGCCACAGTGCATTCCACTCTCTCCAATATTCTCCTGTCTTATTCTTCTTCCTACCACCCTACTTCTGAGTGCCTTCTTAATGAGTTTACCTAAAATGACCTAGAACTACTTCTCCATTTTTTTTTTTTTTTGTAATTTCTCTTTTATGCTGCATGTCACTTTCGGCTGTATGCCATAAATTTTGTTTCAAATAAAAGCAACTGAGAAAGGTAACACATTAACCCATCTCCATACCTTCCCTGCTACTAATTTTCTGGTGTTCTTTCATCATACACCATCACTTTTATCTTCTTGTCATCTCTTTTTAGTTCAGTATGCTTTCCTGAGGGAAGTTGCAAGCACTTATTTATTCACTTAATCCAGCTCAACTCAAAATTTTCAGTAATGTTTCAAAATAGTCTAGATCATATAAAAGAACAAGGAACACATATTTTCTCTATTTTCTGACACCACCCCAATAACTAGGAAATCCAATTGTACAAATATAACTGTGAAAATGTCTGTACAATAATAATAATTACAGAATACATTCTATTGCCATATAAATCTGATGATATAATTCTTGTGAATCTTCTTCTTCCATAGCTCAGTCTAAATACAACCTCAAAAATTACCTGCATCAGATTTCTGAGTACTAAAAAATGCATTGTCACCTCCTACAATCCAAACCTATCTCCTTAAATTTGGGGGATTTGCAAGAGGGTATTCATGTATAATACTGTAAACTCGGTCACATCTGATGGCTGTGGAGGTCATAAGCATCACTGGAACCTACTGTGGTAATTTGGCTAAATTATCATATTGTTAAACTGCCTTTTAAATCTTTTCATAGCTATTCATGGGTTAGTGCTGCTTCCAATCTTGGTCACAAGCTTGTTTTTGTAGTGGATACTGGTTAATGCACAGACTCATTACTGTTCAAAGTTCTGAGAACAATTAACTTTGAGTGATTAACCACAAATGAGACATGTGTATCAAATCTCCTGTTCATCTTGATAAAAAAGCTCAGGAAACATTGCAGAAGATGAGGAAGAGAGACTATAAGAGCCAAAGAGGAGGAACACTGTCCAATTCTTATCTTCAGAAAATGATATGGCTATTGCAAACATCATTGAATAGCAGCAATGGTTGCTTACATAATATCTGAGTAAGATTATGTAGAATGTTACATTCAGTTTTATGAACTCCAAGCACATTGCTTCTGTAATTCTTTAGATTGGGGAAGGGACTGCCAAGACCCCATGACTAGCTAAATATCTGTTGGCAATTGGTGACTACTGGAAGAGGGGAATGAAAGTTCTTTGGGGGTGTGGCAAATGATATATTATTCAGTATCTTTGTTTGGTATGCTATGATAACACTGACCAAAATCAACTTGGGAGTGGTTACTTGACTTATATTTCCTTATCACAGTCCATCATTCGAGGAAGTTAGTGCAAGAACTCAAGGCAGGTACCTGCAGGCAGGAACTGAAGCAGAAGCCAAAAGGGAATGGTGCTTACTAGCTTTCTTCACATGGCTTGCTCAACTGCCCACAGGTACACTGCCCCCAGCAATCTGTGCCCAGCCACATCTATAGTTAATCAAGATAATACAATACAGACTTGGCTACAGGCAAACATCAAGGAGAAAAATTCTCAATTGAGAGATCTTCCTTCCAAATGACTCTAGCTTGGTTAGAATTGATATGAAAGTAATCAACAGACTCATATTCTACTGGATGAATCCACTTGCATCTACTCATAAGCAGTACTATTTTGACTCAGTAAATTATAAAATGATGAAGAAAAGGGCCTGAAGTGGTGAGGGGGATGTTTATGGAAGTCCAAGGGCAGGTGGAGGGAAGGATAAGAAGTGGTTATAATCAAATTACATTATATAACTGTATAAAATTTTCAGAAAATAAACAAAAATATTTAAAAAAAAACTGATTCAGAGAAGAATAGATTCGTTTTTATAGAATAACCCAGAGATCACAGTGAATGACTGATATATATGATAGTTTGGATACAGAAATAGGTATACATAGACTACATTTTATACCATGTATCAACATCAACAACTGTTGTTAAATATTTTATGTACTTTAATCTAATGATCAATTGATCAATCATATTTTAGTAATAAAGTCAGCTATTAAATATAAGAAAGACAGTGGTCAATTAATCTATTCTAATTCTGACTGTGATAATTGTGAGCTGCATGACCTTAAACTAGTTAATTCTGTCTCTTGTTTGTTTTCTTTTACATGTGTGATACCATTGTGGGCAGGTAGTTCTGGATTGTACCTTTTGCAATAAGCCATGAAGAGCAAGCCAGTAAGCAATATCCCCATGGTCTTTGCCTCAGTTCTGATCTCATGTTTCCACTTTGAGTTCCTACCCTGACTCCACTCAGTGATAAACTGTGATCTAGAAGTGGAAAAATGAAATAAATCCTTTCCTCCCTAAGTTGATTTTAGGACTGGTATTTTATTTTATTTTTTCTCCATTTTTTTATTTATTATATTTGTGTTTTAATTTTAAACATCAGCCATGGGTTCCCCTGTCCTCCCCCCTCCCTCCTCCCCTCCATTCCCATCTCCTCCAGGGCCAATCAACCTGGTGGATTCAGTACAGGCAGGTCCAAGGATGGTATTTTATAACAGCAAGAGAAAGTAATGAGGACACCATACATATATAAGTAGGTTAAACTAATTTCAAATGTTCATGAACATTCCCTTCTCATCAGCTTTATGGAAACTTAATTTATGATGGTTTTGCTGACCTATGCAGATCTGTCTGTGAGACCTGGGATTTGAGGATGTTAAAGGATGGGACAGACTATGGTCTAATGCTGTAGACATTTTTTTACTCCAGTTTCAGTGTACTTTTATAAACAAATGGAACAAAGAAAGCAATGTTCCAAGGAAAGTTGTTTAAGTTAAAAAAAAAAATGACCAGGAAAAACATGTAAATAAGCATGAGGAAGCCCATACTAAATAATAACAGAGCAACCCTTTCCCAGAGCTTTCCCATGACAGATCAATTTAAACACAATTGCCTGGCATATACTATGGATTATATCTGGGAAAACATGAAAGCAAGGCCATATCCAGGTTCAGTGTACACTTAGCAGATTGGGTTCTTTAGCTATCTCTTTGTGTGTATTCTTGTATTCAACATGAATAAACATATATTTTAATTAAATGTAAATGTTTGTCACAGGATGCACAAAATCTCATCCAAGAAGAATCCAGGGAACAAAATGTACCTGAGGTAAAATGCCCTCTGCTTTTGCCCTGAAGCCTCTCTCATGTTTCCTAACGCATTGTTCACCACGTTTCATTCTTTAGAACATACACCAGTGAAGAATACAATGGACATACGAATGGAGAATATTATATTCAGTTTTATGAACTCCAAGAGTCATTGCTCATGATTCTTTCATTAATAAATAATTTATTCTAAGAAACAACTACCAAGCCAGGTTTTTAATGCCTTCATTTCTGAAGAATGTATCTTTTTTATTTGAATTCTTGAAGTAAACCTCTTGTCTCTGGGTTCACAAACTCATATTTGAAAAAAATTGCAGCTTAAATGTGCAACTATTTAATGGGGAAAACAAACATTTAATCAGGATTTTTTGAGGTGGGAAGACCTATCTTTAATCTGTGCTGCACCTTTTGCTGAACTGCAAGATAAAAGAAAGGGAAGAAGAAAAGTGTTCTCTCTGGTCCTCCTTGGCCTGCTTACCCAACTTCTTGCTGGCAAGTTCATTCCTTTTGTGGAATTAGAGCCTACCTTTCCAGGATTCTGGCTATGTTAAAGACCAGCTAAGACATCCAGCTTCTAAGAATGAACAATTACTGTATTCTTTGAACATCTATTGGTAGACAGACATTGATGTACTAGTTGGACCACACCATGTAAGCCACTCTAATAAATATCTTTTCTACACACACACACACACACACATACACACACACACACACACACACACACACACACACACAATCATTCTGCAAGTTCTGTTTGGGGGGAAATTATGTTCTCATTTTCACATTCCTAAATATAACTTGCTCATTTGGGTTTATGTTACTTGTCAGTGTGCTAGTGTGCTTTCAGGGCAGAAGCCACACTCAAAGTTATGTCCTCCAAACATCAGCTGAACTAACACAACCATAATACACATGTCAAAGTTGATGGGAGAAATACCATGAGGCCTCAACTCTACATGAAGGATTATGAAATATGAGGAATTCTGAGAATTGGGTAAATAATCATATGCAGGGAGGCACAGTTATTGTTTATCTAGTACTAAATGATCCTCCATAAATCATTTGAAATAAAATAATACTATAAAAAGAAATATAAATCTATATTTAAAATCAAAATGAAATCTATCTTTTTGTTA
Organism: Onychomys torridus; assembly: GCF_903995425.1. NCBI lineage: Eukaryota > Metazoa > Chordata > Mammalia > Rodentia > Cricetidae > Onychomys > Onychomys torridus. Next base: position 97,555,313 of record NC_050444.1, read on the forward strand.
AATTTGTTCTTTATCACTTTAATGAACTATATAATGCATTTTATTTATTCTCCCAATACACCTCATCTCCTTGCCATCCCTATCACCTTCCTTGTAAAGTCTCTACACTTGGAATTCAGAGATGTTACCATACTCTAAAATGGCATTGCTCTGAAAACATGTAGCAAAGAGTCTGAAAAATGAAAACTCATCTCATTCATAATAGAAATGGAACTATAATGATATATAAAATCCAAATGTAAATATTATAAATTACTAAGAAGTGGTTTAAAAGCATTTCAAAATGCAATATCACAATTGCATTTATTTTCAAATGAAGAAGCACGGATAGAAATGAATTCTCCTGGGAGTAATTCAGGTACAGAACTGTGGTATTCTGTTTCTCATCCACACACATTTCATCATTATCTTTCACCTACATGAGCTGCCTTTTATAATAATCTCAAACTAAATTAAGAAAATAATCAAAATAATGTAGACGCTAGAATTTCCCTCTGTAGCCTCACTGATTTTCAAAGTTTTATAGCCATCAATTTCTAGTAATGTTTTCTAATACCAGGTAAATTGGTAATAGCTTATGCTATTTTGCTTCTTGAATAGTTACTGGTTCCAGTTGGAAGGCCATGTCTCTATTTATTTTACTCTATTACTCCCTGGACAAATAATAATAAATTTTGCTCTACTTTATCCAATGTATTAGTAGTGACAAAATTATCAACTTTGTGTGGCAGAAAAATATACTGCCAATTAAAATCTTTGGTGTTAATGGAAAACTTTTGTTTATGGCTTTGTGTTTTCAAAATTCAAAAGGAGAGAACACACAGTTTTAAATCAGTTTTGAAATCAATTATATAAGATGTGCCAAGTGCCCTTTCATTCAGCTTTCATTACAACACTATTGATTGCCTCCGTTTGAAACATCTGAAACCCAAGATGTGTCATGAGATCAGCCTCACATTTGACCCAGTGAGGCTGGTCAAGTATGAGGGCAGTCTTCCGAAAGAAAGATGGAAGCTATTTATTTCTATTCACTGACTCATCTGTGCTGAAATGAAAGTGGGAATTGCTTTACACATGACTGTGTGTGTTTGTGTGTGTGTGTGTGTGTGTGTGTGTGTGTGTGTGTGCCTTTAGTTTTTGAAGACTTTGTGATTTCAGATGGGATATTGTCACCACTTAAATTGCCATTCAAAGTTTGATATTATTGTCAATATATTGGTGATCTTTATAAAGTATGAGTGATAGAAATGGAAAACAGAATATTATTAGCCATTTGATTCCTTTATTTTATTCCACCATAATAACAAAAAATAGATTCTATGTAATATTTAGTAAAAATAACCACTTTAACATCCATCATGAAAATAGGAAGAAGAAGAGAGCAGGAGATGGATGAAGGGACAGGGGTCATGAAAGAGGTAGATGAGAGGGAGAAGATGGTGCAATTTGCTATGAAATACATAAGTAGTTCAAAATGTAGTTCTTCTCTGGCACCTAAGGGATTTAATCTCTACTATTATAGTTTATTCAACAAGCAATTATTGTTCAGTGTGAATTGAATCAGTAGTCCTTGTCTTTAATTTTCTTATTTTTAAATAAAAAACACCTTAAAAAGAGGAATTTCTGAACTAAAATATAGTATTAATAATATACAATGAAATAAAATTCATAAACATTCACATTAGAAGAGAAATGGGTATTTTAATAACCTCTCCTACTAAGTATCAGAATATGGAACCGTGAAACCTTGGTAAGAGATGTAATGGGGGTGTAAAGCACTAAAGACAGGTGCCAACTACTTTGTGCATGAACATTTATGTACAAAGTTTTGTATGATAGGACACAAACAGATTAGAAATGTGTTAGGATTATTTTGGCTATCCTGGGTTTTTTGTTTTTCCATATGAAGTTGAGTAGTATTCTTTCCAGGTCTGTGAAGGATTGTGTTGGGATTTTGATGGGGATTGCATTGAATCTGTAGATTGCTTTTGGTAAGATCACAATTTTTACTATGTTAATCTGGCCTATCCATGAGCATGGGAGGTCTTTCCATTTCCTGACATCTTCTTCAATTTCTTTTTTCAGGGACATAAAGTTCTTGTCATATAGGTCCTTCACATGCTTAGTTAGAGAAACCCCAAGGTATTTTATATCAATTGTGGCTATTGTAAAGAGTGATGTGTCTCTGATTTCCTTCTCAGTCCCCAGAAATCCACAATGATTCATCCTCTGTAGACTGCTGGCAATGGTCGAGAGAAAGCCTGATCTGACCTAGTCTGGTGATCAGATGGCCAAACACCCTAATGGTCATGCTGGAACTCTCATCCAATACCTGATGGAAGTGGATGCACAGATCCCCAGCCAGGCCCCAGGTGGAGCTCCTGGTGTCCAATTGTTGAGAAAGAGGAGGGACTGTAAGAGTGTGAATTGTTGACACCAAGATTGGAGAGGCACAGGGACAAATAGCCAAATGAATGGAATTATGAACCAAAGGCTGTAGAGCCTCCAGCTGGATCAGGCCCTCCAGATAAGTGAGACAATTGATTAGCTTGAACTGTTTGGGAGGCACCCAGGCAGTGGGACCTGGATGTGTCCTTAGTGCATGAGCTGGCTGTTTGGAACCTTGGGCTTACACAGGGACACTTTGCTCAGCCTGGAAAGAGGAGACTGGACCTGCCTGTACTGAATCCATCAGGTTTAAATGAATCCCCAAGGAAGTCTTGGCCCTGGAGGAGATGGGAATGTAGGGGAGGGGATGGGGGGAAGGTGGGGGTGGGGGGCGGGAGTGGGGAGGACAGTGGAACCCATGGCTGATGTGTAAAATTAAAACACAAATACAATAAAAAAAAGAAGAAGAAATGTGTTAGGAATCATAAAATTTAAAAGCTCCATTTATTCTTCCCAAATACTATTTAGGAATGATTTTTCTCTCCTCCTCCTCCCCCTTTCCCTTCCTTTTCCTTCATGGTCTTGACATTCTCACTTTTCTCTCTCTTCTTCTCAACCTGCTCTATGTATTCTAACTTTCTACTTTATCTCAATACTTCCTCACCTTTCATTGCATCATTTTTAGTGCTGTGTGACTGAGACTGAGTGTTTTTGTTGATCTCCCCATCAGAGACTCCATGTAAAATTTATGGTTGATCAAATTATTCTTGTCATATGTTCCAAGTCAGTCTTTGTATACTCTCATAATCCCATCCCTTGGTTAAAACCCTACTTTTCTTCTCCTCTTGAACATACTTCTCACAACTGTCTCAAATGCATAACTGAATGGTTCTGATATTTGGCTGTGTCAGTGGCACTGACTTGGATTAAATAGTGTTTGCTAGCGAAACTTTCATCATCACATCACAAATTATTTTAGCTTTCATACAGAAAGAAAGAATAGTATTGTCTGAGAGCCAAATATGATAGATTAGAATACCTATACTTTACTAACAACTGAGCTTCTTGGATTCTGACTTGATGGTTTGCTGATCTTTGTATGTCTGATTTAAATGATGTCTCCGCAGTAACATCCCAGGAGTTCTGTCTCTAAGTCACCGGAAAAGGTTCTGAATTTCAAATTTTGTCCTAGTATCTCTTTGGTGTTTTTGTACTATCATCACTTTTATCAGCCCATTCCTAAATTTTCCAAAAGTACCATTTCTGTGTGACCATTTTCTTGGAGGCTATTTTGAATATAGGTTCATTTTCTTTATCTCCTTTTCTCCTGTCTGCTTATCTCCCCTTCACAAAATCTATTAAACTCTTCAAATCCATCTACTTCCTTTTTTTTTTTTTTTGTATCAGTGGCTCTACAACATTATAAGAACTGTCCTTGTTAAAAGATACATGGTTGGAATGTCTGATTCTCCACATCCTTCCCAGTTCCCATATAGGTAAAAACCAGAATCAAATGTGGATTTTAGAATTTCATCCTCTAATTTTCTTACTTCTGTAATTCTGTCCCATAGACCCCTGTTGCCATGGAACTTCTCTGGAATTTACAAAGAGCTCCTGTAATAGCCCTTGATCACAGTAAGACCTTCACACAGGTGTTTCTAAGAAATGTGAGACCTTCAATTTCTACAGCACATGCTTGTAGCACTTAAAGAGAGCCTCAATAATGAAAGCTCAACTTGCCATGAGGCTTATAAGCCAAACTCAAGCTGTGAAGAGATTTAAATAGTAGAATATATAATGGTTTTATATTGAAACAGGTGGATTTGTCACCACAGAATTTTGGAGGCCTGTGATTAGAGGATTGATGAAGTAAAATGAGTACAAAATAGTAAGTTAATTTAGCAAGTATTATTCAGTGTTTTTATATGCAAAATACAGAAAAGTAGCAGGTGTTTATAATCTCTACATTATTAAAATTAATCAAACTGATTCTGGTATGGAAGAAAAACTTATTTCTTTTTCTCATATAATTTAAATAGCAAATATTTACGCATTAAATCATTAAGAAAACATATTCAATGAAAGGCATCCTAAAGATTTGTGTAGCACACAATTGCATTAATAACTAACTTCTGATATTTGACCTTTTAAAAATACCTTCAGAGAATTGCTATGTGCTTATTTACATTTTGTTATTATTACTATCTTTTAATATATCAAGAACAGACACATAGAAATAAACTTTGGTCTTTTCTATAAAATTTCACTCTTCTTTTTTTAAATGATTTTATTATTTTATTGTTATTATTATTATTATTATTATTATTATTATTATTATATTTGTGTTTTAATTTTACACATCAGCCATGGGTTCCCCTGTCCTTCCTCCTCTCACCTCCAACCCCAACTTCCCCCCATCCCCTCCCCTCAGTTCCCATCACCTCCAGGGCCAAGACTCCAGTGGGGATTCATTTAAACCTGGTGGATTCAGTACAGGAAGGTTCAGTCCCCTCCATCCAGGCTGAGCAAAGTGTCCCTGTGTGAGCCCAAGGTTTCAAACAGCCAGCTCATGCATTAAGGACAGGTCCTGGTCCCACAGCCTGGATGACGCCCAAACAGTTCAAGCTATTCAATTGTCTCACTTATCCAGAGGGCCTGTTCCAGCTGGGGGCTCCACAGCCTTTGGTTCACAATTCATGTGCTTCCATTCATCTGGCCTTTCGTCCCCGTGCTTTTTCCAATCCTGGGATCAACAATTCACGCTGTTAGAGTCCCTCCTCTTTCTTGACAATTGGACACCTGGAGCTCCACCTGGGGCCTGGCTGAGGATCCCTGCATCCACTTCCATCAGTTATTGGATGAGAGATCCAGCTCCACAATTCGGGTGTTTGGCCATCTGATCATCAGACCAAGTCAGATCAGGATTTCTCTCAACCATTGCCGGCAGTCTACAGAGGATGTATCATTGTGGATTTCAGGGGACCTCTCCAGCACTCTGCCAATTCCTGTTCTCAAGTGGTCTTCATTTATCATGGTCTGGTATTCATTGTTCTCCCTTTCTGTTCTTGATCCAGCTGGGATCTCTTGCTCCCCTAAGCTTTCTTTCCCTCAAAACTTCCCCTTCATTACTCCCACTGTTGTCCAGGTTGTTCATGTAGATCTCATCCATTTCTCTGTCATTGGGTGATCCTTAGGTCTTTCCTAGGGTCCCAATTTCTAGGTAGCCTCCTTGGAATTGTGTAGCAGTCTAGTCATCTTTGTTTAACATCTAATATCCTCCTATGAGTGAGTACACACAATGATTGTCCTTCTGAGTCTTGGTTACCTCACTCAGGATCATTTTTTCTAGATCCATCCATTTGCCTGCAAACCTCATGATGTCATTGTTTTTCTCTGCTGAGTAGTAAGTACTACATTATGTATATGTATCATATTTTCTTTATCCATTCTTCAGTTAAAGGGCATCTAGGGTGTTTCCAGCTTCTTGCTATTACAAGCAATGCTGATATGAACATAGCTGAGCAAATGCCCTTGTGGTATGGTTGAACATTACTTGGGTATATGCCCAAGAGTGGTATAGCTGGGTCTTGGGGGAGATGGATTACCAATTTTCTAAGGAAGTGCCATATTGATTTCCAAAGTGGCTATAAAGCTTGCATTCCCACCAGAAGTGGAGGAGAGTTCCCCTTGCTCCACAACCTCTCCAGCATAAGCTGTCTTCTGTGTTTTTTATATTAGCTACTCTGACAGGTGTAAGGTGGTATCTCAGAGTCATTTTGATTTGCATTTCCCGGATAAATAGGGATGTTGAACAATTGCTTAAATGTCTTTCAGCCATTTGAACTTCCTCTGTTGAGAATTCTCTGTTTAGTTCTATAGCCCATTTCTTAATTGGACTGTTGGGCATTTTGACGTCTAATTTCTTGAGTTCTTTATATATTCTGGATATCAGCCCTCTGTCAGATGTGGGTTTGGTGAAGACTTTTTCCCATTCTGTAGGCTGTCACTTTGTCTTGTTGACAGTGTCCTTTGCTCTACAAAAGCTTCTCAGTTTCAACAGGTCCCATTGATTGATTGTTTCTCTCAGTGTCTGTGCTACTGGTGTTACATTTAGAAAGGGATCTCCGGTGCCAATGTGTTCAAGAGTGCTTTTTTTTTTTTTTTTTTTTTTTTTTTTTTTGAGACAGGGTTTCTCTGTGTAGCTTTGTGCCTTTTCCGGGAACTCACTATGTAGACCAGACTGGCCTCAAACTCACAGAGATCCGCCTGCCTCTACCTCCCGAGTGCTGGGATTAAAGGTGTTCCAGATGCCCTGGCCAGCGGGGACACAAGAGACAGACAGCAAGATAAGATTCTGATGAAGTCGCCAATCTTTATTTCTCTCCGCATGGCTTATATAGCATAACAGGGGAAGGGGCAGGAAGGAGGGAAGGGGAAGGGACATGGAAGGCATGTAGAATGTGGGAGACGTGCAGGTCGTGCAACTGCAGGAAGTCTGCTAAGGTCACTGGTCAGGGGCCATTTGTTCTGTTGCTAGGCTACCTGACCATGGAATGCTCTTTACATTGGGTTGCCATGGCACCTGACTGTGGAATGTTCTTATCTTTGGGAGCCTCTGGTTAGTAAACAGGTGTTACTGCTCTGGGGAAGGGTGGTGGGCTTATGACTTGTTCTCTGGTTTAGCTAGTACTTTCCATGGTTCATGTTTGGTTTCTGAAATCTTGGTCCCTAACATAAGTTCATGAACAAAACAATGATTTAATAAAGTCTATTTTCTAATCAGAATCTATTATACTCAGAGCTAATTTTACTCATTTATTACTCATGCTTTAAAAATAGTGAAATCATCTACCTTAAAAAAATCAATTATATAAATATACCAGTTTGAGTTGGGATCCCTATGACCTACCTATTGATCTCTGCATTGTATCCTCTTGTGGTTTCCATTTTCTCTAAAGAAAAGCTTTCTTGTTGAGAAGTTATAAATACACTTCGATGTAGGAATCTTAAATGGCCTTATTAATAAAATAAAAGCTGAGGCTAGTTATTGGGGTAAATGCTGGAAGATCAGAGAGACAGAACAAGTCACAGCTTCCTCACGTCACCAGTTCCTCAGCTGGTCTTGTCTCCTCAGACTGCAAGCTTCTGAGACCTCATCCAAAATGAATCTCAGCTGAACTGTTGCTCAGAAGCCTAAACGCTTAACCAGCCAAATGCTTAACTAGCTCTGGTGCCTGATTTTCATGCCTTATATATCTTTTCAGTTCTCTGCCATCACTCCCTGGGATTAAAGGCTCTCTTTCTGGAATTAAAGGTGTGAGTCATCATGCCTGGATGTTTCCAATGTGGCCTTGAACTCACAGAGTTCTGTCTGGCTCTGCCTCCTGAGTGCTGGGATTAAAGGCATGTGATACCACTGCCTATCCTCATGTTTAATATTGTGGCCTCCTGTTCTCTGACCCCAGATAAATTTATTTTGGGGAACACAATAACACTACATTTCCCATTTTTGTCTAAAATTTAAACAAGTTTACAACTAATAACAGAAAAACTATCCAGTAAGTATATACAATATATACAGTCAAGAATTACATTAACAATGTCTAGTCCATTAATATTTGACAAATTCAGATAAAAACTCCATTATATATATTAACAATGCCCAGTCCAATAACATTTGATAAACTCAGGCAAAAATGTTTTCATTACTTATCCTATTTAAAACAAGTAGTTCCTTTTAAATGTAGATCCAATAACTGATTTTTTTCTTACCATATTCATATTCTCTCTTTTTTCTTTTCATAAAAGTTTCAATAATCTACCTTTTGTCATTTTTATATCTTTACCTTTTTCTTTTTAGTGTAGATTCAATGATCTACCCATTTATCTTATTATTTCTTTATCTTTTTTCTCAGGGTATATTCAGTGATCTACTTCATATCTATATTCTCCTCTTTCTTTTTTAAACAAAAACTCTATTTTTGGGTTAATTGTCAAGTCTTGTATCATTTGTCCAGCCGCTGCATAATGAGAAAGTGCAGGGCTTGTTTCAAGTCCTTGTTCAAGTTGTCTGTCAGGCTGGATCATCTCAGCTAGCCATCTCAAAATTGTCCTGAACAGTTTGTAGTCCAAAGTCAATCTTTTGGTGATGTTCATCAGCTTAATGGCTTTATCATAGTCCATGTGGAATCATCATTGTGGGATCCTGTCATCTTTTTGAAGATTTGGAAGTCATTGTTAGAGTCACTGTTAGGCGTGATCATGGTTCCCTGTAGATTTTTATTTATTTATTTATTTATTTATTTATTTATTTATTTATTTATTTATTTATTTGTGTGTGTGTGTGTGTGTGTGTGTGTGTGTGTGTGTGTGTGTGCCTCCTCTGTGGGTTGGAGCAATCACAGTCTCATGTCTGTATGTCTTTCAGAACCATGAGTGTTCTTCCCTAGAAGAGAAAATCTTCACAGCAATTTCTCCCTACCATTTGTCTTGCCATACATTTCCAGACTGACCTTTGCCAATGATTTCTTGTAACACAGTGGTCCTGGCAATTCTTTTCTGAACAAGCAGTAGTAAACCCTTTTTCCCAGGTAGCAGCATCACCACAGTCACCAACACAATGAGAACAAGCCAGCAACTCGGAGCAGCAGTCACTTCCTCCATGGTCTCAATGCCACTGTTTGTGGCTGGACCCCGGCCAGCCGTAGCTAATCCTTAGCAAGCCTCCTAGGCTGGCCTCAAACTCAGGATCCTACTGCCTCTGCATTCTTTAGTAAACCCAACCGGCATGCACCACCACAACCAGCTGAGTGTAGCTTGGGCCTGAGCTGGGGCTCACAAGGCCATAGGCAAGTAGCTTTTCCATGAATTTGTACCACATTTTTGGATATAACTTTAAAAATGATACCCTAGTCTATTAAAGTGATGGTAGTAGGTTCTCTTCTAAGATTCATGACTTCACTATCCCTTGGTAGTTGACTAGAGTGCTTACTACAGGGCTTCCATTGACATTCATGTTGAATGAACTATAAATCCAATCAGACAGCTTTTGGTTACTGCCATGACATGAGTGCCACTATTGCATCTTCAGGGATATCTTGCCATGTTGATCATTGTTCTGATTCATAGGCATGCCAGTTGGGTAGGACTATTGATTGCTTCCCTATCAGAGATTGCATAGCAGTTTCCTGTTCTAGGGAAAGTAGATTTCTATAAATAGTATCAGGTTACAACTTGTTCAAATCATCTAGTTCCTGAGCCCTAAGTGTATGGTGTCTTCAGGACCAGGGTCTCAACTTCTACCTCTGAGAAACAACCAAGGCTACCATGAATAGACTATATTGTTTGGGAAGTCTCTTGGACTACTACAGCCAACAACTGAAGCTACATTTCAGGGAACAATGAGGAAAAGGGGACAGAAAGATCTTAAGAGCCAGAGAACCAGAAAGCCTGCTGGGAGACTATGTCTCCTAGATATTCCTAAACAAGACTGGGACAAGAATAATATAAATGAATACTATCATAGAAGAGGGGAAAATATCAGAGTTCAACCTTTGACAAATAACTACAGGTAATTAATGACTAATGAGAGAGGAAGAACTAGACCCTACTAGGGACGAAGCCCCAATTGATTATGTAATACTAAGTGGTCAGCCTTAAAAATTACATATATACAAACAACAAAAATAGATTCAGCAAGTTGTATGTATATTTGTATATGTAAGTGTACGTGTGTGTCATCAAAGAAAAGGAGACCATCAATTTGAGAAAGAGACAGATGGGGTCTTGAAAAGAGGGGAACTAGGAATGGTGAGAGGAAGAGAAGTAAAAGGAAAAATGACATAATTATATTTTAATTAAAATGTATGAAATTCTCAAAGAATAAAGTCAATATTTAAAAAATTGTAAATCTGAATTACATATGTATAACCAGTAGTTTTACTATAAAAAGATAACAAATGTTTATATCACAAACAGAAAGAAATACATACTTCCAAAAATTAGCTTGCAATTTACAAATATAAAGCAATAAGATTAATGTAACAATTAATATATCATGGATTTTTTTTTTTTTTTTTTTGGTTTTTTGAGACAGGGGTCTCTTTGTAGCTTTACGCCTTTCCTGGAACTCACTTTGTAGACCAGCCTGGCCTTGAACTCACAGAGATCCACCTGCCTGTGCCTCCCAAGTGTTGGGATTAAAGGCATGCACCACCAATGCCTGGCTGTATGAATTCTTAACTAAAGTTTAAAAGTCTATTGATCTAAATAAGCTATTACAGATGACACTTACTTTAATTCAAACTTTATTTAAGGTTTTCTTTACTAATAATTTTACATTTTTATAACCTTTCCATTATATTATCAATTTAGGGACATTTGAAGAATATGAGAAATTCATTATCATATGTAAATTTAAATGTAAGCAATATTAATATCAATTTAAATATTTTGAACAATGGAATAAATTTGATAAACTATAGAATAAATTTATAAACACCATCTTTAGTAAGTCGATGTTTTTAAAAGCAGTAAACACTTTGCATATGATAACTTTCCTTGTATATTATGTAATGGCAAGGGGCATTACTAATCTTAGAAGAATAAAGCATAACTAGTTATAAATGATGAGTGCAGACAAGCTAAGTCCCCTATTAGATGGGCAGGTTGCTAATATTCTCTTCCATATTTGTGCTAGTCTAAGAAAATGTTAGCTATATAAAAATCAAGGCTGTTCGAATTTGTATCATGTGCTTTAGTTGTTATGCTATAGTTGGTTATACTCAATTTTCTTCATATTGATGTTTAGAAAATGTTTTTCTAAATTTAGGAAAGCAGAGACTGAAAGAAAGAGGCCTGTATGTGTAGTTTTAGAGTTTCCACATATTTACAAATACAAAGATGGGACAATACTGTAACTAATGCTGTTTGGGTTACTCATCCTGTCAGGTAAAGTGGTATAAAAAACAATCTGATACAATCATTAACAGCATAGATGTAACCAACCAAAGTCAGGAAGAATTACAAGTTATAGAATTGTTGTCTGAAGTTCAAAACATGAAATGATACTAATTAATTCTCTTTGTCACTAATGAAAACTGCATTGTTGGTTTTTGATTCCCAGAGAGTTACTATGTGATGAGTGAAACTAGAGTAGCAGAAACAGGACTTACCCAGAGAATTTACACCTTATAATGTACATTGTCTCACTTCTGATTAGGGACACACACAGTGATCTCTCACACCATCATAACTCTCATAATTAGTTTAGGAGAACTCTGTTTATTATCCTAAAATGTTGTGAGATATATATATATATATATATATATATATGTATATATGCATAGAATATACTGTGATCATATTGACCCCATCATTCTCCATTCTCAATCTTGCTGAAATATAGATATGAGATACTCATTCATTTTCAATTAATTTAAGATAACATCTAGAAAACAACAAACCAAGAAAGTCTACATTTCTAATATTCTGATTATGGTATACAGATTTATTCTGATAATTCAGGCTTGTAACATTTTTAAGTAGTTATAAATTATAAAGTCATTTATTGCAAAAACTAATGTTAACATTAGTGCTTAAATAGCTTCCTAAATATTAGTTATTTTAGTTTATTGATCAGTTATACATGAAAATATATAACTTAATCCTGAGTGACTGCTTTACAAAATATCTCTCTTGTGGCCTTTAGTTGCTAATTTCATCACTGTAATTCTGAGAAGTATGTGGTGATTTCAAATTCTTTTCCATTAATTTATATTAATTATGCTATACATTCTTGTAAAGAGCTTACTAATTACTTTGACTTGGGTAATTCAAAGCAATCAAATCAATCTGTGTTTATTTTTAATAACTAAATACTGAAAAATTATAATAAAGTATTTAAAAATGTGAACTTAATTTTCAAAATGAAAGCAATAATTTTTAGAAGCAAACATATTAATATTTACAGAAGTAAGCATATCTTGGGATGAACATAATTCTAAAAATATCTTATAAAATTAATTGTAGGTGATACTTCTGTTCACATTGTATTAATAAATATTTACTTAAAATAAAATTACACTTCATGCTTTGTACAAAACCCTAAAGGAAGCTCTATGTCTTCAAAATGGTTTTTCTGAGCATACAGAAATTCATTGTGATGTATAGAGCTTGAGATTTGGCAAGGTTTTTTGTGGCTATCTTAATACAGCTGATAGCTGTGTGAGGTTTCTATTTGTGACTTTCCTACACTTTCAAGTGGATCTATACAGAAGAGGGAGCAGAGAGAGTGGAAGAGCCAGAGGTGGTAGATGACTTCATGGAAGCCATGTTCTCCAGACACAACAGGGCAGATGTGCATGGGAACTCAAGGACTGTGATAGCATAAGCAAGACCCTCTCAAGCAGAATTGGAGGCAGAGAGGAGAAGATCTGGGAACCAATCTGAAGGCTAGCCAAGGAGCCATTGTCATTTAATTGCTGCTTGGTGTGGGAAATTCAGTTTTCTTCAATGAAGTGACATTGGGCTTCATGCCCAGGAGTAGTCAGCCAGCACAAACTGGTTTCTAAGAGGGTTTTTAAGAGGGAAGGAGAGAAGGACTGAGGGAGGACAAAGGGAGTTGGGGAGGGAGAGAGAAGGAGAAGTTGGGTAGATCGGGAGGGAGGGAGGAGCTGGGAAAAATTGGGGGAATGAATATGATCAAAATATATTACGTGAAAATTTTAAAAACTAAATATCAGCATTACTTTAAAAAATTAAATGCTGATCATTAAAAATAAATAAATAGGTAAATAAAACTGCATAGGAATGTGTAGTCAATGGTAGAACTTCCATTTTCAAAGAAAGATCAGACTTAACATAAAGTACCTATTCCATAATATTGTGAAACTGAGAAGGCCTCTCCATGTGAACTTTAACAAAAAGATGAAATTCTGAGAAAAGTACATTTTGTTTGTTTGCTTGTTTTGTTTTATTTTTTTTCAAGACAGGGTTTCTCTGTGTAGCTTTGGAGCCTGTCCTGGGATTCACTGTATAGACAAGGCTGGCCTTGAACTCACAGGGATCCACATGACTCTGCCTCCAAAGTGCTGGGATTAAAGGCATGCACCACCACAGCCTGGCAAGGAAGGTGCTTTATAGCTAAATTTCACTGTTGGCTGGAATAAGAAAGACCAAAGGGGGGCTGGAGAGATAGTTCAGTGGTTAAGAGCACTGACTGCTCTGCCAGAGGTCCTGAGTTCAATTCCCAACAACCACATGGTGGCTCACAACCATCCATAATGATAACTGGTATCCTCTTCTGTCCTGCAGGCAGAACATAGTATACATAATAAATAAACAAAAAGGCCAAAAGGCTGAGGTGCACACAACCATTATGCACTTGTGGGTTTGCATTTCACACAATGAAGAGGGTGAAAAGAGAAAGCCTGTGAGACACCTGTCTTCTTTCTCAGTTTCCTATTTCTTACAAGTGTGAGCAGTCCAATTTGACCTGAATATTCGTTATTAGGTAGCCTGCCAGATATTAGAGAGCTTGGAAATCCTAAAAAAGTACAAGCTTTCTTTCCTAGTATTTGGCTTTGGATCCTCATTTGGTGTTCTTAGTAACACACAAAGTTTATGAAGGAAAACCATCACAATATTCCCCCCTTAAAATTGGAAAGACCTTTTGAAGTGAGCTGATAGTCATCACAGTTTTTCTACCTGAGGATTTAAAATACTGTATGAAAATGTAGAGACAATGGAACTCTGGGAAAGCCCTTTAACTTTAACAAAAAGTTAGTTCCTCCAGATAAATCATGACATTTTAATAGGTGGATTTTCTGTCTGTCTGTCTACCTATCTCTTTGGGAGAGGAAATGTTTATATCATTTTTTTTTTTGAGACAGGGTATCACTAAGTAACATTGGCTATCTTGGAACTCATTATGCAGACCAGGTTTGGCCTCAAACTCTTACTCACCTGCTTCAGCCTCTGTGTGCTGATATTAAAGGCATGTTCTATCACACCTGGCTTGTCTATTTTATTTTTTTAAGACAGAGTCTCAGATATCACAGCCTGATCTCAAAATTAAATAGCCAAAAATGTCCTTGAAACTCTGATAGATTGTCCATCTCCACCACATGCCTGGTGCTAAGATTACAAATATGTGCTGCCCTCTCCAGTTTATGCTACTCTGTGGCTTGAATCCAGGGTCCTTTATTAGACAACACTTTGCCACCAGAGCTACACCCTCATCGTATTCTATTCTAATTTTTAATTCTACTGTTACATGATTATTGTTCCAAAGAATCAGGTACACTGGTGTACCTCCAGCCATTAAAATTTAAACTGTGTCAACAATTATAAAATTATAAAGACATACTTCTGCCCCATCCCTTAAGCATTGATTAAAGAAACTGTCCTTCAGGTAAAGTACAGGTATAAGAAACCTACACCTGAAGACACATTAAGATAGAAGGAATCATAATCCCTTAAAGAGACATATATTTACACACCCCAAACCTACAAAGCCCTTCCAGTATTCCTTGCTGTTAAGACTTTGCACTTTCTGAGTTTTAACTCATAGCTTTTCTTATTCCTTCTTTCTGTCTAACTCTCTGGATACTTGCTTAAATCCTCCTCAGTATACCCAGCATTCTAGACACTCTCTCATTCTTCCTTAAGAAACCACTCCCACCATGCTTCATGCTGATCTCTGAAAAACATGTGACCTTCTTTCTTCTTAGCATCTGCCTCCTCCTGGCAGCTACCACGTTCTTCAGTTTGTCTCCTTCTTGTTTTCATACCTCTAACTTATATAAAATCATCTTCAAATGTCCTGCTGTGACTATTTTAAAATTATTTTATCTATAACATCCTACCAAAGGGACCCTGTTCGCCCTGGTAACACAAATGCCATGGAGAGTTACTTGTCACTTTGCCCTCCAGCAGGAGGGACTGTATACTTCAGCAACCATGAGTCAGATGAATCCTTCTTCCCTTATGTTGTTTCTAGTCAGGTATTTTGCCACAGTGACATGAAAAAAAATGAAGTTTCAAATAGCTAAAATTCAGAGTGGAACTGGATATTATTTAGCAGTTATGGGGCCACATCTATGATTTTGGAAAACATTAGCTAAACTTTGTGCCCTTCCAAGAACAGGCGGTGTATAGGTATGAGTAAAGAACTGCCTGAGGGTATTTACCTGAACAGGACAATTTAGATTTTTAAGGGTAGGGATAATAGCATGTCTTTGCAATCTTATGATTAGAGAATATACATAAATGTCTGCCAATAGAAATAAGCATGATTGGATCCTTTTCTGTGTAAAAAAAAAAAAAACATGAGCATTGAATCTGTTTCCATACCTCATTTGCATTAATGGATGGGAGTGGAATTTGGAACATTACTGTTTTGATATGCTGTGTCTCAACACTTCAAACATTTTGTTTTGTTGGTTAGGAAAGTCTAACATTTTCTCTCAAATTCCTTTCCAGTTAATTTTTGTTGACAATATCTAAAACTAATTTTCTCAACTATAAAATGCTGTTAATATCTACATTTCACTTTGGGGAACATTCAAAAAGCACAAATTTTTTTCTTATTTTTTTCAGGCATAACCTGTTAACAAGAATAGCCATTCACAAATAGATGCAAAGCAAGACAAAGTAATTATTTAATTTATGAATTTTCACCACTACATTTTAATTTAACGTAGCTTATTTAATCTAACATTCAATTGTGAATATATGAGCTGCTTGAGAATATATAACATAACTTGAAGCCACACATTGAAACTCTTGTGAAAACAATTAATTTACAGATAAGGAAATTGAAGTATTAATATAAAAGGACCAAATCAAAGGCTTTAAAAGCTGTAGCTCCAGGCTTGGATTTAATAAAGATTACCAAGGTTTTTTCTTTCTTAATGTATTTTGTTTCTCTTTGTGAATATCTCTCTCTCTCTCTCTCTCTCTCTCTCTGTCTCTCTCTGTCTGCCTGTCTCTCTTTCTTTCTCTCTTTGTTATGTGTATGTGTATATGGATCATATATGTATCCATGTGTGTACATTTATGTATGTGAGTGCACCTGTGTATCTCTGTGTGCACACACATGGCTAAGGTTAATGTTAGGAGTCTTCTTTGATCATTTTTCTCCAAATCCCAGTAGTCTGGCTATCAGCTTGCCCTGAAATCCCATGTTTCCACCTCTAGATTTCAATTTGGTTGTCACAACAGCCCAGCATTCCTCATTGGAGCAATTTTACTTTGTGTTATAATAATTATTTCTAATTTAAATAGTGTTACTATGAAGAGAAATAGTGCATTTTCATAAAATAAATGAATGTTGTTTCATAAAACAGAAAACAGATCTACTGATAAACTAGACTGAATCACTAAAACATATTATCTTTACATATTAAAATAACCTTATAATGTAACTTCTGTTTTAGTACTTGCCTAATTAATCACTGTCAATCTTTTATATCATATATCTCTTCTCATGAGTATGCCTATTAAATTCTTATAAATTATTATGATTATTATTATTTCTGTTCTTTAGAGTCCCAAGGTTTATGGAAATTATTGAGGGCACACAACTTGTAGCAGCCTATAATAAAACTAGGATTCAGTTTTACTCCTTTTAATTTTAAAATTCTCTCCAATGATCATGATCAAATGTTATCACAAATCTGTCTCTTTAGTCTTAACAGCAGAAGAGAGATAGTGTAGTCTTGGCTGAGTTTCTGCTCAATGCATGAGGAAGAAAAGAGATCATGGAATCAATGGGATAATTAAATCATGTTGTGAAGAAAAATATTTGTTCTGAAACTAAATATATCCTTCAAAATTTGATTTTTCCTTGGGCTCTATTGACCCTCAGCTAAATTAAGTCTGAATGTTACACAGTATGGTTTGTTTTGGTTGATATTTGTAGTCACCATCAAAAAATAATCTCAATAACGATAACCATCAGTATCAGAGCTTTAAAATAGTACTCATTCAAATTCCATCCTTGGGAAAAAGTAACTTGAAACAAACTGAAATTAATTAAATACAAAAATTCTGAAGTACCCAAATAAAAGTATTCCTATTATTAGTGGCTATGCCCACTACAAAATTACTTGCAAGGATTAAATATAAATAAATATATATGTTACTTGTTTGGTTAATATGATATAGTACTCTGAGCAAAGTGATTTTACAAAGATAGTTTATTTTGGTTCATAGCTCAAAAGAACAGTCTCTCATGGCAGAGAAGTTATAACAGAAGGAAGTTGGGCAATGGCTTGCAGTACAGCCACAACAGAGCGTGATCAATGCTAATTAATGCTCAGACTTCAGAATTCCAGAATTCAGCTCAAGGAACAGTGCCACAGCATTCAGGCTAGATTAAACTCTCACAGACCTTCCTCAAGAATGCTAAATTCCTCTCTCATAAGTATGTCCTGGCTTATGGCTCAGTGATTGTAGACCCTGCAAAGTTAACAGTATAATTTACATATCAGGAGGGGTTCTAGACTGATAATAAGAAGGACTGTCACTATTTCAATAGCTATTGTTTTGTTCTTTTAAGGATATCCCAGATACTTTTTTTTATCTTCATGGGATTTTTAAATTTTCAGTTATGTAAGAGTATCCTGACTGTTGGTCAGATGGCCATTTTATGTACTACTCAGAGATATGAGGGGGAAGTAAAAGTTCTTATCAATATGAAAAAGAAGGACATTTTTAAACTATAGTATTTTTGTTTAGATAACCAGAATTAACTAGATAGTTAAATTTAGAGGATTAATCACCAACCAAATCAAGATCAAATAGGTTCAATTTGTATATGTATATAAGCCATGCAGGCTTTGTTCACATGGCCACTCTCCTGACTGCACCTCCAAAGGATTGTGATTACAGGCATGAACATTTGCTTTTTTGTCTCTTACCTTTTGTGGGTATACTTTATTCCATGAACAATTACTAAAATCAATGTTTCTATATATGGAAAACTAATAAGCATGCTTCATCTTTCACAATACTGATTTCACTTCATGTTTTATGTATCCTTAAATATTTTCTCAATATCCTTTCAGGAAAATAGAAAAGTGAGGAGCAAATTTAATCTAAGCATAAAAATTGGTGAAATAATTACAGGTATACTATACTTTTTCATTTTACAATGGAATATCTGAGTATTGGAGATTGATTCTTGAAATTTGGAAGGCTCAAAGGTCCTAAAATTGTCTGAACATGAGCTTCATTCATTTGTATTAAACTTCATTTTTAAATAAACTTATCTGTCTCACCAACATATTTACTAGGAAATAGTGATTGGTGGACTTTTAAAACAAGGACTACTAAATCATACCTGCATGATAGTGAACATTCTCAGTATCAACCAAGATTAGGCATTCACCCAGCTTCTTGTTTATGAATGTTATAAACACACCACTGTCATCACCTCACCTTCAATCATTTTTCACCCGTCCATAAAGTTTACACTTGCAGTTAATTAGGGGGAAAGAAGCACAAAATATATAATCGCAATATGACAAAAAATCCCGCTAAGTTAAACATAAGGAATTCTATTCAACTTTACTATTTACTTAAATTTCCCTGGACCTAAATTTACTCATTCCATTTTGAATAAAGACTCCTTTACCAGACAGTTATTTCTTTCAAATCACAAATGAACACAAAATAAATCTGGTCAAAATCAATATATAATGAAATAGCTCCAAGATTATATTTATAATAGAGTACAATTTTATTTAACACAAAGAAATTGTTAAATAAAATAGTATATATCAGAACATCAAAACAGATATTTTTGGTGCACCTTAAATAGAATGTTTGAGCTTTTGTCATGTTCTGCATGGGGGAGTTTGTTTTTCAGATTTCAAAGTTTTTCTTTAGTATACAGCATGAACTTGTTTCCCAAAGATTAAGAAGTAGAAATATATAGGGTATTCTTATCAGCAAAAGTAATATTTGTGACATCATTCAGAGAATCAAACACAATAAAAAATATTATGATTCACTTTACAACCCCAGGTGAAGTTGTTGGGATTCTGACCGGGGATAATATAATGACTATCTCAGGTGTAAGTGCCACTGCAAAGACCACATCAGAGAGAGATTATTTGTCCAGCAAGACCTATTTGGACTCTCAATATTAAATACAAACTTTCAAGAAAGCAATTTATGAATAGACAGCCTCTCATTGGATGTTTACTCAACAAATATTTCACAAAAGGTATGTAGAATCTACAAATGATACTTCTGAGACAAGGACCTGCTAAGCTTGGACAAAGTGTGCTTAAAGAAGAAAATCATCAGGAGGCAGCTCAATGTACAGGCTTCATTTTATTAAGAAAAGATAATAACTTTAACATCCTGTGACACTGTCAGGTAAAATGATACACAATATAATATAGAAATCCCAGAAGTCTATGATTGTTACTATTAATATTGCATTGTAGCACACTGCCATATTTTATAATTAAATTTACATTTGCACTCTTATTTCCGTTCACCAAATACATATATCATCTCCCTTCTTTTAATATCTCTAATGCATTCTTTACAACTATAACTACCACGAGTGTTATCCTTGCTATTATCAAATTTAACTTATGTTATTAATGTGCATCTGTAGATTGACAGGTCCTCATTTTATTCAATGGGTAAAAAATAATCACTGTAGGAAGTGTGCTTAGATTCTTAACTTTTCTCAAGGAGAGAAATTTAAGCTTACCTGAATATCTCTTTTACGTTATTCCATTGTTTTCTCGTCAAAAATATTTTCCCAGGCTGGTAAAATGTTAAAGCCAGTAAAAAAGCATTTGTGGTGTGAAATGGACAACTGGAGTTTGAACCCCTGATACTAATGTAGAAGGAGAAAACTGACTCCTGAAAATTGTCCCTTGAATTTCACTCTGTGACATGTTATGCACCTGTCCATATTCAATAATAATAATAATAATAATAATAATAATAATAATGATGATGATGATAATAATATCAGTGTAATGATAAGAACAATAACAATAATGACAATACATTTTAAAACGTTACCAAGTTAACCTCATGAGTATCTTTTCTAGCTACAAAATTAGCCATTTTTTTTTTAATTTTATAATTTCTGTGGTGGTATTGTGTTCCCCAAAATATTGTGCACCCTCATAAACTTATTTGGGGTCAGAGACAGAACAGCCACAATATTAAATATAGAGGATAGGCAGTGGTAGCACACGCTTTTAATCCTAGCATTCCAGAGGCAGAAATCTACTTGTTCAAGGATACAGCCAAGCATGGTGACTCATGTCTTTAATCCCAGGAAATGATGGCAGGAAGCAGAAAGGTATGTAAGGTGTGAAAACCAGGAACTAGAGCTGGTTAAGCTTTTAGGCTTTTGAGCAGTTCAGCTGAGATCCATTCGGATATGAGGACTCAGAGGCTTCCAGTCTAGGAAACAGGATCAGCTGAGGAATTGGCAAAGTGAGGTAGCTGTGGCTTGTTCTGCTTCTCTGATCTCCAGCATTCACCCAAATAATTGGCCTCAGGTTTGATTTTATTAATAAGACCTTTTAAGATTCCTGCTACAAATTTGATTTAATCTTACATATCAGCCACAGATTCCCCTGTACCCCCTCCTCCCACCCTCCCCCAGCACATCCCCCATTCCCATCTCCTCCGAAGAAAGGACTCCCCTGGGGATTCAGCTCAACCTGGTAGATTCATTCCAGGCAGGTCCAGTCTCCTCCTCCCAGGCTGAGCAAAGTGTCCCTGCATAGGCCCCAGGTTCCAAACAGCCACCACATACACTAAGGACAGGTCCTGTTCCCACTGCCTGGGTGCCTCCCAAACAGTTCAAGCTGATCAACTATCTTACTTTATGAGTGAGTTTTAGACTCTTTAGAGTTGTTTTCCCTTTATGAGGCGTTAGAATTAAAGAAACAACCTATATGATATGACCATTGATATTACTTTCTACTTTCTGCATGGGGTATAAGTGCATTCAAAAGCATTTACCCTACATTTTTCTTGACTTTTGTCCACAGTTTTAGTCTATGAGTTTTCAACAATAATTCTAATAGTGCTGAATTGCAAACTGTAGTCTAATGTCCATTTCCATATTGTATCATCTTTCTCTGAGAAGGGTATGCCAATATCTTATCATTTTATATTTGTTTCTCACTTGATCTATCACATAGTGAATTCTATATAACCCTAGCCAACCCAATTCCCAAAAGGTACTGCATCACTCTCTTTGCTCATTCTATATCATATTCATACCAGAATACAATTTGGGTTCTCTCCTCACTACATTTGGGATATAATGCCTTCACACGTTCTGACCCAGTTACAAAGTGATCCAAGCTGATGTCACCCTTATTTAACTGACTCCTTACTGTGAGACCTTATGTCTTCCATCTCCTACTTCTGAAACAGATGCACATCTGTTCCACATAATGGCTTTAGTATTGAATTACTCAGGGAAAATGGAAGAAATAAAGACTAGTAAATAAAGGGTGGAAAAATATGGGAAGTTATCACTGCTCTGATTTTGGTAATAGCTAAATAATAGAAAGTTCTTCCAATGTGTTGTATATGAAACATGTCTTTTACATGGAAAATATCAAGTTTATTTTCTAACTGTAAGTCATGAGCTACCACTCATATCGCATAAATTCCATGTGTGTCTTTTCAGCATTAATCTCATACATACACTAGGCCTTATTAGCTTGTTTTGTGTGACAAAACAATATATCTTGGGGAGATGCAACAAACTTCACACACACACACACACACACACACACACACACACACGTGCGCACACACACATACACACACATATACATACACACACATACACACAAACACACATACACACAAACACACACAAACATACATACACACATACACACAAATACACACAAACATACACATACACACACACAAACACACACACACACACACACACACACACACACCTCTGTTTACCCAAGATAGGGAGCCCTCAACAGAGCAAGGGTCAGATACCAGGAAATTCAATCTTGATGAATCAATGAGTTTTATTGGGGTAACATATAGGACATTGGATGAGGGCTTACTCACAGGAGCATAAACAACCGAAAGACAGCTACATTACTAAGGTCCCCCCTAGCATGGTTGACAGCTCACAAACCTGGGAAATCTGGAATGTGCTCCACAGCCAGCAGGCAGCTCAACCCTGAGAGTGTCCTTTCCTCTCTGGTCTAAAACTCTAACAGGCACCTTGGCTGGTTTCTGCTTCTTCTAGACAACTGGTCTTATTTCAGTTTTCTTTCCAGTTTTTCTCTCCTGAGTCTCCATTGTAGCTAGGCTTTTCTGAATCTTTTGCTTGCCCTGGGAAGAAGGCTCTTAGTGAATGTGATTAGTTTCTGGAACTTTCTGAAGCTATTTTGACATGTCAAACTGGTGAAGTAAGTGCATGGGTGATTCAGAATCAATTGTTTTCCCTTTTTAAAAATTTATTATATTTGTGTTTTAATTTTACACATCAGCCATGGGTTCCCCTGTCCTGCCCCTCCTGCCCCCCCCCCCACCTTCCCCCCAGTCCCTCCCCTCCATTCCCATCTCCTCCAGGGCCTAGACTCCCTTGGGGATTCATTTAAACCTGATGGATTCAGTACAGGCAGTTCCAGGCCCCTCCTTCCAGGCTGAGCAAAGTGTCCCTGTGTAAGCCCAAGGTTCCAAACAGCCAGCTCATGCACTAAGGACAGGTCTGGGTCCCACTGCCTGGGTGCCTCCCAAATAATTCAAGCTATTCAATTGTCTCAATTATCCAGAGGGCCTGCTCCAGCTGGGGGCTTCACAGCCTTTGGTTCATAATTCATGTGCTTCCATTTGTTTGGCTATTTGTCCCTGTGCTTTTCCAATCTTGGTCTCAAGAGTTCATACTCTTAGAGTTCCTCCTCTTTCTCGACAATTGGAATCCTAGAGTTCCTCCTGGGGCATGGACAAGGATCTCTGCATCCACTTCCATCAGTTATTGGATGAGAGTTCCAGCATGTCCATTATGGTGTTTGGCCATCTTATCACCAGACCAGGTCAGATCAGGCTTTCTCTCAACCATTGCCAGCAATCTACAGAGGATGTATCATTGTGGACTTCTGGGGATCTCTCTAGAACTCTGCCTATTCCTCTTCTCATGTGGTCATCTATAGTGATATTTTATTTGTATTGAAATGTGATTTTATTTGTATGTCAATAAAGTTGCCTTGAGGTCAGAGCAAGCCAGAGCAGAAGCAGAGCAGTAGTGGGGCACGCCCTTAATCCCAACACTTGGGAGGCAGAGCTAGGCGGATCTCTGTGTGTTCAAGGACATAGCCAGCATAGCAGACACAGGCCTTTAATTTCAATACCAACCATAGAAGACCTGGAGGTCTGTACAAACAGGCAGTGATGAGGAGGTCATGTGGCTGGGTTACAACCAATGAGGGAGGAGAACAGAAAGTCTTTAAATAGACAGGACGCACAGAAGTAGGTCTCTTGCGGAGAGGAGGAACCACAGAAGCAGTGAAGGGTAAGGTTTTCTGCTTTGGCTCTGACCTCGTGGTTTTTAACTCTGCAACTGGCTCTGTGTTTCTTATTTAACAAGCAGGATACATCTACAATTGGCGCCCAACGTGGCAAGAATTCATTAAAAAACCGTTTGTATTGAAATGTGATTTTATTTGTATGTCAATAAAGTTGCCTTGAGGTTAGAGCAAGCCAGAGCAGAAGCAGAGCAGTAGTGGGGCACGCCCTTAATCCCAACACTTGGGAGGCAGAGCTAGGCGGATCTCTGTGTGTTCAAGGACATAGCCAGCATAGCAGACACAGGCCTTTAATTTCAATACCAACCATAGAAGACCTGGAGGTCTGTACAAACAGGCAGTGATGAGGAGGTCATGTGGCTGGGTTACAACCAATGAGGGAGGAGAACAGAAAGTCTTTAAATAGACAGGACGCACAGAAGTAGGTCTCTTGCAGAGAGGAGGAACCACAGAAGCAGTGAAGGGTAAGGTTTTCTGCTTTGGCTCTGACCTCGTGGTTTTTAACTCTGCAACTGGCTCTGTGTTTCTTATTTAACAAGCAGGATACATCTACAGTCATCATTTATCATGGTCTGTTATTCCTTGTTCTCCCTTTCTGTTCTTGATCCAGCTGGGATCCCCTAAGCTTTCTTTCCTTTGAAACTTGCCCTTCATTACTCCCACTGTCGTCCAGGTTGTTCATGAAGATCTCATCCATTTCTCTGTCACTGGGCAATCTCTGTGTCTTTCCTAGGGTCCCATTTTCTAGGTAGTCTCCCTGAAGTTGTGTAGCTGTCTAGTCATCTTTGTTTTATATCTAGTATCCTACTATGAGTGAGTACATTTCATGTTTGTCCTTCTGAGCCTGGGTTACCTCACTCAGGATGATTTTTTCTAGATACATCCATTTGCCTACAAACCTCATGATGTCATTGTTTTTCTCTGCTGAGTACTACTCCATTGTGTATATGTACCATATTTTCTTTATCCATTCTTCAGTTGAAGGGCATCTAAAAATTTAAGAAGATGTCAAAAAAATGGAAAGATCTCCCATGCTCATGGATAGACAGGATTAACATAGTAAAAATGGCGATCTTACCAAAAGCAATCTATAGATTCAATGCACTCCCCATCAAATTACCAACAAAATTCTTCACAGACCTGGAAGGAACTTCATATGGAAAAAAAAAAAAAAAACAAGGATAGCCAAAAGAATCCTGTGCAATAAAACAACCTCTGGAGGCATCACAATCCCCGACCTCAAGCTCTACTATAGAGCTACCATAATATAAAAGGCTTGGTACTGGCATAAAAACCAACATGTGGACCAATGGAATCGAATTAAATACCCTGACATTAACCTGCACACCTATGAACATATAATTTTTGACAAAGAAGCCAAAAATGTACAATGGAAAAAAGAAAGCATCTTCAACAAATGGTGCTGGCATAACTGGATGTCAACGTGTAGAAGGCTGCAAATAGATCCATATCTGTCACTTGGCACAAAACTTAAGTCCAAGTGGATCAAAGACCTCAACATAAATCCAGTTACTCTGAATCTGATAGAAGAGAAAGTAGGAAGTAGTCTTGGATGCATTGGCACTCGATATCACTTTCTAAATATAACACCAGTAGCATAGACACTGAGAGAAACAATCAATCAATGGGACCTGTTGAAACTGAGAAGCTTTTGTAGAGCAAAGGACACTGTCAACAAGACAAAGCGACAGCCTACAGAATGGGAAAAGGTCTTCATCAACCCCACATCTGACAGAGGGCTGATATCCAGAATACATAAATAACTCAAGAAATTAGACATCAAAATGCCCAACAGTCTAAGAAATGGGCTAGAGATCTAAACAGAGAATTCTCAACAGAGGAAGGTCAAATGGCCGGAAGACATTTAAGGAATTGCTCAACATCCCTAATTATCCAGGAAATGCAAATCAGAATCAATTTTAATAAGACTCCCTGATAGACTCTGAGATAGACAATAATTACCACCCACCTAACAGATCAGCTACACTGCGCTGGCAGTGGTGGCACATGCCTTTAATCTCAGCACTTGGGAGGCAGAGGCAGGCAGAACTTTGTGAGTTCATAGGCCAGCCTGGTCTACAGAGCAAGACCAGGAAAGATGCAAAGCTACACAGAGAAACCCTATCTCAAAAAACCGAAAAAGAAAAAAAAAATCAGCTATACTTTTCTTTAGCCCAGAGCACATTTAGCCCAGAGCACAGAGTGCTGAGTACCAGTAATACAATATTTATGGAGTAGTTCACTTCTTTCTGAATTATCATTTATTGTGAAAATCAAAAATATATTAAAGAGGAAGAACATTAATATAATAAATAACAAATCTTTCTGACAAGTCCAACTACCCACATTACATAAAGAAAAATAATTATTTCTACATCTGAATTAGATCAAGATCTATAGTTATTTTAAGTTCTCAAAATAAATTGCTTTTTGTTCTTTGCAATTTCAAATAAAAGTCAAAAACTAATTATCAGGGTGGAATTATTTAAATTAATGTCTTGATGATACTCTGTACCTCAAGTACCATAGTTAGTACATCATACAAGAAAGTAATTGTGTAAATAAAAAATCATTTATCATTCTTTGTATCATTCTTTGTATGCTCCTCTAGATCTGTAAAGTATATAATGATAACATGTCCATACAACATTTGCTAGAACGAAAAGTGAAATCTAGTTAAAAATTGTTCAAATGATGAAATATATTCATTGTTTTTTCTACTGTAGTAGATATAAAATAGGAATGACAGGTAAGTATGAAGGAGGAGGGCCTCCAAGGCCCATGCCTGACAGAGGAACTGTTGGAAGTTGACAGATATGGGGGAAATGAGTGTCACTTTTCTTTAATTCTTTGGCTTGTAGTAGTCAAACATACACATGTGGACGGCCCGAAATCTATCAGAATATGGACAACACAATTTTCTTCTGCGGATTATAAGATAAAGGAGTAATAGAGGTTGTTAGTGGGGGAAGGGAATCGATTGAGAAACAGTCAAAGAGAGAAGTAGGGTGAATATAACTAAATATGCTTTATACATGAATGAAATTCTCAAAAATAATAAAAAAAACTATTAAACAGTTAATTATAATAGAGAGATTTCCTGAGTTGTCTAAAAAGGTCTGAAAAATGATAGCACCAAGTGACATACCAAGAAGAAAGGTCTCACCCCTAAATGAGTGAATACTGGCAAGTAATAACTGCTGATAGAGGGAGAATCAATTTGATGCAAGGAAACCTCAATAAGTGTTCCAATACCAATGATCTATGATACATACATATATATGTATATATATATATATAGAGAGAGAGAGAGATAGCTATCTCCC
Source organism: Onychomys torridus (assembly GCF_903995425.1). Lineage (NCBI taxonomy): Eukaryota > Metazoa > Chordata > Mammalia > Rodentia > Cricetidae > Onychomys > Onychomys torridus. The sequence goes on from NC_050444.1 coordinate 97,582,608, forward strand.
ACATAGTTATATATGTATATATATAAAAACTATATATATATATATAAAGTTTTATATATAAACTATATATATAACTATATATATATATATAAAACTATATAATATTTAATAAAAATAAAAGGTCATGACTTTGAGAAAGACTTAAGGAAAAAATACATTATGAGCTGAAGGAAGAGAAGAAAGTGGGGAATTTTGTACATACAATATTTAGATATGAAAAGCTAAAAAAAAAATTAAAGTACTATATAGGCTCACTGCTATAAGCCTAGGTTGAGGCTGTGAGAAGAGCTATGAATGGATAAGTATCATCAAGCTGATATGACCCTGTCACATAATGAAGTCAACTATGAACTCCATAGAAATAAAGGTTGACAAATCTTTTAGAAATCTAAGCATTATTTTCTATTTCGTACAATTGATCATTTGAACTTATTCTTCTTACCATTAACAGTTTTCCTCTCAAAAATTACAGGAAACGAACTAGCAAATTTGCTCACAGTGCAAAGGTTACTACCACTGAGCTTGATGACCTGCTCAGTCTCTGAGACTTACAGGATGAATGGACAAAACTGACTTTAGCAACTTGTTCTCTGATTTCCACACAAGTATCCTGCATGTAGGTACATGTGTGTGTGTGTGCGCGCACACACACACACACACACACACACACACACACACACTTGCAAATCAAGCTATCAGCACAAACAGATGTTTCAAGTTCATGACCCAATGGACTTGTCTACAAAGAAACAAAATTTTATGGGGGGGGGGGGAAGGGGGTGCTAGTTAAAGGCTTTCAAAGGAAGTCTGATGTGACTTGAAAATAGAAGTACCTTTGTCACCTGAACATAGCCTAAGACAGAATAATGACAATATCATAACATCATATAAGAAGTCAAACATGTATACAAAGCACCCCTAGATGTCTTGTACAATAGCGAGGATAAACTACGGTTTGTTCTTGCCCAACAACTGCTCATAGAATATTGTTGTAGTGTGATTTTAGACTTTTTCACACTTCTAGTTGTTAAGAAAGGTATGCTCTTCTTATAGTAGACCTATCTAGTCTAGAAACTAATTATTAGAACTAGGTATGAGAGGCACCAAATTTTATTCCTTAGCTAAACGACTCATTTAAAAATTATCCTAAAAAAGTAACCAGTGAAACAGATACTTTGAAATTAAAATATAATTGCATCATTTCCTACATTCCATGTTTCTCTTGTTTTCTCTCAAATCCATGATATTTTTTCTTAACTGTTTATATACATGTGTATGTGTCTCTCTCTCTCTTTATATATATATATATATATATAAAGTAAAAATAGAACCTTCTCAGTTCTTATGAAGCTACTTGCTTGTGTACTGTTTCAGGAACATCCACTTGATATTGGATAACAATTTTGGAGGTCTTCAATATGGAAGAAAATTTCTTCTACTCTCATTGTTCCATATTTGCCTGTAGTTCTTTGTTACACCTTTGATGGACTCCTGGGATATGGAAAGGAGAATTTTCTCCATACCTTGTACCTGTAAATAAAATACTACTGTAGTCATTTTGCCACCATTAGGAAATAAATAATTATTTTTACATTTCTCATATTTAGTCTAAGAAAGAAACCACAATGTGTAGAAGGCAGAAAGGAGAAAGGCATGGGAAATGAACTCAAACCCACACTTAGCATGTAGCATGTAGCCAAATCCACACACACCATGAAGTTTTCAAGTTCATAAGCCATAAATTCACCTCAGGGCATACTTTTTCTCTTTTAATCAAACTTTCTGTCACTCATAACTTTGAACAATGTAAGAATGACTCTAACTCTGTTCTGATTATATTAATGGCCCTGTGTATACATACTTCAGTACACATAGGCAACTAACTCTTCTTCACTGATCAGTATGCGAACATTGCTTCATGTTCATGTATTATAGACCATTGTGAGAAAGACTAACTTAGAGAATGTTCTTAAGAAATTTGAGTAATGGAAACACATGAATTATGACCCAAAAGCTGTGGAACCCCCAACTGGATCAGGCCCTCTGGATAAGTGAGACAGCTGAATAGCTTGAACTGTTTGGGAGGCACCCAGGCAGTCGGACCTGGACCTGTCCTTAGTGTGTGAGCTGGCTGTTGGAGCCTGGGGCATATGCAGGGACACTTTGCTCAGCCTGGAAGGAGGAGACTGGACCTGCCTGTACTGAATCTACCAGGTTGAGCTGAATCCCTAGGGGAGTCTTGGCCCTGGAGGAAATGGGAATGGAGGGGAGGGGCTGGGGGGAAGGTGGGGGTGGGAGGGGGAGGACAGGGGATCCCATGGCTGATATGTAAAACTAAAACACAAATCTAATTTTTAAAAAAAAATAAATTTGACATTGTAACCCAAAATGCTTGGCTGGTTTCTTAAATTTATCCTCCTCTTAAGTAAATTCTGTTAGTTTTCACTTCTCAAGTAGAGCACAGCCTGAACCTGTCTCACCCTGAAAACATATACTCTGCCCAGGGCATGCTGAACTTATTATAGTTGGTGTCACTTTTTTATTTTCACTTGTTTTCGAATAGTTTGTGTGTGTGTGTGTGTGTGTGTGTGTGTGTGTGTGTGTGTGTGTGTGTATGTGTGTTGCTCTGTTTTGTGTTACCTCTATGACATTTTAGACATATGGGCCCATTAAATAGTTTGAGTGACATTAACTGCCAGACTTAAAGGCATCCTGAAACCTTTTACATTTATACAAAATGGTTGCTTGCATGGTAGGAGTGACAGGTTAAAGAATAAATTCTTGGTTGTTAGAGAAACTGTACAGGATTGAAAACATATTGAGGTATTTCCAGAGCAAGAGTTATCTCTGTAGAAGAGATCTTGTCAGGAATGAATCAAATAAATGGTTTTGTCTTACTGAAATACAAGGAAGAAAAGATTCTTGAAAACATCAAGCACATGATTCTGCCATTCAGAATCAAAACAGAAGCACTTGCCCCTTCACCCATAATGCTATTTTCAGAAATTGGAAACATCAATGTGTAGCACTTTTAACTTAAGATTTTGTTTAAATGCAGATGAATTTAGAACATAGCATCAAAACCAAGATCTGCTTACAAACTGACTTTCTCAGACTGATGACTGACACAAAAACCAAAAACACAGCTGAAGCATCTCTCTCTCTCTCTCCCTCCCCACCCCCCGCCTCTCTCTCTCACTCTCTTCCAGCTATGGACGTGTAAGCCCTCTGTTTTCCAAGTTACCATGGTATGCTGTAATTGCCTTTCATTTTACTGTTTGCCTAGGGAAAAAAAATGCTCTCAAAAATGACTTTGGAAAATTTGCCACAACAGCTGTCTTGGTTAAGTTTTCTATTGCTATGAAGAGATAGCATGACTATGGCAACTCTGATGATAGAAACATTTTACTAGTGCTAGCTTAGAGTTCAGAGGTCAGAGTTCTGAAACCTTTGATTCAGGCCCGCACAGTTCAAATCACTCTCAGCAACGCTGTCTTCACTGATCCTACTAGTATGACTTATTTAGGCCCACTTTAAGCATTCAGGTGCTTTTTAAATCTGAAGTCCCAAGCTCCACATTCATCCAAACAGAAACAAGGACAGGCTTATCCCAGAAACACCCCAGGTCCTGATAACAACTTCTCTTTGAGTTATTTCTATGATGAGATATCATGACCATGGCAACTCCTATAAAGGAAAATATTTAATTGGGACTGGCTTACAGTTCAGAGGTTCATTCTGTGTTCCTCATGGTGAACACCCTGACAGCATACAGGACAGACATGGAATAGTGAGGTATCTGAGAGTTCCACATCTGGATCATCAGTCAGCAGCAAGAACAAGTGACACTGGGTCTGGCTTGAGCATTTGAAGCTTCAAAATCCACCCCCAGTGACACACTTCCTTCAGTGAGGTCACACTTACTGCAAAAAAGCCATACCTCCTAAGAATGCCACTTCTATGGGCTTACGAAGGTCAATTTTCCTCAAACCACCACAATAGCTATCAACATAAATAAGCATAGACATTTATGAGTGAATGTACCACATTATCTAAAGAGTGCATAATTTACAAATCATGTTTCTTCTTTGGGTTCAGTTTTTTTTCAATTAAGAGATTTTGTTTAGTTTTAAAAATGTATTTAAATTACTCCATTTCTTCTTTTTCTTTCCTCCCCCCAAACCTTGCCATATAACCCTTCCTGCTCTCCTTAGAATTCATGGCTTCTCTTTTTAACAATTGTTATTGCATGTATATGTATATTCGTGAACTCATACATATTCTCAAAAATAACCTGTCAAATCTGTAATGTATGGTCTATTAAGGAACTTCTTTGCTATAAGAAATAACTGTTTTCCTCCAGTTTTGTTAGTGGAATGGATATTTTTATACTAGCATGATTAATTTTAATGTTTACTTATTTCAACAGGCCTGTAAAACTTGACCATACCTCAGCAGTTTGATTAAACATTTAGCATATGCCTTCTCTTCAATTGCTCCAAAACCAATTTCTAATGAATGTGTTATAAACATTGTAAGTATCTGTATAGTTAGGAAGATATATATTTATCTTTGAATCCTCTACTGTGTGTCATTTTTGTGCCAGAGGATAAGTTTTTGCACCCTGAAGGTCTCTGCAGACACAGCAATCCAAATTAAAACAAATCAGACCAAATTGGAAAAGCCCAGGTTTAATGTGTAAAGCATTCCAGGGTGATTTCCAGGTCTGTCAGAGAGGAGACCAGGAGGAGAGACCAAAGAAACACACATCTGTTTTGGGAGATGCAGCTTATATACCCTGTGGGAGTGGTCTTGAGACTCTCTGGGGAAGGAGCTGTGTTTGGCGGGCTTTCAAGGGGAAGGTTTGGGGAAAGAGAAGAGGGAGGGTAGTTGAGGTGGTTCCACCAGAACACCAATACCATGTTACTTTCATTACAATAGCTTAGTAATATATCATGAAATCAAATTATTTAACAATGTCTGAGTTCATTCTTTAGGCCCAAATATTTGAGTTTCTCTTACTTTTTTATATTATAAGCAAAAATAAGCATACTTATGCTAACCATTTCAAAGCATGGTTCACTGTGTATTCCTAGTATAATGTACAAAAAAAATATTACCTGTTTTGATGCATTATATATTCCAGAATTTCAAACTTAAGAATCATTGTTGTTTTTAATTACTTACTAAACATTAAGTATTAAAGTAAAACAGGAATTAAGACTCTTTAAATGCAGGATTTAGGTACTTAGGTGTGTATGTGCCAAATGGTTATGACAAAAATCATAGATGTAAACACACAAATCTAATCTTTAAGACTTCAAAATATGGATAAAAGATACTGATTTATGTCATTTTCTAAACTCTCAATGTCTTTTCATTTTGATGACATTATTCTCATTTATTATCTCACACACCTAAACAATGTTTTAAAAAGTCACATTCTTATCTGCTTTTCTCATAAAATAGCATCCTTTAAGTTATTTTTTATGTAGGGGATGGGGGTTTTGCTTTTCTCCCTTTCTGGGCAAATATCAGAGAAATGTTCAGTCAAGTCTCTCTTCTGTACAGACTAAGTCTCCTATAGAGCACTATAGAGACCAAGCCTTCTTCTCAGCCCTCCTAAATATTTTTGTTCATGGAAATAGGATATATGTGTTAATCAATCAAAGAGAGCACATACTGACTAGTATTAAGTACCAGCATGGAGAAATGAAACCAAATAAAGAATGGGGTCTTATTGTCATGTGAAATAAGTGATAGATTAATGTTAAAGTGCAGTATAAATTATGAGAGACCATTTATTATTGGTTGATCTATTTGTTTGTTACAATAACAGTAACATGAATAAGGTATGCTCCGCCAGTTCAATGATCTATTGTATCACAAATCTTAAAAGGTCTTATTAATAAAAACAAACCCAGAGCCAGATATTGGGGTGAATGTTGAAAGATCAGAGGAGCAGAACAAGGCACAACTAACCTTACCTCACCAATTCCTCAGCTGATCTTGTTTACTCAAACTGGAAGCCTCTGTGTCCTCATCTAAATGGATCTCAGCTGAACTGCTGCTAAAAGCCTAAAGGTTAACAAACTTAGTTTCTGTTTCTCACACCTTATATACATTTCTGCTTCCTGCCATCACTTCCTAAGATAAAGGTGTGTGTCACTATGCCAGGTGGTTTCCAGGGTGGCTTTGAACTCGCAGAGATATGGATGGATCTCTGCCTCCCAAGTGATAGGATTAAAGGTATGTATGCCACCATTTTCTGGCCTCTTTGTCTGTCTAGTAGCTGTTCTTTTCTCTTACCCCAGATAAGTTTATTAGTGTGCACAATATATTGGGGGACACAATATCACCACAATCTATTGTTTCTAAATGGCTATTTTAGCAAGTATTTAAATATACAATTAGACCAATTTTTTAATATAGTTTCTTGAGGTGATAAAATTTCCTGGCATTATAACTTTATTGCTGGTATAAAACTATTAAGATTACTAAGTTCAGTAAAATATCACGGTATATTTTCCACATATATTAAATATCTGAATTATTTTACTGTTGTGAATATAAACAATAACTTACATATAATTTTCAGAAAAGATCTTAAAATTTGAACTATATATTTCTTTCTTTCCAATATTATTCATTTTAATATTTGTTTTGATGTTAAAATTATATTCCAGAGATACCAATCATACATGGCTATGCTTCTCTTTCAAGCTCATTGCATGTTAATATTACATCTATGGCTAATTTCTCTGAAAATATCCAATTCTGAGTAGTAATTACCCAATAGCCTATTAGCAATGTCAATTAATGCCTTTAAAATGTTGTAAGATTGCTTTTTAATATATTTTAATGTTTATTTTTAATTTATGTTCATTTGTGTTCATTTACATATATATCTGTGTAAAGGTGTTGGATCCCCTAGAACTGGAGTTACAGGTAGGTGTGAGCTGCCATGTGGGTGCTGGGGATTGAATCTGGATCCTCTGGAAGAGTAGCCAGTACTGTTAACCACTGAGATTTCTCTCCAGCTACTGAAATATATTTTAAATGAAATAGATTTAAATCAATTTACCACTTTCCTTTCCATTCTCTAGACCCTCCCTGATACCTTCTCTTTAACTGCCTTTATGTCTCCTCCCACCAATATCAGTAGACACCCTTTTCTTTGATTATTATTACACATACTCACGATGTTTGTGTGTGTTTCTATATATGTATACACAAATATAGGAATACAGCCTGCTGAGTCCATTTTTATTGTTTGTATGTGTATGGATTTAGGACTGTCCACTTTATATTGGCTAAACAATAAGGAGGCTCATCTCTGGAAGAAACACTCTCCTTTCCCAGCCATTATTTGGTGTAGTTCTTTGTCTAAGAGTATGACCCTGACAATTTCTCTCCCTTCCAGAGAAGCATGTCTATTCATATTGCTATTGTTTGGGTGTTGCTTATGCAGTGATTTCTAGGAGAGACTAATTCCAAGTAGACATCCTGGTACTCCAACTCTTAAATTTTTTTTTTCCAACTCTCTTCTATGATGTTCCCTGAGCCAGAGATGCACAAGCTGCAATATAGATGTATCCATTGCTTCTGGGCTCCCCATTATTTGTTGATTTTTGCATTGTGCTCAGTTGTATTTTACTATAATGGTCTCTATTTGCTATAAAGCAGAGCTTCTTTGTGCAGGGGGAATGTGGGTAGCTACACTTATCTGTGGTTATAGGGATAAAATTTAGAATGTAGATATACTGGTCTAGCCAAGTAGAAGTAGATTACTTTCTAGAGTCCATGATCCCTCTAGGCTTGGAATGATGGATAGCTTTTCAGTGCCAGGCTTGGAGGCAGATATTTAATTAAACATGATTTGTAGTTTCTAATGAATTAATGAGATGCTACTGTATCCAGATGTTTCTACAATATCTAGATATCAGAATGTGAGATAGAATACATATCTCTTTCTTTCCCATAGTTTTTTTCTGTTTAGAGATCACACACTAATTCAGATTTTGTATATATCTAATTTTGTGCTCTTGGGTAGCATGTGTGTTTTCAGAATTGAACTTTACCTGTGCCATGAAATTTCCTTTCTGTTAGGATTCTAACCTGCCCCTTGAAAACTGATGTTAGAATTCTGACCCACCCCTTGGAAACCCTCTCCTTGGGGCCTCCCTGCATCCTGACATAAAAGCTTATTTTAAGGAAAAACCCCTCACTTTTATATCTCTCTCTCTCTCTCTGTGTCTCTCTCTGTCTCTCTCTCTCTGTGTGTGTCTCTCTGTCTCTGTCTCTGTCTCTCTGTCTCTCTCTGTCTCTCTCTGTCTCTCTGTCTCTCTCTCTCTCTCTCTCTCCTCCATTGTCAGGAGGTATGCACACCTCCAATTTTCCCTTCCCTCCCTTCTCCTTCTTCCTGTCTCCCTCTTTCTCTTCAACTTTCTATTATAATAAACTCTCTCCACGTGGATGCAGCTCCTGGGTGTGGGTGACTGTTCTGTTTCACATGCCACCGCCTGCCACTGCATCTGCCCACCATGTTTTCCTGCATATGTGAGATAAACTAGCCAAGCCATCTAGGGTCCCCTGCTCCTGGAAGGTCACCTTATTGATGTTGAACTTAGTGGGACACCCCATTGGCATAGCGCACTACAGCCCGGAACCCTGGACTCAAGTGATCCTCCAGTCTCACACTTTCATCAGAAAAAGGCAAAAACCAAGACAGGATGCTTAATAAGGCCTTATACTGGTAGTCTAGTTCATTTAAACAAACATGACTCAGCAAATAGCTCACAGGTAACGTACCTTCTCAATGATCAAAAGCTAACACAGAGCTCTAAATTTGTACATGACCCTGCAGTGACCTGATACTTATGCTCAGGTTGTAGGGCATAGATCACTGATGACTATGTGGAAAGATCATAGAAGTGAGAACTACATTTTAAACTACTCTTGCTGGACTGTAAATGAGATCTAAATTCATGCAACCTTATCCCCATGTGTTTTATTTTCTGTCTAAACATTTAAACTGGCATTTAAACTGCAATTGCATATAATAAACAACAGCAAACATCTGCAAGGCTCTGTTCAGCATTTTAACTGCTGAATCTCCCATAGTTATAGCAATTAGTTTGACATGTATTTCAGAATAAGCACATTGTGGGCATCATTCCAATTCAATGTAATGGTATTAGTATCAACACAAACTAAAGAGTACTCAAGATGATTTCTGGTTTCCCATTTGAAATGTTCAGAACTACAATTTCTAGAAGTAAAAATACTAGTAAATGCTGACATTTAGCCCCATCTATCATTTCATCTTATTCATCTACTCAAATTATCACATACACCATCAAATTGCTTCCTTTCACATATAATAAATTTCTCTTTGTAGATATTTTAAGAGACTCTCTATTCTTCACACTTCTCTCGATTCAAAAATATCTTTTCGGGTTGGGGATTTAGCTCAGTGGTAGAGCACTTGCCTAACAAGCACAAGGCCCTGGGTTCGATCCTCAGCCCCCCCCACCAAAAGAAAAAAAGAAAAATATCTTTTCTCGGTAATCTTTCATCTAGTCATGGTATCTCTTCTTGCAGTCTTTCTTATTACTGAATCTACGAGCCCTTTGTAGAAAACATACTCTGTGCTTTCCTTTTCCTACCCCAGTGTTTGTGGATGCCTTTGGTGGTATGACTACATCAACACTCACTTCTTATCCATGTACTTTGTTAGGGTCTGAGAGAAGCCCCTAAGAAAGATGAACATTCATGTATGCAATTCAGCAAGAGCGTTTATTTCAAGCATGATAGGGTAGCAAATAGCAAGCCCAAAGCGGGGTCACAAGCTCCTTTTAAGCAGAGTTAGGGGAATTCCAGGGAGGAGGGATTAATCTGAGGCTGATTGATGGAGGAAAGATTAGTCTGGGAGCTGATTGGTAGAAGGCTGTAGTGGTTAGGGGCCCACTGGTGCTTAGCGGGGGGTGGGGGATGGGGGGATTTGGGGGAGGGGGTTAGTGTCTAGGGTCTTGTTGATGACAGGGTAGGGAAAGCTATCTTTAGCTAGCAGAAGTCTGGGGGGCATCTGCTGAGCCAGCTGAAAGGGCTCCAGGGTGCCTGCTGAGCCGGCAGGAGGTTGGGGGGCACCTGTTGATTGATTGTCCCAAAGTTGTGATTTTCCTGAGAATTGCTTGCTAAGTTCCAGCTAGTTCTAGTGAACCAAAACTAAGGCTAGTCCATCTCAGAACTGCCAGGGGAAACTGTTGTGGCCCTGGTTTGGCCATCCTGTCCTTTCACACTTAATGTCATATCCTCCAAAGCATTTATTCCTGGTGTTCGTGATGAATACCATCACTTTAATTTCTGAATTTTCAGCTATTTTATATAATCACAGATCTCAAGTGGTTAGAGAGGATGGAATGTAAACTTATTATTTCTTTATTATAACTTATATAAGCTTTCAGATCTATCTGAAGGATATCAGTAATAGGCATTTTATTAAAAGAATTTTAATCTGAGAAGGATTTGTAAATTGTTACTTGTGTGTATCTGTGTGTGCATGTGTATGTGTGCGTGTGCGTCTTTCTCTCTGTGTGTGTGTGTGTGTGTGTGTGTGTGTGTGGTATGTGTGTTCACGTGCCTGTGGTAAACCAAAACATCTGTCAGGTTCCATGGAGCAAGAAGCACAGGCCATTGTAATCTAACAAATATGGATGATGGGAACCCTACTCTGAAAAAACAGCCAGTTCTCTTCACTGCTGAGACATAGATCTATCCCTCTGACAATGATTTTCTTAATAGCAATGCCAATGCTTATATTTTAAAATTTTAACTCTAGATAATCAGTCATAAAGCATGTCATAATAATTTTTTGTGATTGTTGATTGGTTTGAAAGAAGTGAACAATGAGTGAATTATCAACGGATGATTAAATTAAGTATAGACTAAGAAAATGCATTCTAATGTAATGAACCCTGAAGTACATCAAAGATAAATGTAGGTCAAACAAATGTTTCTCACTTATACACCACACAGTTTACGTGACCATACCCTATGATAAGGAAATAACATACTTCCATACTTTGGAATGGAGAGATTTTTTTAAATCATAGCTTAAATTTCAATTAAATATTGCAAAAATGATATTAAGAGAAGAAAAATATCAGTAACTTCCTTAAAATAAATGCTGCCTCTTTTGACATTTACTTTAAGACCTGTCCTCCGTACTGTGGAATCAGGTGCCAAATACAGGACCAGGCTCTGCTCTGCTTGGAATATTTTTTAATTATTCCCTTCATTTAATAAACTCTTTTTTTTCTGGTGTTTATAAATTGTCATTCAAAAGAAGATCTGGGAGGTCTTTCCACAATGAATCAAAGAACTGCTCTGCCTTCTGTCTTTATTATGCATGCTGCATTTGAAGCTAAGGAAGCATGGCTTCTGAGCTCTGACTTCCATAGAAGAAAAAGACATCATGTCACATCTTCTCATTATTTCATCAGCAACTCAGAGCCAACTCACCACAATTGATTGCCTTGTAAGTATGTCAGTTTTGACAGATAATGGACATTCTTCTTGCTAACTGTTTCTGATAGCCTGCTAGCATATGCACATTTTAGACGTTAACTATGCATGACGTTACTAGAATAAACAGTCAGTGGTATCCATGGTACATGATGTAAGATCTGAAGAGGGAATAATTCTCATTACAAGATTCATCAAATGTTGTATACCCTTTCCCTAGAATAAATAATGTCTCCCTATGGTTCAATTGGAAAGTGTAATGATACATAATATTATTTTAATATATGTTTATTTATGAATATGTCTTCATATCCAGTACAGGTTAAAGTGTGCAATCTTCTCCATTAAAGAGCACCCAGAAGAACAACTCATCATGACAGATTTTCTTCAATCATAGTGCCCAATAGCACCACTATTTAGCAATACGCCTCAACTGAACTTAATAAAATTCTGAATATAAGATATATTTGGGCAGTAATGATAGATAATATTTATTTTCTCTATCATTATTGCCCAAATATTTGAATATATGCTTTTAAATACATTTGGTCCCTTCTAAACTTTTAAAATGTTAATATGAAATATAAATTTCTGAGACAGTACTTTAGTACATACAATTTTAAGATTGTATAATTATTTTCACAATAGTGAACTTCTTATTTAAAGCAGAAATAAGGTCTTCTTCATAAAAGCAAGTTATACTATAAACACAAATATACTTATACTTGTGACTGGAGAACATCAAACACACAAACAAATAACTCTTAAAAAAATGTCCAACTATTATGCACAGCCTGCCATTGTTCCTGTCTCAGATTCCCATGAAGTTGGGGCAACAGTTATATATCACTCTACTCAACTGCTATGTTCTTTATTTTAAAACACAATTCATACATTTTGTAAGTGCAAATATGTTTATTCAATAAATATATTGTATTTTAAACACAGTACTATGTTTTGGAAGTAATGAAAACTATGTTAAGAGTTATATAATATTCAAATAAACTGTATCTGCATTGCAAAAACTCATATGCTGAGAAAAATCTAATGTGCAGAATTATGGCAAAACTATAAAGTAATTAATTGGAAATTTGCTTTATGAATGTCTAATGAATTAATTAAAATATGAATAATAATTTAAGGGACAACAAAAATGAAGTACAACTATACCCAGTGCAAAGAATGTAAATGAAGTCTGTATTAAATATAAGAACTAAAAACATAAGACATAAAAATATGATAATTATACAGTTGAAATTGGCTGAATAAAAATAAATGATACAAAAATCTTTAAGCAACAAATGAATGACCTCAATTTGATACATTTACATATAAGATGATGTATACTGTTCTTAAATTTATTTCAGAAAAGTGAAATATATAAAGTGAAAATTGTTTCAGTTAAGAGAATGCTATCTAATCCAAGATTAAACTCAGCTCTTCGTTCTTTGAGTTCTTCAATTATGCCAAATCAAACTGGTATAAGTTTTTCAGGATTCATTGTGGGTATGTTCTCACTATGTAGTGTACAGTTGATTTAATTCTCAGTGTACATTGCATAATTATCTAGGAGAATTCCCAGGAGACCATCTGCCTTAGGCTTTCAATTAAACTGGTCTCTTGCTAAATGCAGTGTTTCCAGTATGCTAGATTAAAACTCAAAAGTCCATTCTATTCTTGATTCGTCTGCTCTTTGTTACTTTCTTGATAGATAAAATGAGGTATTAAACTATCATTATAACTCTCAACTAAAATAATTCTAAATCATCCAACACTATACAGTCCATTGGCTCATTTTTAAAGAATAAAAGAACAATTCAAATTATTCAAATGTGTGAATGTATGCTCCTTGAAAACACTGTCATAGTAAATGTAGCCTTCTTCATATGAACAACTACTAAAATAAATGTCTACTTTTTCATATTCATATCATTGTGCCAGGTAATTAAAAATATACCTGCATTTTAATATATTTTGCCAATTAAAGCTATTGCATAGCTCTTTTAATTTCACAAGAATAGATATTAGCACTTAAATAATATTTTCATCAAGTTTTAATTTAGAATTTTCTGTGGAAATATCCATGGTATGCTATTCTAACTGACATGTCTGAGTGTCTTGATATTATGATAAATATTCTCTTCAATTTTTTCATACAACTTCAGAATTTTAAATAGCATACTAATTATATACAAGATTTTCACTGTAGTAAGCTATCAACATGATTTTAATATTTATCAAATGTCACTGGACTATTAAACAACAATGTTCAGGCTTTCATAAGGATTCAGTTCCTCACTCTGATCTATTATTTTTCCAGGTTTTGATAAACAATATTCTCAAATCCATATATGAGTAAGATGAAAATTAAGTGCATAGATGTGAGGATTAATGACAAATACCAATCTTGATTGACCTGCTTTCTTTGTTAGCATTTGTAGAATCTATAGGTTTTATATCCACTATATAAACAGTTCATAGTAAGAGGATAAGTCCATACAATCTTCCTGAAAACAGTTAATAAAATATATTATAAAAACAAGCAAAATCATAGTGTAAGATTTGAACCATAAAGAAAATTATTTTTTTCTTTAAATTTCTAAATGTTATATAAAATATAATACAGTATAAAGCTATACAGCCTTTACTACATTTAATGTAGATTATTAATATTAGTTAATGATATAACATATATAATTAGGGTGGGTAAAATAATATTCAAAATACCTTTATTTAAGGATGTAATTCCATGTGAGAAAATTCTGAATGTTCAATGGATTCCATTTTGTTTTTATGGCAAAATGTGTTTGAGTTATTTATTCATAAATAAAATTTAAACTATTCCCAAAGTTCTGATATATCCACACAAAATATCTTATCAACAAATATAAAAAATTATCAAATACAAGGTTTTAAAACACAAAAGCACCTGCAGGGACAGCTTATATATCTATAAAGTAAATATGCTTATATTTTTATTGATTTTTGTAATAGTCACCAAGTCTAATCTTGTTCAAGATTTTGGTAATCAGTAAGCCATATTTCTGTTGTAGTCTTTACAAACACACTTCATTGTATTTGAGTTTTGTGCAGTGCAAATAGCACCCACCAACACAAGTGTAGACCTGAATAAGATGACCTAAAGTACCATGCTCCAGTCCTATCTCTGTAACAAACTGCAAATTTCCACTTAACACATTTATAAATACCTGCTCTATGTTACATGTCTTCTAAAGTGCTGAGCACTCAAAACTGGCAAAGGAACTTGAGAGAATTTCAAGGTCCAAAAAGAGGCCAGAGCAAAGAGTGGAGAAGAAAGTTGTATTTCAGATACAGCACAAAGATAACTTTATGGATGATATTGAACCTGCAGTGGAATTTGACCTATATATAACTTTGAAATTCTAGAACATAAAATAATTGATAATCAATTATTGTGATATTTTAAAGCCTTATAGGACTAAGTCTCCGGAGAAAGCTGTAGGGGTGATCACAAGGAAATAAAAAGCAGGTGTCCATGGGAGGCCAGCAGGGTGTTATAAGCCAGAGGAAGATGTTGCACTTGCCTTAGGCTCATTGATTTCACCTCTTAAGACCACAAGAGAAATGAAGGTGATCTCACAGACTGTGTACTTGTATAATGGCAGGAGATATGACTAAGGACATAATAATTATTCTGCAAAAACACTGAGTTGATGATTATATATGAGATACAAACTCAAAATTCTAGTGTATCCCAACACACCACAACCTATTTTCTATAAAGCACTATTGATCATAGGCTTTTACCCCCGACAAAGCATAATATTGATAATTTTACATTTAAATGCTGATTCCGTGGTTAAATGATAAACAAAAATTTGTCATTAGTTTTGCTTAATGTGTTCACTAAAACTTCTTAAAATAATTAATCTTTTAACTTTGGAATCACTTGATTTCTCTAAGTTGAAGTAAAAATAAATTTCCAATTATGGTCTGATCCCCCTAATGTCAACACCTTACAGAATTGGGAACATTTGTTAAGTTCAATAGATTAACATGCATTTTATTCTATTGGCCACCAATTTTATCAGAATTTACATTGCTCCTTTTTTAGGATTTCGGACATTTTTCTCTTCCAGGATTCAAACCAAGGTACAATATAAAACATTATTTTCCCCTTTGTTTCTATCTAAGAATTCCACAGAGATGACATTGCCTTTAAGCCAAACACAATCAAAGATACCTGAGACCCAGCTGGCCTTTCACTGGTGATATTAACCTCTGCCACTTGGATGGTAGTGTCCGCCAGGTTTCTCTGCTGGAAAGCAATTATTTTTCTCTTTACACACCCATTTCTTCCAAAAAAAAATTACTCAATTCAGGCCACAATCAAGGGAAGAGTAATTAAGTTCTGTTTGCTTAGGATGGGAGTGGATACATATGACAATTTTTAATATATTTTTATCCGGAATTTGGCCTAATGAGTGACAGCTAGATCCAGGGGTTCTAATAAGATATGACTCATAGTGGCATTCATCAAAAAATTATAATTCAGATAATTTATGGTTAAAATAAAGATAATCAAAAAGTAAAATTAAGCCAGGAGAAATTAAAACATTGTTAACGAATCAGAAAGTTTTGAATAATAAGCCTTGTCAATTACTAGTAATAAGAGACAGACTCTTCAAGCATTTCAAGAACAATGATACAAACACCATACTGCTCTGGTAAGTATTAAATGAATGATATAAAAATTTTACGTTATTGTCTGACTAGTGGTAATACTCAAAATATAAAAGCTGGATATGATGTGTCAAGTAATATTCTTCCTGAGCATCTCCTCAGAAGACATTCCTTTCCTTCCCTACACTTTTACTTTTGTGCTCTCTTCCTGTTCTGGGGCTGGATGTCAAAGAACATACACATTCTACTGAAATATGATTCAACAATGAATTTTTCACTTTGACTAACATGAGCAGTGTACAGGAAAATGAAGAGACAAATTCATATATACTGGTTTATGTCCAGTGTCTCCTTTAGTCCTATTCTGCTTATGTATGACATTTCATTTGTGGCAAGATACATATTTCTGCATGTGGGTGTGCATATGTGTCTAGAGGCCAAAGGTCAACCTTGGATGAAGTTCTCCCATACTGCCCTGACCTTTGTAAGACTACATCTTTCACCTGCTAGGAACACACCAAGTAGTCAAGCTTGGCTATTCAGTGAGCCATACAAATCAAACTGTCTCCATTACTCCAGGACTAGGCTTATGAGTGTGCATCAACATGACTAGCCCTTTTTCATAAACTCTGGGAAATGAGCTCAGGTCTTCATGCTTGTAAGGCCATCACTATACCAGCTTAGCTATTTCCCTAGGCATCCTATTTAAGACTGTCAACAGAATTATAGAAATTTATATCTCATCTGTCTCTGGAGGTTTCTATCTTTGAAAAGTATTTAAAACTTAGAAATACTTAAGTTAGGGCTGGAAACCTAGCTTACTACATAGAGTGTATGCTGTACCCTAATGAGAACCTGGCTTTGTATCTCCAGCACTCACAAACAAAAGCTAAGTGTGGAAGTACAGACTGTAATCCTAGCTAGAACTGGGCAAAGGAGAGAGGAAGATACCAGGGAGTCTCTAGACAGAGAACCTAATCATTTACTGAGCTCCAGCTTCAGTGAGAAGCCAACTCTCAAATCACAAAGCAGATAACAATAGAAGCAGCTGCTGCCAACTTTAGGTCTCAGTATACCTCTGCTCAGGTGAATGTGCCACCCCCATGTACACACATGTGTACAAGTATATGCAACACATAAAATACATTTGATAATATGCAAATATTATATGTTTAGAGATTTTTAAATAATTGTGTTTTAACTTAGCTCAGTCAAACGTATAATTTTATTGGGCACTTGAAACATTTGATCAATTTTTACATTACATAAATTCTCTAAATTAAAAAAGTTGAATACAATAAGCAATATTTTAGAAGATTGCACAATGTAAATGCTGGGAAACATAAATAATATGACAGAATAAAATGTGAGTTTCATTAAACTTTTTTATAGAATCCTGTAGACTTGTTTCAAGACAATTCATTCCATCTGTAATGAGAAGCCGTGAGGTAAATGTGTAAGTACTAAAGACACATAACTGACACCACTGATTATCTAGTGTCATCATAGCATGCAACTTGCTTTTGACAAATCATCAATGAAACTATAACCATAGTCAAAGTACAGGTAGAATGTAAGTGTGTGTGTGTGTGTGTGTGTGTGTGTGTTTTGAAAATTTTGAACTGAAAATTGAATTTAATTGTTAAAAGAAAATGAAATTGAATTGAAAAATTCTTGAGCTTTCATGTTATGCATGTGGAGTTCCTTCTCACAATAACTTTTGAAAATATTGGATAATTTGTGAATCATTCAAGGCAAAGAAACTAACTAAATTGCCCTCCTGAAAGTATAGATCCACACTGGTACACTGCAATAATGTGGTGGAGACCCTACTAGTGGATGATCAGGCTTCACTAGGTCCAATAATCTTAACTCTCTATGTCTAATAATCTTAATAATTTTATTTCACAAAATTAACATTGTTAGTACAATATTCAAGTGGAAATATTTAGAAGTCACTCTGAGAAACAAGTGTGAGGTCTAAGTCTACTAAGATTCAATAACAGTTCAACTTCTGAGAAAAGAAATAATATGTATTTGTTGTTTCTAATGCAAGAGATAGAGTTGTTCATTGCAACGAGAGCAAGTTATTTGACTGAAAGCAGTTTATGTCACAATTTCTCCACTCATAATATCTCTAATGTTATATTTGAGAAAAAACTTTATAATTGACCTAAAAAAATTACAATTCCTTAAAATGCTAAATGGTATTTGCTTATTGGTTTGTTGGTTTGTTTTCACAATTTTGCATTTAGAACTCAAGCAGGCACTCTATCACTGAGCTACATTCTCAACCCTTGGTTTTCCTGAGATAGTGTCTTATTCTGTATCCCTGATGACTCAAACTGACCCTAAATGGACAAAAATGCCCAGAGTTTACCATAGAGACAATTATGATAGACCCTCCAGTAGGCTAAGCTTTCACTTGGTTTCTATCCTGTCTGATTCTTAGTTACTTCTCTTGTTTCCCATTAGGGGATGGTCTGTCAAGCCTAATTTCTATTTTAAGAATTTGGTAACCTTTAAACTTTTAGTAATTTCATTAACCTCATAAGAAGGCTTTCAATAAAATATGTTTAAATTAGATTGATATGTATTAGGATTATCTAATATATCTATATTAAATGAATAGATCTTAACATTTTATGATGTTTCTACATTATCTTAAAATATAATTGTGTCAACCCTTTATAGTTCCTTTGGTGTACTGATTGTCTTTCAATGTGCTATGACAAAATACCTTACAGAAGGAATTTAAGGGAAATAATTTTATTTTGTCATGCAGTGTGAAGAAATAAACTAGGTCACAGTCAGAAAGGCAAGGTGACAGAGTTGTTGATGACTTGCTGCAGTATGTCTACAAAGCAAAGATGGGTGAGAGCTTTACTCATTAGGTTTTCTCCTTTTGCTCCTTTTATTCAGTCTGGGACCCCAGTCAATAGGATGATGCTACACATGTTTGCAGTTCCTTTCCTTCTTAGACAAGATTCTGGGGCTGGAGAGATGGCTTAGAGGTTAAAAGCACTGACTGCTCTTCCCGAGGTCCTGAGTTCAATTCCCAGCAACCACATTGTGGCTCACAACCATCTGTAATGAGATCTGGTGTCCTCTTCTATATACATAACAAATAAATAAATCTTTAAAGAAAATAGTCTTTGGGATTGGGGATTTAGCTCAGTGGTAGAATGCTTGCCTAGCAAGCGCAAGGCCCTGGTTTCAATCCTCAGCTCCACATACAAAAAAAAAAAAAAAAAAAAAGATTCTTTAAACACACTCACAGATATACTGGTATGTCTTTCTTTAGGTCCTTCTACATGTAGTCAAGTAGGGAGTGAAGAATAAACCTATTCATCCATTATATGTCAAGTGAACTTCCAAACACATGAATTTTAAGTTATAACATTCTATTTCTTCACATACTCCTGATAATCTTATAATATAAAATACATTCATTTCAGCTTCAAACATCTTCATAATCTTAACCAGTTTCATCATTATTCATAAATACAAAATCTCTTCCTTGTTTCAAGGCAATACCTTAAAAGAAAGACTATATGAAATAAAAACCATTCATTTATAATATAAGATGGATACAACATGGCACAAAATAAACATTTTCTTTCAAAAGGGAGAAATAGCATCACTGGGAGGGAAGATTGGACTAAATCCTGAAGGAACAAAGAAAGAAACGCCAGTTCCTGAAGCTCCATGTCTAGCATCTGAGCCTTCTGTTGTATTGTTTGAGCTCCATCATCCCATGTTAAACTTCTTCCTCCCATTCTGCTATGTGCAGTACACATAGCCTTTCTCCACAGCTGAGCACACCCAGTGCCTGCAGTGTTCCCTGCTGTGAGTCAAGGATCCTAGTATTTCCCACATAGTTGGATCTCCATTGCACATTAAGTTTATCCCCATCACTTCCTACAGTAACTTTTCAGGATCTCGTTGTAGGGGGTACAACTCTGCCATAAATTGCATTGCCTTTGTGGCTTTCTGGAAAACCAGCACTATGTTGATGATACTGTCAGAATCTGCCTGTTTGGGATGTAATCTTGCCTCCTTCTACCATTGCTGGCTTTCCTGATCTCTGGGAGGCTTAGCAGCTGAATCTGGAGGGAGAGACTTCCCTAGTGTTTTATTTTGTTGTTTCTGATGCTGTTACAATATACAATAAACCACTTCAGAGAGTTTTTGAAGTCCAGTTTGTCTTATTTCAAACAAATTTACATTTTTATCAGCTAGATCTTTGAACCTGTAGGATCTTGTCCTCTAGGTAGCTTTTCTGTTGCCAGAGTGAGAGTGAATGGCTTTCCTATAATAGCGATATTCTCTTAACAATTACATGTGTTTCCTCACCCTCTCCTTCTCAGATACTTTAAAATTGCCCCTACTATTTTTCATACCAGCTGCACATTCATCATCTCTTCTGTCTTCACTTGCTATTCTCACTCAGTATAACCCTGGGTAAGAGCAGTGAATGATAACCTTGCCACAACCATAATGCTATGCTATCTTGAAATGTACAAATCAGTCCATTAACTTGAATTTAACCACTTGTGGGCTCATAGGACACAGGTGGAGAAGCAGCCAGGTTATTTTCCATCACGTAACAAGAAAGGTTTCTTCTAGTCCAATTCACAAGAGTCTTTTTCTCATCGGCGACTATGGGAGTTGGGAATTCACAGTCCTTATTTTTATAGGCATTCTAGTCTTCCATACTCCTGGCAAGGTGGCCCAGTAAGCTCTCTTAATAATATTCAAGAGCTGCTATAGCCCACAGGTCCAAACTTGTCCACATTCTTCCTGTAAATTGAGAAAGGCTTTCAAACTCAGTGGTCAGATAATGCAGCAGTAGCCCAAACGGTGGTACCAGTTTTCAATATCCACTACTTTTTATTATTGAAGCAAAATAACAGACAGAAGCAATGGAAGAAAGAAAAGCTTGCTTTGCCTTAGGCTTGTGTCAGCTCTGCTGCATAGCAACAGAGGCATAAGATGGTTGGTTATATGGTATGTGTAATCATGAGTCAGAGAAATAGGAATGTTAGTATTCATCAGGCTTTCTTCTTTTCAGCTGTCATTCACTATAAGCCTGCATCACATGAAATGGTACAACTCATGTTTAGTGTATGTCTTCTGGACAATTTTACGAAACCTCATTTGGCCACTGTTAGCCTTAATTTTTGAATGAGTGGAGTTGAATTCTGAAAATTCATTCCTACATGTACATTCTGAAAGCCGCTGCTCATGTTTCTTCTAGAAGTATCAACATTTCATTTCACATTTCACATTAATTTCTTTGAGCCATTTGTAAAGATAAATACAGTTCTAACTTCACATGTGGACACTCAGTTTTCTGAGTATCATTTACTAAAGGTGCTCTATTTCCTTCAGTATACACACTTAGCATTTTGGCAATTTTATCAAATTACTGTAGTTACATATACTCAGGATTGAGTCTTCGTATTGTTCCATTGATCTACATGTATTGTTTTATTTAAGCAAAAGTCTAGTTTTGCTGCAATAACTCTGTACTATAACATAAAATCTATAAAATCTGATGTAGGAATTCCTCCAGCAATATTCATTTTTCTCAGAATTGCATTGTCTCTCTAAGTTATTTAGTGCTCTCACATTAATTTTAGGATGGGTTATTCTTCTTCTGTGAAGAATTTGACAGAAATTTTGATTGGGAGGCGACTTGAACTGTGGAGAGATAAGGGAAGATATGGCAGAGGGATAGGGAAAAAGGAAAAATAGATAACAACAAGGAAGTTAGAAAAAGTGTGAGGAAACATATCATTTTATAAGCTAATTTAAAATATATATGGACATGTACACACACACACACACACACACACACACACACACACTGCACAGTGTTCAACACAAAGTGATAATGCTTACCCTAAGAGCCATATAATATCTAACACAATTCATTACTATACTTGGAATTTGAGATGTTGGTTAGAGAGCATTAGTAGCTTCTCCAAACAATATACTTCTTTGCTTTTATAATTGGTTGCCTCCAAAACTTGAAAGTAAGACCTAATTTCTGAAGACACTACACACTTTAGATACAGGACCTGGAGGAATGGAGCTGGAATTGACCTAGATGATGTCTCTCTCCTGAGAACTAGCTCTCATAGTATACTAAGGTATTATGAAAGCTGCAGAAGTAGAAAATCAGTCAATAGTCCCACTGAGCTGTATTAGTTAGGGAAAGTTGCATTAGTTAGGATTCTGTAAAGGGACAAAACTGATAGTATGAATGAAATTTTATATATATATATATATATATATATATATATATATATATGATTTATTAGATTTATTAGATATCTATACAAGGGATTTATTGGAAGACTTTACAGGCCATGATCCTAGTAGTCCAACAATGAACGATAGATGCTTCCTGATGAAAAGGACAGGGTTCCAGTAGCTGTTTAGTCCATAATATAAGCTGGATGTCTCATTGATCTGAATTTTGTCCTGGATTCTGGAAAACATGTAAAGAGCTGCCAGTTTTCAGTCTACATAGGAGGACTGAAGAAGTAGATTCCAACACTAGTAAAGGAATACCTCAGAAACAGGATAGATTAAACTTATCAGTGCCTTACTTAGGAAGGTAGGCAAAAATCAAAACTTCATTTTCATTGTCTTTTTATGTAGGCTATCACCAAAAGGAAGAATTGGGCTGGGTCTACTTACATCAAATAACCAATCAAGAGTATCCTTCACAGGTTTTCCTAGCTGCTTAAAGTTTAGTTAATTCCAAATATAGTCAAGTTTACAATCCAGATTAGCCATTGCAAGTTCACCCATTTTAAACTTGACACACAACCAGTTCTCTTTGTGCCATGCTTAATTTCAAATGAAAACAGTAACCAGGTCATAATTCCTTCTAAATGACAAAAATCATCCCATATGCTGTCACCAATGCATTATATATTTTACAATGGGTGGCAATGTTTCTTGAGAGGCATCTTTTCATTGTCCCATGACTTAAATAGGATTACTCCTGGTATTATCTCAATTAATGTTACCTTACCTGAAAAAGAAATAGAGGAAAGAAAGCACAAATAATACTTAATGAGTATGTATATATACAAAAGCATGTTCTTAATAAAATAAGACAAAAACACTGTTGTCATTTATAATCTACTCCTCTATAGCTGATCAGGTGCCCTTAGTATGTATTTATAACTATCTTCATATATTATCCATTCTTTATTTCATCCATACTCAGCCAGCACCTCCACAGGTCTTAGTTCTTTTCCTGGAGGGGTGATGCATACCTGCATTCCTAAATGACCTCTGCCCTTTTTTATCCTGCCTGGATTAGGTTGTTGTAGAACACTGACTTTAATCATCAGACATGGTAGCACAAAGAGAAGCCCTGAAGGATCTCCTGAACTCCAGACATAATCTTCCCTATCTCCCTTATGGAGAAGCAATACAATTTCCCTTTGGTAGTCTGTTTCAATCACTCCACCTAACACTTTCTTACATTGTCAAAAGGCATTAGAAGTCCAAATTGGCCAGATCTGGCCTTCCAGTTCAATAAAATCTTTGTTGTTTATTTAGCCAGGAGCATTCTCCATCTTAAACCAAAACTTCCAGGTCAGCAGAACTTCAGGTCATGAGAACAGGAAGCAAAAAAATTTCCTTGTAGCTCACTAGGGGTGATAGTGAGTGGAACTATTCACAATTCCCCATTACTACCCTGTGGTTCTTGGAATCTTGAAACCTGGCTTTAGGAGAAATATATATGGAAATACACATGCACATACACACATACACTCACAAACACACACACACACACACACACACACACACACACACACACACACATATATAATTATTATTTCAAGTATGTACTTAACTTTATGGAGAATACTGCCCAAGACCTCCAGAATGATGCCACATAATTGGCACTGTAACTGTCTCTTCAAAATGCCATTCCATCATTCTTTCTTTACAGCTGCTTCAGGGAGGTGGGCAACATGATGAGATAAGTAGATTCCTTGAATGTGAGCTCACTTTCACACTTATCTGCTGTAAAGTGATTTTCTTGGTCAGAAGCAATATTGTATGCAATAACAGGATGGTTCAGATAGAAGACATTCTGTTAATCCATGGATAGTAGTTTTGACAGAAGCATTATGTGCATGAAAGACAAATCCATAATAGGAATAAAAGCCTATTCCAGTAAGAAAAAAAAGATCTTTCAATGAAATATGTGGCCCAACATAGTCAATCTGCCTAGTTACACCATGGAATGGTGCCGTATTGAGGACACCATTTTATTAGAGTGGCTTACAGGTTGTGGGATAAGAGACAGAAAGGTCAAGTCTCAGCTGTCTTGATCTTCCTAGTCTAAGGATGTCCCAGAGAGCTGCCACTCCAGTCTATTGGAATCCAGAAGAAGTGAATTCTAACAACAGTGAATCTAACAATCATCAATATAGTATATAGACATGCCAGTGAGAGTAAGGGCATGTGGGAAAAAAAGCCTAAGTTTCCTTCTTCCATGGTCTTTTCTGTGGGATGCCACCAAAAGTTATGACCCAGATTTAGGGTAATTCTGTTCACCTTAATGATCCAATAACAAAAATCCTTCAAAGGCATGCCCAGTTGGTTTAATTTTAGTTAACTCCAGTTGTAGTCAAGTTGACAACCAAGATTATCCATCCTACTAGCTGTGAAATCTATTAACGAAAACAATGATTGACCCAGCATGTTTTCTACAATGATCCAATAATGGCATTTTTATCTTGGAAGTAACCAATAGCTATCTAATTTGTCTTAACACAAGCTCAATAGAAGGGACTTTACTGGTATGCTAAGCTTAAATAAGTACCCTTGTTGGTTACTTTGGTTCTTTTTGGGGTCTAGCCAGCCAGCTCCCAAATAAATCACACATGGAGGCTTATTCTTAATTATGATTGTCTGGCCTTAGCTTATCTGGTTGCAGCCAGTTTTCTTGACTTAAATTACCCAGTCTGTCTTTTGCCTCTGGATTTTTCCAATTCCCTTACTTTTGTAAATCTTATTCTTACTCTGTGGCTTGCTGGTTGTGCAGCTGGATGGCTGACCCCTGGGGTCCTCCTTCTTCTTTGGCTGCTAGCTCTGTCCACTCCTATTTCTCCATCTATATATTCTCTCTACATGCCAGCCCCTCCTATCCTTTCTCCTGCCTTGCTGCTGTCCATTCAGCTTTTTAGTAGAACATCAGGTGTTTTAGACAGGAACAGTAACACAGCTTCACAGACTTAAAGAAATGCAACATAAACAAGAGTAAAACACCTTAAAATAACATCCTACTATATTTTCCCATTTTGTCTAAATAAAAATAAAGGTTTTAACTTCAACATAGTATAACTACATCCAACAAAAACAGTTATTAAGAATTAATTTACAATACTCAGCCCATTCATAGCATATTCAAAGAATATAATGCATTGTCCATCCTGTTACAGTGAATCCAAAGCTTACTTACTTACTTACTTACACTTAACTTACTTTCTGTCATAACTAAGAAAAACTGCAGCTGTAACTATCTAGTCCTCAATTCCATCAACGACCCGGAAGAATGTAACATTACCTAACTACAGAGATATTTGGCTGCCTGGACAGTCACCCAAGGCTCCTCTGCAATGTTGGGGCAACCATCTTCAGCCTACAGACCCATAATATTTGGCAAATTTTTCTACGAATCAGGAATTTTGGACTATTCTACCTTGCTTTGGCAAAGTTCATCATTCACTTTCCTCTGAGTCCTGCAGAATATCTGGCACTCTTCTGTGAAGCAGGAATTTTCAAGGACTGTCCAGCCTTGTTTTGGCAAAGTTCAACAATCTTCTTTCTGTGTGTCCTGCATGTCCAGTCTGCACAGCACATTGTCAGCAGTCAAAGATAAGAACAGATTCTTTGCCTAGTAGCTAACCTTGCCACAATGACAGCAAGCTCCATAAGGAGTTTCTTCAATGCCCATCATCTTTTCTGAAGTAAATTGGTGCTGCTAGGAACAGATATGTCTCATTGTCATGAAAAGCCCTAAGTTAACAAAACATTTTAAATACCATATTATATAGGTCTTTTAAAGGTTTAAAGACCATCTATCTATCTAAAATATATCTCTGTATGACCTGGAAAGCATACCTAACATTGTTATAATTTTGATTGTTATAAATAACTAACCACTAACCTATGTTCACTTATCCTATAGTTTATAATAACACCTTAAAATAATATTCTAGTACAAACTACCCATGCCATAAGCAGTAAAATAAGCTAGAGTAAAACCTACTACTGCAAGTTTCCTAAACTAGAATAATTTCTGATTGTATCCAAAATACATATCCTCAAAAACACATGTAAGTGTAATACTCATGCCTCATGATAAAGAATCTTCTCTTTGTAAGATATGGACACTATTGCAGAGATGTACAACTGTCCAAAATGTAGAGAATAAATGAATGGGGGATGACCTACTTTAATTGGTATGTCTACAAGGCAACATCTGTACCTAATGTTCAACAAGCATTGCAAAAGTGAGGATGGAAATATTGTAAGGCCCAGTGGATCAGGATACTTGCAGCATGATAGTGTCTTCTAGACATGAAAAGGATCTATGCCCATGAAATTTCAACAATATGGTTTTTGAACTATATAAGATATGCATAGTGAAAATCACAGTGAATATTTCAATGTGAGTTGGGGAAATTTCACAAGGCCCCAAACCTAGATAGAGAAACACTGGAATTCCTTGACTCCTGAGAAAAAGAAGAACTGGTATTTCCCAGGGATAAAACCCCCTGAGAGGTTACCCAGTCTAGGTATTCAGCCATAAGCACTGTGGACTTGGTAGGTTATGTACAATGTGTGATAGTGTGTAACAATAATGATTAAAGGAGAGGACATGAATTTGAGAGGGTGTGGCCATTATACAATTAGAGTTAAGGTATACAGGATGAGGAAGACAACCATGTGGGAAGAGAAAATGAGGACTACATCACTTTCTCTGACAGATAAACTTTCAAAGTGTGTAGAATATTCATAGAAACTCTTGTGTTGTAAAAGTTGACACTTGAGATGGAAGTCATGGACCAAGAATTTTTAAAAGTCAGAAAACAAAAGAAATTATGCTGAAGGAAGCAAAAGTAATAACTCACTGCCTTTTGTAAGTTTTTTTTCTTTTCTTTCTATCATTTTTAATCTTCTTTTCTGGAATGGTTGTGGGTAAATTCAACTTTTGAATATCTGCTTTTCAGTATTTTTATTTCAAAGCCCAAAGTTTCCACAGTTTATGATTGTTTTATTCAATGATGTGTCATGCCAATGTTTAGTTTTTCTCTCTCACATTTGATCACTATTTAAAGCCCCCAAAGTACCTACTCCTTAGTGTTCACAGAACTCAATTATAATTCATTCTCTTTCTCAAGCTCCTTTACACAACTCTGCTAAAGCTGCTCTCATAATTGTCAGCAACTTATCCCTTCTGAGGAAAATCACTGACCTTGTCCCTGTTGTTATCTTAATACAACTCATTGTGTCTTTTTTTAATGACCACTAGCTTATTAAATAATTCATAGATAGATACCATATTGAATTATCAAAATATTCAGGATAATGTCAAATCCAATTGAGCATGATTCATTAGTTGAACAAGTCATGCATGAAAGAAATAGACAAATGAATAAATCCCTCAGGAGAAATTTATGGTTAATTATTACAACACTTTTCTCTATATTTTTTAGACCTTTGCTGACATTTATTTCTTGCTTTACTATTGCCTCAATCCTACCTTTTGCCTCCTGGCTGTGAGTTCCCTACAGTACTATCTTCATCTATTTGGGGATCCTATTATTGCATCTGAACTGGGACAATCGCCAACATTCTCCCAATCTTATCTTTGTTATAATTCAATTTCCATCCCACTGGATCTCCACATCCTCTTTTTTCTGCAAATCTGTTATCATAAAATGGATTCATAAAATACACTGATGTTTTATATTTTTCTTATTTTAATAGCCTGACACTAAGGATGTAAGTCTTCAAAATATACAAAAATTGGTTTGACATATAATTTATTTGAATTTGCTTCTGTTGCCTTAATAAACTAGCACAGAGAGCAGAAATTTACTTTTCACTCTACTGGATGCTAAGAGATCCAATATCAAGGCACTGACTGATGAATGCCTGACCTTTCTGTCTGTCCTCACTGGGTAGAAGAATGAGAGGTGAATTCCTCTCCTCATGGTTCTGCAAGGCACTTATCACTTAAATGGAGTGGTGGAATGCTAGAATATTCTCAAGTGAAAATGAAATGATCTAATATAAATTTTATATGTGTGGACATTTTATCTGCATGCATATCTGTCCACCACTTATTTATTTGGTACTGAGGAAAGCCAGAAGGAAACCTTGTGACTGGAGGTACAGATTTGGGAGCCAAGAATCGAACCTAGGTTCTATGAAAGGCAACAACTGCTCTTAGGCATTGAAACATTTCTCTAATTCAGATATTTCTTAACAGGTCAGACATAGTGGTACATGTCTGAATTTTTGTACTTGGGAAGTGGGCATAAGAGTATCAATAGTTCAAGGTCATCATATGCAAATATTAGTTCAAAGGTTGCCAGGTCTATATAAGAACATATCAAAAATGAAAGAAAGGAGAGAGAGAGACAGAGAGAAAGAAAGAAAGAAAGAAAGAAATTTTATTAAGAGAATCACATATTCCTGTAATGTTTAATGTTTATCTGCAGTTAACAAAAATTTTTTCAAAGTTTTATATTTTGATACTTTGTATAACATCATGCTTTGTTTTTCATTAATATATTTCAAATCATATGTATTACTATATAATGAGTATCTAATATATATTACAAAATAAATTCAAAAGTTATATGATAGAAATAAAATTTATTTCACCGGTGAAGACAGCAACACTCAGAAAAGTGTCTGATATACATTAGTGATGGTACTAAGGAATAATAAAACCATTTTGACATAAATTTAATTTTGTCTTCATATTTTACCAAATTGATAAGACCTCTGATGAAATATTCAATGTCATAATTTCTTTTTACTTTTTAGTATAAACTAGCTGAAATAAAGTATGTAGTAAACCTATTGTTCTGTTTATTTGTTGAATGACATCCTTGATGACACTCTTTAAAAAAATATCAAAATCAGTGTATTTTATGGATCCATTTGAAGATGAAATAGTTGAGGGAGAAGGAAGATGTGTAGATCCAGTGGGATTGTGTCTATGCCATGCTGCATCTTCAACTGGACTAACTTTGGTGTTTGGGCTGCCCTGAAGCTTGCTGTTGAAGGAGTAGAGACAGCCAGAGGTGGGGCTGAGGAAAGGGGTGAAGCACATACTCTGGGATAACCATTGCCATAGGCAGAGCTTGGGTCATGTACTCAGTGGTAACTGGCTAAGACACATTACCAAGAACCAAAGGATTATAGACACAGAAAAAAATTAGAAGCAAAGTGATTTATTCATGCAAACACATAAGTGAACTGGTTATTCATTGAAATGAAATGTACCAGGCTTTCTTTTGGACCACCAACTAGGTCTCAGATCATGACACTGAGAATTGTTATTAATTGTACCATGCTTTCTCTTTGGGCTACCAACCAGTTCCCAAATCATATCATGGAGACTTATTATTAGTTATGAATTGCTTAGCTTTAGCTTATGCTCACTTCTGGCTTTTTTTTAAACTTAAATTAAACTGTTTCTACTTGTCTTAGGGCCCTTTTCATTTCTTTCTGTATGCCCTACTGAGTGTCTGCTAGCTGGCAGCTGCCTGGCTAGCCCAGAACATCTCTTTTCCTTTCTCCTTCATTCTCTTCTTCTTTTCTTTCTTTCTTCCTTTCTTCCTTCCCTATTTCCTCCCTCCCTCCCTCCCTTTCTTTCTTTCTTTCTCTTTCTTTCATCTTTCTTTCCTTCCTTCCTTCCTTTTCTTCTTCTTCTTCTTCTTCTTCTTCTTCTTCTTCTTCTTCTTCTTCTTCTTCTTCTTCTTTCCCTTCCCCTTCTTCTCCCCCTCCTTCTGCTTCTGCTTTTTCTGCTTCTTCTGCTTCTTCTTCTTCTACTACTTCTTCTTTTTCTCCAGCCTAGATTCCTCTTCCTATTTATGCTCTCTGCCTGCCAACCCCACCTATCCCTCTCCTGCCTAACTATTGGCCATTCAAGTTTTTTCTAGACAAATCAAGTGCCTTAGCCAGGAAAGATGAAAAATATGAAAGGTATTTTTTACATAATAAAACAAATGCAGCATAAACAAATGCAACACACATTTACACCGTAAAAGGAGTGTACTACAGTATGAACAAATGTAACACATCTTTAGATAGTTAAAGTAACTTCCACAACAATGAAAATAATAAAAGATTAAAAATTATGACTAAGAAGCCAATTTATGGAACACATACAAATCTGTGTACCTATTCTTGTTTACACACATTAAAACATGATATATGAAAGTATATGTAACATATGTGTATTAGTTAAGGTTTCCATTGCAGTGAGGAGATACCATGACCATAGCAACTGTTATAAAGGAATGATTTAATTGAGATAGTGGCTTATAGTGTCAGAGGTTTAGTCCCTCATCATCATGGCAGGGAGCATGGTGCTAGTCAGGTAGAACTGGTCCTGGAGAAGGAGATGCTACATATTGATATACATGCATCAGGAAGAAGACTGTGACATTGGGAGTAGCTTTAAAATAGGATAACTCAAAGCCCACACCTACAATGAAACACTTCCTCCAACAAGGCCACACATCCTAATAGTGTCACTCCCATTGGGGCCATTTTCTTTTAAACCCCCATATTCCACTCCCTGGTCCTCAACGGCTTATAGCCATATAATAATGCAAAAATGTATTCAGTTCAACTACAGAAATCCACATAGTCTATAGCAGTCTCAAACTTACTTAAAATTCTAAAGTTCAAAGTCTCTCCTGAGATTCATGTGACCTCTTAATCATAATCTTCTCTAAAAAGAAAAAAAATCAAAAAGCAGATCACATACCTCCAACATATAATGGCAGAGGATGTACATTACCATTCCAAAAGTTAGGGAAAGGAGCATAGTGAGGAAATACTGGACCAAAGCAAGACCAAAAAATAGCTGGGCAAACTTCAAACTGTGAATCTCCAGATCTGATGTCAAAAGGCTCTTCAGATCTCCAATTCCTTTCAGCTTTGTTGACTACCACACACTTTTTCTGTTGGGATGGTTCCACTCCATTAGCAGCTTTCCTTGGCAGGTATCTCAAGACTGGTATCTCTAACGTCTTGGTTTTGTGTAGCTGGAGTTTTCTCCAGTCCCATCTGGGCCACAGCCACTCAGATCCAAGTAAACACACAAATAATTATATTTCTTATAAACTGTATGGTTGTGGCAGGCTTCTTGTTATCTAATTCTTAAATCTTAAATTAACCCATTTCTATAAATCTTGCCACATGGCTTGTGGCTTACTGGTATCTTACATGGTGGCAGCTGGCAGCGTCTCCTGACTTAGACTTCCACTACCCAGAATTCTCCTCTCTCCTTGTCCCACCTACACTATACTTTCTGCCTGGCTACTGGCCAATCAGCCTTTTATTTATCAATCAATCAGAGCAACACATTCACAGCATCCCCAGCAGTTTCTCCAAGGCAATCTAGGTTTCATTTTCACAGTTTCACACAATGGACTCTCTAGGCCTCAATTATGGGATACCCTGATACATGATTGCCCTTATCAGCTTTCCTTAGGCACAGAGACAGATTCTGTAACTTGTTTCTTCCACCTTAACTCTACAGTTAGAACCATATGCTGGAGCTGCCTAGATCTGATGCTTGCTGGGACTGGAACATGGCCCCCATGTTCAATTACATATTAACTAGCGTTCTGTTTTTGATTGTTAGCTTCACAGCATAACCTTGACTGTCCTTCAACTTTCTCTGTAGACCAGGCTTGTTTCAAATTCAAAAATACACCAGCTTCTGCTTTCCCAAAACTGAGATTGGAGGTGTGAACTACCACTGCCAAGCCCTAAGCTTTGCTGAGATTCCTTTTCACAAGTTGGAAATGTAGCTGGGTGGGATCTTGCCCTAAGGTCACTGCTCCCTTCATTCCTTTTCTTAATCTGTTTATCTCCTACACGGGATTTAGCTTTATTCAACTTCAGTGTGCCCCCTTTTCTCAATCTGTACATTTTGTATTCTTATTTACTCAGCTTGTATCTTTTCATGATATATCTTCATCAGAGTTAATACTAATAACCACATGACAGAATATATATGAGGCTATTTGAGATTTTTCTCTGCCAAGGAAATTAGTAAAAATTCTTCACTTTAGCCTCAAGCAGCCACATTCTTTACCAAAATATCACAAAAATCAGTCTCTAGGCCATACTAATAATTTTCTCCTCTGAAACTTCTTGATCACCACAGTTCAAATCATTCTCAGAACCACTGTCGTTCATGCTCCTACTAATATGGCCCATTAAACAGTGATTAAAGTATTTCCTAACCCACAGTACCAAAGTCCAAACTCCTCCAAAAATAAAGACTGTCAGGCCTATCATAGCAATACTCTAATCCCTGGTACCAGCTTCTATCTTATTCAGGGTTTCTATTGTTGTAAAGAGACACCATGAACACAGCAACTCTTTTTAAGAAAACACTGAATTGAGGTGTTGACTTACAATTTTAGATGTTTAGTCCATTATCATGGTATGACATGGTAGTATGCAAACAGAAATGTTGCTAGAGAAAGAGCTGTTACATGTTTATAGGCAGGCAACAGGAAGTAGGTTGACACACTGGGAATAGATTGAGCATAAGAGAATTCAAAGTCCACCCACACAGTGACACATTTCCTCCAATACAGCCAGCAATACCTACTCCAAAAATGGGACACCTCCTAATAGTGTCATTCCCTTTGGGGCCATTTTCTCTCAAACCACCATAATATGTATCAGGATACAGATATGTATCTATGTATATGTGCATTCTAAATTATAGACATATTTAGTCAATTATTGGTATAGAATTTTTATTGGTTGTTGTTAATGCTGCTAGTATGTTTTGCAACTTGTAATCTAAAGAATTCATGAACTGGATGCTACAGAATGATCCATAAGTAGTAGCTCAGGCTTACTACTAACTAGCTCTTACACTTAAATTAACCCATAATTCCTATCTTATGTTTAGCCATGTGGCTTGGTACCTTTTCTCAATTTGCCATTTTCTTTTTCATCTCTGCATCTGGCTGGTGACTCTTGACTCCACTCTTCCTCTTCCCAGAATTCTCATAGCTACTGGCCAATCAAAATTTTATTAAACCAATTCTAGTGACAAATATTTACAGTGTAAAAGACCATTATTCCACAAACCCATGTAAAGTTATAGATCATTTAATTGTGGGAGTATTATCAGAAAAACAATGCATTAAGCAGTTTTGTTATTATATAGCTATCAGGGTGCACTTCTACAAATGTGGAAGTATAATCTACAATACTGCTGAGTTATATAATCCTGTTGTCCCAGGATTACCACACAGTAGGGCTTGGATTTGGTACCATTCAGGACATTGTAAACAACTGCAATAAAATAGTAATTATTTGTGTGTATAACTATATTGAAATGTGCCTGATAAAATTTCATTATGAAAAGGGAGTTGATACAGATTCATAGCTACACTGAATCCACCAGGTTTACATGAATCCCCAGGGGGGTCTTGTCCCTGGAAAAGATGGGAATGGAGGAGAGGGGATGGGGGAAGGTGGGGTGGGGGCAGGAGGGTGGAGGACAGGGGAACCCATGGCTGCTGTGTAAAATTAAAACACAAATATAATAATAATAATAAAGTTAAATAAATAAATAGAATAAATAAATAGTATAATAAAATATCCAAAAAA
Source organism: Onychomys torridus (assembly GCF_903995425.1). Classification (NCBI taxonomy): domain Eukaryota; kingdom Metazoa; phylum Chordata; class Mammalia; order Rodentia; family Cricetidae; genus Onychomys; species Onychomys torridus. The sequence continues at coordinate 97,616,736 of NC_050444.1, forward strand.
TTATATAACCTGTGTCTCACAACTCAAATACTCATATATTTCTAGCATTAATGGTAAACTACAGTGTAGCTGGAGATCTTTTCTCCAGGTCCCACTAAGCCCCAGCAGTCCAGTAGACACTTATATTATTTAAACTGCTTGCCCATTAGCTCAGGCCTGCCATTGTCTAGCTCTTACACTTAAGCTCAGCCCATTTCTATTAATCTAAACTTTGCCATGTGGCTCGTGGCTTACCAGTACCTTACATCTCAGTTGTCATGGCAGTGGCTTGCAGTGTCTCCATGTCCCAGCCTTCACTTCCCAGAGCTCTCCTCTCTGTTTGTCCTGCCTATACTTCCTGTCTAGCTACTGGCCAATCAGAATTTTATTTATACAGAGCGATATCCACAGCACTACAATATTTCTTAAAATATATTAAAGATGATTTTTTAAATTGGTATTTTTCCTGTATGTGCCAAATATCATGCTCTCTTTATGCAGATAGATGTACAGTGAATAAGAAACCAAGTACTCCATATGTACATTCACTTAAACCGCTACAGGCCAAAGTCTGAAATAATTTACAAGGACAGAGACAGGATCCCCCCTGTCTTTTTGTAGAAGCCACCTGACAAGTTTGTCTGCAGACACATTAACTTTTCTTCTCTCTCCCTAGAATGTACAGTAATAGAGCAAGCATTTACTTCTGATCAAAGATGAGCAATGTGTCCATGGACTAAGGGGTCTGTCCTTCACTTTCAATTTGATTGTTCTTCTTTGCTTGGCTCCATACGTGTTTAGAAAATGTAAACATGATCAATCTGCTCATCTTTACTGGTAAAAATAGGTAAAACAATGGAGGTGAATTCATTATTAAGTCTGAGTATGATTAAAGTGTGAGTGTGTGTTGTGAGTGTATACACAGAGCCTCAAGATAATAATAATTAACCTTATAATCTAAAGAAATCCTTACAAAATAATGCAAATTCAAGTTTTACAAAAAATTGTTATTTTGAGCCAGTTGTTGGTGGTTGGTGCTTGCCTTTAATCCCAGCACTCAGGAGACAGGCAGGCAGATTTCTGTGAGTTTGGGGCCTGCCTAGTTTATAAATTGAGTTCAAGGACAGCCAGAACTCTTACACAAAAAAAAAACTCAGTCTGCAAAAACCAAAGGAAAAAAATCTTATTTCGTATTGAAAAATAATGTAACAAAGTTTTCTCCACATTTCCACTTGATTTTGCTTCTCCCGTCCCTTGGCCATGCAGTACTCACAGAAGACTGACATAAACCACAGGAAATCAGATGATATTCCCAGTGCTCTTTGCCGACAGGAGACTTTGGCAGAAGATAAAGAGGGACAGTTCAATGTAGGCAGGATGTATGTTCCTCCTGCCCATCTTCCCCAGAAATGGTCTAGTGCGCTTCTGTGAGAACACATTTTACCAGGGCATTGCATTTGTATGATACTAGGTCCGAGTCTGGATTCAATAACTTATTTAAACATAAAATTTTCAGACTTAGATATTCTGTTGTTCATAATAGCATGTCACAATGACCTTTGCTGAATCCCAAAAAGCTAGCACACATATTTAGAAAGGCAGCTAAAGGGATTTTCCTTATTCTTTTGGAGACTGAACTGCAACAGTGTCATTACAGGGCTCTGTCATAACCCTGAAATTTTTAGTCTAATGACCACAAATAATCTGACGAAGTCGATACATAAAACATTTTTTTAAATCTATATATTGGTTTATTCAAAAAATTCGTTTTGATATTTTGAGTGATATTTATATTAGAAAACACAAGGAACATAAACCACAGTTAAAACAAAATACAAGGGACCCTTTAGTTCCGTATACACATGCACACACAGGCTCAGAATCTGCTTTCACGACTGTTAGTACATTAACAAGATACATGTGTTAATGAATCTGTGCAAAATGAGAAAAAAATTCTGATAGTAAGTTATGTTTTCAAATATTTACTAATATCTTTTGCAAGTTACAGTCCAAAGTGCCGACTGTTTGAAAGCAGTTGCAGGTAGTGTCTGCGACACTTGACTTTGTATGGATTGCACTACATCAATGCCTTCTGAGATTGAAAAACTCATCATTCTTCAGGATTTTGATGCAAAATAAAGAAAATGGTTGGAGGTTGAAAAAGCAGTATAAGAAAAGCTGATTTTCACTTGATGTTTGTTATGTAGAATACAAATGAGATTCTGTCTAACCTCAATGGTCTGTATCTCTTACTTACTGTTTAATGGGGAGATATATGCACATATATATGTACACTCCTTTTTCTTCTAAAACAGTAAGCAGATATTAGAGCTGACAAATAGAAAATTCCACAATCTTCAAACATCTAGGAAGAATTACTGTTAAATAGGAAAATTTGCTAGAATTGATGTTAGAGAGTTTCCAAAGAAGGCAGGGCTATGGGTTTAATCCCTACACCTGGAAAAATTTACAAAATAATACAATTAATGTATTAAAACAAATGAAATTTGTGGGGCAGTGGTGGCCCACACCTTTAATCCCAGCACTTGGGAGGCAGAGCCAGGAGGATCTCTGTGAGTTGGAGGCCAGCCTGGTCTACAGAGTGAGATCCAGGGCAGGTACCAAAACTACAGAAAGAAATCCTGTCTCAAAAAAAATTGAAATTTATGGTATCAGAAGGATAAAGGACTGTAGTATCTACACTCATACACAGTCAACTTGGAAGACATCCAGTAGTGCATGTATCATAACCTGATAAACTATTGGATCCTCCCCAGGCTATAGATAGATAGAAAGATAGATAGATAGATGAGAGATAGAGAGATAGAGAGATAGGTACTCTATGTTGTTAATTTCTTGGGAGCTAGTCTATTCATTGCATTTTCACCTCATGATATGTTCAACTAATGATGTCTTATTATAATGTAGTTCTATCACAATTTGAGAAACATTTGTACATATAATGTCCCTTATTGAGCTATGAGTTCTATTTGTTTATTTTTATTGTTTTGAGAAAATGTAGAATCAATGCAAAAAAGCCAATGGTTTGTTCCTATTATTTTTGTAGATTTTGTATGGTTCTTGTTATTGAATAATCTATTCTGAATAGAAGAAATTATTTATACTATTCTACATAATTAAAGTAATTTGATTTCCAGTAAGGAACTTCTTGATATATCTAGGGTTTATGTCTGAGTCAAATATCTTCTTACCCCATATTCTACATCATATGCTTACGTTACTTTAATCCTGAAAATACCTGATTAAGCTAGAGGTATTGTATTTTAATCAGATGTATTTTTGAAGTCTTTAAATAATCAGTAAATTTAATATTCAGTAAAATAGCAAAAAATAATTTGGAATTATAGTCTAATTGAATCTTAAGAATACACTACAGAAGTGGATATGCACTTAAATTTAACAATCTGTCTTTCCTTAATTACATTTATTAAAAGCAATTTTTTCAAACAGTACATTCTAATAATAGTTCCTTTTCCAATACTCCAAGTTCTTTACCACCTCATCATATCTAACGCCTTTCTGTCTCTCCTTAGAAAATAGACAGACATCTAAGGGGTAATAAAGTAAAACAAACCAATCAGAATAGGACAAAACAAGAAATAAACAGAAATAAAAGAACCAAAGTAAAAGCATACATAGAAACACATTCACACACACAGTAATCTTATAAAATCACAAAACTGGAAGCCATAATACATATGCAAAGACTGAGAAAAAATAAAATTTTGGCACATTATTATGAGAAAAAGAACCTACTATTATGAGTAGTTTGTTTGCAGTGAGACTCCCTTGGAGAAAATCCATTTTCATATTGGCAAGTGGTCATCAATTAGAGATAGCTCTAGGTTATGGATGCAAATATGTGTCAATTTCTCCTCTCATCTCTAGAATCACATCTGGCAGACTGGTACATGCCCTGTGCATATTGCCATAGTCTGCCAGTTTATATGTGAGATAGCCCTTTGGATATAGAATACCTTGATTCCATGGTGTCCTCCATCCTCTCTGGCTCTTACACTCCTACCTCTGCCACTTCTGTAGGGTTCCTGAGTGTTCCATGGTCTCTCATTCTCTGCATATTATCTGACTGTGGACTCTGTATTTGTTCCCATCCAGTGTAGGAGAAAGTTCTCTGAGGGTAGCTGAGCAAGACAGTGATCTATGAGTATAGCAGAATGTCATTATGAATTAAATTATTTTATTGCTGTGTTCCTCAGTAGAACAGCAGTATTTTGTTTTCCTATAGATTCCTGGACCATCTGTAGTCTAGTTCTTTGTTACCCATGCAGTGTTAAGTATGGTTATCATCTGATGGAGTGGGCCTTCCTTTATCCTTTGGTAGCATGCATTGTACCTTCCAGGATCAAGGATAATGGAGCATAGGAAAGATGATTCTAGGTAAGCAACAGCATGAATTCTCCATGTTTAATGAATTACATAGGTATCTTCAGCAATAAAGGCTTGTGGTTACTTTGTGTAGAGCAATCTCTAGTCTTAGCAATATCCTGGGTTGTTGAGAGTTCTCATTGTATTCTTGTGGACAACAACTCAATTACATGTAATACATTGTCATTGCTGGAAGCTTCATTTACGACAGTAGATACCCAGCTGAGGCTCTGCCTCTTCAGTCATTTGGCAATTTCATGTACAGTGCCTTTATATATGTATTTTAGAAAGTTTCTCCTGTTTTAGGCTGTCAGGTGGTCTACCAATGGCTATTAATTTTACCTGTCCTTCCTCATGTTTCCTCCCTCATTCACAACTTCCCTCTCCTCCCCAGTTGATCTACCCATTCCAGTACACCTCATTTGTCCATTGTATCTGTTCAGTCTATTTCCCACTCAAAGGAAATACTAGTACTTTATTCTGTTCAAAAATCTATGTAGATCTATGGATTGTAGGTTTGCAGTTATTGACTTAAAAATTAGCAATTAGATAAAATTGAATAAATATCATATTTGTCTTTTTGAGTCTGGTTTCCATCTCTCAAAATAATATGTTCTAGTTTTACCCATTTACCTGCAAATTTCATGATTTCTAGTTTTTTGTTTGTTTTTTAACAGTTGAGTTGTGTTCTGTAAATTGACCACATTTTCTTTATCCCTTGATCAGATGACAGACATCAATTTCTATTCAATTTATAGCTGTTTTTAATAGAGCAGCAATGAACATAGTTGAATAAGTGTCTCTGAAGTAGGGTGAAGCATCCTTTGTGTATATGTCAAGAGTGGTATAGCTGAATCTTGAGGTAGTTCAATTTCCATCTTCCTGAGGAACTGACATGCTGATTTTTATAAGTGTTTCTTAGCCTCTATTGATGATTATCTGTTTAAAGTGTACCCCATTTCTTAGTTGGATTGTTCTCTTGATAGCTATTTTTTTAGTTCTTTATATATATTGACTATTAACCCTCTATTGCATCTGTGGCTGGTAAACAATATTTTCCAATTCTATAGCCTGCCACTTTCTCCAAATTATTGTGTGCTTTGCTGTGCATAAGCTTTTTACTTTTATGAGGTCCCATCTATTAATTGGTAACCTTAGTGCTTATGCCAACAGTATTCTGTCCAGAAAATATTTTTCTGTGTCAGTGAGTTCAAGGCTTTTCCCCACTTTCTCTTCTATCAGATTCTATGTCTCTATCTGGCCTTATGTTCATGTTTTTAATCTGTTTGGGGTTGATTTTTGTGCAGGATGATAAGTATAGATTTATTTGTATTCTACATTCACACATACTCTTTGACCAGTACCATTTGCTTAACATGCTAAGACTTTGTGTTTCATTTTTTAATTTTAATTTTTAAAATTTATTCTTCTCTCATACAATATATCACAACCACAGCCTCCCTTACTTCAATTCCTGCCAGTTACTCCTCAAATCTCCCCTCTGTAGCGGAATTTCTAAATGGTCTTATTAAATAAAAAACATGGAGCCAAATATAGGGTGAAAGCCTTAGAGAGACCAGGGAAATAGGGTAAGCCACCAGCCAACCTTACCTTATCTACTCTGCAGCTTCCAAATGAAAGTTACTTCCTGTCTATCCAGGCCTTTATTGCCTTGCTGTTCTACTCTGTCATTGGCTCTCTTAGCCCTGCTACCTCACTTCCTTTTCCTACACAGCTCTCTCACTTTCTGTCTGTCTGTACAGACCTCCAGTCCTCTCTGGTTGGTACTGGGATTAAAGGTGTGTGTCACCATGCTTGGCTCTGTTCCCTAGTGTGGCCTTGAACACACAGAGATCCTGCCTGCTAAGTGATAGGAGTAAGTGTGTGTACCACCACTGCCTGATTTCTTTTTTTTACAATCCCTCTCTGATGACAGTTGGGCTAGGCACCAATCTTTAACTATAGCAGTCTATCATCAGGAATCTTTTTGTTGACCTTTTTATTTATTATTCATTCATTTATTTATTTACTTTTTAATTGTCTATCTATCCATCCATCCATCCATCTATCTATCTATCTATCTATCTACCTACCTACCTATCTGTTTGTTTTTGTTGGTTCATTTTGGTTCTGCCCTAGACCTCTGAGCCACCTAGCTTTAGTTCCTGGACATCTAGGCAGTGTCAGGAATGGGTTCCCTCTACTGGCCTGAGCCTCAAGTTAGACCAATCATAAACAGACTATTCCAACATATTCTGAGCCACCATTGCTCCAGCATAACTTGTAGGTAGAACTGGTATGGGTCAAAGGTTTTGTGGCTGTGTTGGTGTCCCAGTTCCACAAGTAAGAGCATTGTCTGATTACAGAAGATGGCCAGCACAAGCCTCATATCTTTCTTTATTAGTAATCCTCATTAGAGTCGCCCTCAGTGGTTCCAGGAAGTTTCCAATGCACTATGTTTCTATATGGCCCAGTAAATGGTCCCCAATTCCTGTCATTTCTCCCTGTATTCTCTCCCACATTAGCTCCAGTCCAACATGATCCCTCCTATGAAGATGCCTACCTGCTCCTAGCCCACCCACAAAATCTATTTCTTTTTTTCTAGGGAAATCCATGAATGCTCAATAGAGCTCTCCTTATTATTTAGCTTCTCTGGGTCTCTGGATTATGCCATGATTATATTTATCTAATAACTAATATCCATTTATAAGTAGAAATCATGCCTCTCTTTCTGAATCTGGGTGCTTATCTCTGGAGGATTTTTTTTCTAGTTCCATTCATGATGTCATTTTTTTCTGACATATAATATAAGCTGAGTAATACACCATTGTGTAAATATACATTTTCTTTATCCATTGTCCAATTGTGAAACATGTAGGCTGTTTACAGATTCTGGATATTATGAATAAAGCCACTATGAACATAGATGAGAAAGTGTTCTTGTAGTATGATGGAGTGTCTTTTGGATATACACCCAAAATTGGTAGAGCTGGGTCTTGAGGTAGATCAGTTCCCAATTTTCATAGGAACCATCATATTGATTTGCTGCCTCTCCCCCACCTGTGGCTAAACAAAAATAAGAATTATGGGTGAATTTGTGAGTGTGTGTGTGTGTGTGTGTGTGTGTGTGTGTGTGTGTGTGTGTATGTGTGTTTTCATTCTTTTTATTTTGCTGGTGTGGGATTATTTATTCCCTTTGTTTTCACATGTGCAGTTAACCTCCTTGGATCAGAGTTTTCTTTCTAATATTTTCTGTAGAGATGAGGTTGTAGATAAATATTATTTACATTTGAGTTTATCATGAAATTTCCTGTTTTCTCCATTTATGGTGATTGAAAGTTTTACTGGATATTGGAGTCTGGGCTGGCATCTGTTGTCTCTTAGAGTCCTCATAACATCTGTCCAGAACCTTCTGGCTTTAGAATCACACTTGAGAAATCAGATGCAATTCTAATAGGGTCTACCTTTACATATTACTTTCTCTTTTGCCTTTGAAGCTTTTAACATTCTTTCTTTGTTCTGTATTATAGTCAGAATGTTTCTTCATCCTGCCAAGCCCCCACAGTCCTGTGGCCCGGTTATAAAATACTCAGAGACTTAATGTTAATTATAACTGCTTGGCCAATAGCTCAGGCTTATTAAACTCTTACACTTCAATTAACCCATACTTAATTAAATTCACCCATAATTATTATTTTTGTTTAGCCACATGGTTTGGTAACTTTTCTCAGTTCTGCCTTGTCTTCTTGCTTCTTCTGTGTCTGGCTGGTGACTCCTGACTCAGCCCTCCTCTTCCCAGAATTCTCCTCTCTGCTTGCCCTGTTTATACATCCTGCCTGACTACAGACCAAGCAGAATTTTATTTATCAACCAATTCAGAGCAATACATATTCACAGCATATAGAATGACATCCAACAGCACTGTATGTTTAGTGTTTTAATTATTATGGGTCAACAGGACTTTCTTTTATAGTCTAATATATTTTATGCTTCTTTTATTTGTATAGACATTTCTTTATTTAGGTTAAAATTATTTTTTTCTGATTTTCTTGAAAATATTTTCTGAACCTTTGAGCTGAGATTCTTCTTCGTGTACTACTATTATCTTTAGGATTGATTTTGTCATAGTGTCTGAGATTTCCTGGATATTTTGTGTCAAGAATTTATTAGAAATAATATTTTCTTGAACCAGTATATGTGTTTATTCTGTTTTATCTCCCATGCCAGATATTCTTTCTTCCATCTCAGTGTTCTGTTGGTGATGCATGTATCTGTAACAATTTTTCACTTACCTAGATATTTCATTTCCAAAATTCCCTTAGTTTGTGTTTTCACAATGGCTTCTGTGGTGGTTTGAAAGAAAAAGGTCACCAAAGGGAGTGGCACTATTAGGATGTGTGGCATTATTGGAGGAAGTGTATCACTGTGGGGGCAGGGTTTTTTCTCAAGCTCCACTCAGTGAACTTCCTGTTGCCCTCAAGAGGTAGCGTTCTCAACTCTAGCACATTTGCCTGTGCAACACCATGTTCCCCATCATAATGATAATGGATTGACCCTCTGAACTGTAAGTGAGCCATATCATTTTAATGTTTTCCTTTGTAAGAGTTGCCATGGTCATGGTGTCTCATCATCACCACAATAAAAAACCCTAACCAAAACAGCTTCTGTTTCCATTTCCAGTTGTTGAACACTTTCATTTATTTCCTTCAAATGTTTGCTTGTTTCTTGGTTTTCTTAAAGGGATTTAGTCATCTATAATTTTTGTTTGTCTTTCCCTCAAATTCTTTAAGGGTTTTATTTACTTCTCCTTTAAGGACCTCTATCTTCATTAAGTTTATTTTAATGTATTTTTCTTGTGCTGTAGCTATGTTGTATAGCTTGGTTTGCTTGGTAGGATAACTGGGTTCTGACAGTGACATATTGTCCTGGTTATTGTTGATTATATTCTACACTGGCATTTATTTTTAGTCTACATGCCAATTTCTGAGATTGTCTTTATTGATTGTTTTCTTCCATGGTTTCTGTTTCCTCTTTGGTGTTCAGACCTGAGTGGGCTGTGATGGAGCAGGGGTCTCTACCTAAGTTGGGGACTGAACCTCTGGGCCCTGTGTGGTCTCTCAGTCAGAAGATAGCCTCTGCCCAAGCAAGGGCAGGCATTCTGGTGACTCTGGTTGAGCAAGGAGTCTCCACCTGAAGTTGGGGTTGTTCTGGCAAGCATGGCCTGTTGTTGTGGAGGAGGTGTCTACCCAAAGGAAACAGGGGAAGGGTAGGGGAAGGTCACAGGCTAGCAGCCTACTTGCTCATCTGTAAGGAGTGACCTATGTTTGGGAGGGAGGTGTTTACAAGAGAGAATGGAGAGAGTCAAGACTTTGTCTTGCTATCCTTTCTTTTACCTCAATGAGATTATTCAAACAGAAAAGCTCCATTGTTTTCTTAGGAAGTCATTTTCAAAAAGAAGCTTATTACCTGAATTAATTCCTTATAGAGTTACTCTCATCTAGCTAAGAAATATGTACATCAAAGAAAAAAAAGAAAACAGTACTTTTTATGAGTTTTATGTTCTTCCTGATGCTCTAGGCCAAAATCAGCCTTCAAAGTCATGGCTTGTCCCATAGACATGCTTACAACATTACAGATTATGGAAACCTGCTTTGAGGCTTCCATAAAATAAGTAACATTTATTTAAATAAGATACATAACATTTAGAGTAAACAAAACAGAAATAGAAACTTAAATTTAATATAAAACAAGCATGTTACTTGGCTATTTCTTTATATTTTTCTACAGAATTTTTCAGAAAATAAAATATGCGAACCACCCTGTAATATTCATCTAACTCTAAATGTTCACAAAGGAAATAATTTATGATCATACTCTATGATTATATAAAATGTGACTTTGCCCATACATAAATGATGTCAATGATTATTGAAATGTATTTTGAGACATTATGTAGTCTCCATCTTGAATTTGGTGCAATGTAATCTCTGGGTTACTTAAAGATATATTTTTGAACTATTTTTTACAGAGATACAAAATTTAAGGCTTTACAACAAATTAAATTATTTACCACAGGCCACAGGTCAAAGTAGGAGATATTCTCAACTACAGTAAGTGCTCTTTATTACTCAGCCAAATTCCTTTTACTGAATGGACAAATGAAACCTCCAAGTATCTTTTTTTTTTTTTTTTTTTTTTTTTTTTTTGGTTTTTCGAGACAGGGTTTCTCTGTAGCTTTGGAGGCTGTCCAGGAACTCACTTTATAGACCAGGCTGGCCTCAAACTCACAGAGATCCACCTGCCTCTGCCTCCCGAGTACTGGGATTACAGGCGTGCACCACCACCACCAGGCTTCCAAGTATCTTTAATGTCCAACTATTGGACTTTTTTTCATTGTGTTTCCATCTTCCCTTTATTTTACTGCATGGATTCCACTAGATCAGTAATACTAAATTTTGACTGTTGTTAATGCAAAACCAATTTTCATTTATTCTTAGTTATTCAAAGCCCTACTGCATATTCATTTGTGACGTTCTTCTATCATCAAGTTACATATGATATTTAAAATGCAGTTAGTATTATAATTTGTTGTGACAGAAAATCTTTTATTATAATTGCAGGGAGCAATGGTACACACTTGTGATATAGCACTTTGGAGGCAGAGGCAGGCAGATCAGGAGTTCAATGTCATTCTTAGCTACATCTTTACATCCAACCTGCAATATATGAGATACTGTCTCTAAAAGTAAAAGGGATATGCAAAGTTCTCTGACTACATTTCATATACAAAATACTGGAGTTGTATGCAACAGACTGCAATGTGATGTTATATAACTCTAACAACTTTTAATTCTGCCTTGTGATTTCATGAACAGTAAATAGAATATAAAACACATGCCACACAAGAGTTTTGTCCTTACTGCCCCCTTCTTCTTCTCTAGCAGAACAGCATAATGTCTCAAAACAAAACCCCAGGGTAGCCAAAAGAATTCTGTACAATAAAACAACCTCTGGAGGCATCACAACCCCTGACCTCAAGCTCTACTATAGAGCTACAGCAATAAAAACAGCTTGGTACTGGTACAAAAACTGACATGTGGACCAATGGAAAGGAACTGAAGACCCTGGCATTAATCGGCACACCTATGAACATATAATTTTTGACAAAGAAGCCAAAACTGTACAATGGAAAAAAGAAAACATCTTCAACAAATGGTGCTGGCATAATGTCAACATGTAGGAAGCTGAAAATAGATCCATATCTGTCACCGTGCACAAAAATTAAGTCCAAGTGGATCAAATACCTCAACATAAATACAGTTTGTCTGAACCTAATAGAAGAGAAAGTAGGAGGTAGTCTTGAACACATTGACACAGGAGATCACTTCCTAAATATAACACCAATAGCACAGACATTGAGAGAAAAATCAATCAATGGGACCTCTTAAAACTGAGAAGCTTTTGTAGAGCAAAGGACATGGTCAACAAAGCTAAGCAAAGCAACAGCCTAGAGAATGGGAAAAGATCTTCACCAACCCCACATCTGACATATATATCCAGAATATATAAAGAACTCAAGAAATTAGACATCAAAATGCCTAACAGTCCAATTAACTAATGGGCTATAGAACTAAACAGAGAATTCTCAACAAAGGAAGCTCAAAATATTTAAGGAATTTGTCAACATCCCTAATTATCCAGGAAATGCAAATCAAAATGACTCTGAGATACCACCTTATGCACATCAGAATGGCTAAGATCAAAAATACTGAAGACAGCTTATGCTGGAGAGGATGTGGAGCAAGGGGAACTCTCCTCCACTGTTGGTGGGAATGCAAGATAGTATAGCCACTTTGGAAATCAATGTGGCATTTTTTTTAGAAAATTGGGAATCAATCTCCCCCAAGACCCAGATATACCACTCTTGGACGTATTCCCATGGAATGCTCAATCATACCACAAGGACACATGCTCAGCTATGTTCACAGCAGCATTATTTGTAATAGCAAGAACCTGGAAACAACCTAGATGCCCTTCAACTGGAGAATGGATAATTAAAATGTGATATACATATACACAATGGAGTACCATTCAGGAGAGAAAAACAATGACATCATGAGGTTTGCAGGCAAATATATGGAACTAGAAGAAATCATCCTGAGTGAGGTAACCCAGACTCAGAAAAATAAACATGGTATGTACACACTCATAGATGGATACTGGGTATAAAACAAAGGATGACTATATTGCTACTCACAACTCCAGGGAGGCTACCTAGAAAAGAGGACACTAAGAAAGACACAGGGATTGCCCAACAACAGAGAAATTGATGAGATTTACAAGAGCAAACTGGACATGATGGGGGTAAATGAAGGGCAAGGATCGAGGGAAAAGGAGCTGAGGGAAGTAGGAGATCACAGCTGGATCAAGAACAGAGAGAGAAGGAGAACAACAAAAAAGAGACCATGATAAATGAAAACCCCATAGGAATAGGAAGAAGCAAAGTGCTAGAGAGGTCCCCAGAAATCCACAAAGATACCTCCATAATAGATTACTGGCAATGGTTGAGAGAAAGCCCAAACTGACCTACTCTTGTGATCTGGATGGCCAAACACCCTAACTTCCATGCTAGAACTCATCCAATGACTGATGGAAGTAGATGCAGAGATCCAGGGCCAGGCCTCAAGTGGAGCTCCGGTGAGAAAGAGGAGGGATTGTATGAGCAAGAGATGTTAAGACCATGATTGGAAAAAGCACAGGGACAAATATCCAAACTAATGGAAACACATGAACTATGAACCAATAGCTGAGGAGCCCCAACTGGATCAGGCCCTCTGGATAAGTGAGACAGTTGATTAGCTTGAACTGTTATGGAGGCACCAGGCAGTGTGACCCGGACTTGTCCATAGTGCATGTGCTGGCTGTTCGGAACCTGGGGCCTATGCAAAGACACTTTGCTCAGCCTGGGTGAAGGGAGGAGGGGACTGGACCTGCCTGGACTGAATCTACCAGGCTGAGCTGAATCCCCAGGGGAGTTCTTGCACTGGAGGAGATGGGAATGGGGTTGGGCTGAGAGGGAGGTCAGGGGGTGGGAGGAAGGAGGACAGGGGAATCCGTGGCTGATATGTAAAATTAAATTAAATTATAAAATAAAAAATAAAAAAATTTGTATTTTTCCAAATATCCCCAAAATAATTTATTTGCTTAGCCCCCAAAACTGAGAACTTTATGATTTCCACCACTTTCTGGCATGTGTGCCAGTTTATAAGCTTGTCTTGCCTGCTACATTAGAGACTTCAGCACATGAACCTACTCTGAAATGAACCGACCCTTTACAAATGCTTCCCATTAAGTAGAAACCTAGTCAACACTACTGGAAGATAATTATCTCTTCATTCATCTGAGATTTGTGTGAGGTCACAATGTATTATGATCTAAGAAAAAGCACACGCTGCAAATTGACTAACAGAGGAAATGTACAGTGCAGTAACTCTTCATGACCTTAAAGCATTTGTCTTCAAATTAACCTCCCTGCAAGTCTTGGTGACTTTTCCTATCTATCTAATTTACCAACTGAAAGGGCTGACTTAACCTCCATTCCCTCTATTCCTCATACTACTTTTTGATTATTGTGCTCTGCATCATCTCCCCAGATAATTATCATTGCCATCTACTAATGGCTAATATTTCCACTTTTATAGACAATTAACCAACAGATGATTTCTATTGTCTACTCTAAGCATGACTTCAATACCATGAAAGTGAATCTTTAACACCTCCTTTACTGCTGAATTATGACATAGCATCACATGGAAAAGAGTGATTTTATTATATACTAAAACCATGAGATTAGACAGGAAGTATTATTTAATGTTTCTAAGCCTCTTTATCCTTTAAATGGACAGTGTAATATGTACCCTTTGGCTTTTGATTTGTTTGTAAAGTATTAAAATTATAAATATAAAGACCATTTAATAATTCGAAAGTACTATAAATGAGAACCCATTACTAAGTTTTTAATTTTGTATGACTTTGTCATTGCAGAAAAAGGCCTCTGGCCACACCTGTTATCTCACTACACATGGGCCCTATATTTTACTTGCAGAATATAGAGATAACCATCCTATAATCAAATCTAATCATCCCTGCTGGCATTCTCCAAACTTTGCCCATATTATTTATGATTTTAAACATGGTTACCAATGAAAAATACATGTTATTCCCCAGATCTCCATGGCTTTAAGAAGAGTTGTATCTTGACTTCTCAAATCTAATCACAAGAAGCATAGTTTGGGCAGAACAAGGTGTTATTGTGTATTACAAGTTATTCAGGATCTTTGGTGATGAATTTAATGAAATTAACTTGAGTGTGTGCTCCAAGTGATATAACAAGGAAAGGCAAGGAAGGCTTATATACATGTTAATTCCTCCAAGCCTCCAGGAAACACACACTCCTATTCATTTTCCAATGATCAGAGCTACCTATATGTCTCTAATCGGAAACAGTTCTAAATCTGTCAGTTATTACACAATCACTTTATATAAGCATGACATTTCACTATAAATCTGCCTATCCTGCAATGCTTTCTCTCTCTCTAATGTTAATTCTACTTCTCAAGTTAGGCAGCCCCAGAGCATGACCTATGTAGGGTGAGTCTATACATAAGATCAATTGGCAGAGCACCATCATACTTTCCAAAATCCAACAGAGTTTTTGTTAATATGCTTTTTTCCCCTATAAATGCATGTAACTTTCCTAGTGAATTTTGTAAAGTGCTCTCTCAATGTTTCATATGCAGGTTTCCAAATTTATTCATTGAGAAAAATCACTATTGTTATCATAACTGACTGATTGTCAGGTTTTTATTTTTTTCTTTATTATTATGTGTTTTAAATTTTATACATCAGCCATAGGTTCCACTGTCCTCCCCCCTCCCGCACCCACACCCACCTTTCCCCCAGCCCCTCCACTCCAATCCCATGTCCTCCAGGATCAAGGCACCCCTGGGGATTCATTTAAACCTGGTGGATTCAGTAAAGGCAGGTCCTGTCCCCTCCTTGGGCTTACACAGGGACAGTTTGCTCAGTCTGGAAGGAGGTGACAGACTGAGCAAACTGTCCCTGTGTAAGCCCAAGGTTTCAAACAGCCAGCTCATGCACTAAGGACAGATCCTGATCTCACAGCATGGGTGCCTCCCAAACAGATCAAGCTATTCAATTGTCTCACTTATCCAGAGGGCCTGATCCAGCTGGGGGCTCCACAGCCTTTGGTTCATAATTCATGTGCTTCCATTCGTTTGGCTATTTTTCCCTGTGCTTTTTCCAATCTTGGATTCAACAATTCACGCTCTTGCAGACCCTCCTCTTTCTCAACAGTTGGACACCTGGAGCTCCATCTGTGGCCTTGCTGAGGATCTCTGCATCCACTTCCATCAGTTATTGGATGAGAGTTCCAAGACTACTGCTAGGGTGTTTAGTCATCTGATCACCAGACTAGGTCAGATCAGACTTTCTCTCGACCATTGCCAGCTGACTACAGAGGATACATCATTGTGGATTTCTGGGGACCTCCCGAGCACTTTGCCTATTCCTGTTCTCATGTGTTCTTCATTTATCATGGTCTGTTATTCCTCATTCTCCCTTTCTGTTCTTGATCCAGCTGGGATCTCCTGCTCCCCTAAGCTTTCTTTCCCTCAAATCTTGCCCTTTATTACTGCCAATGTCATCCAGTTTGTTCATGTAGATCTCATCCATTTCTCTGTCATTGGGTGATCCTTGGGTCTTTCCTAGGGTCCCGTTTTCTAGGCAGCCTCCCTGGAGTTGTGTAGCAGACTAGTCATGTTTGTTTTACATCTAGTATCCTCCTATGAGTGAGGACATACCATGTTTGTCAATCTGAGTCTGGGTTACTTCACTCAGGATGATTTTTTTCTAGATCCATCCATTTGCCTTCAAACCTCATGATGTCATTGTTTTTCTCTGCTGAGTAGTACTCCATTGTGTATATGTACCATATTTTCTTTATCCATTCTTCAGCTGAAGGGCATCTAGGGTGTTTCCAGCTTCTGGCTATTACAAACAAAGCTGATATGAACATAGCTGAGCAAATGGGCCTTGTGGTATGATTGAGCATTCCTTGGGTATATGCCCAAGAGTGTTATAGCTGGGTCTTGGGGGAGATTGATTCCCAATTTTCTAAGGAAGCACCATATTGATTTCCAAAGTGGCTGTACAAGCTTGCATTCCCACCAGCAGTGGAGGAGAGTTCCCCTTGCTCCACATCCTCTCCAGCATAAGCTGTCTTCTGTGTTTTTGATCTTAGCCATTCTGACAGGTGTAAGGTGGTATCTCAGAGTCATTTTGATTTGCATTTCCCAGATAATTAGGGATGTTGAGCAATTCCTTAAATGTCTTTCAGCCATTTGAACTTCCTCTGCTGAGGATTTTCTGTTTAGTTCTATAGCCCATTTCTTAATTGGACTGTTGGGCATTTTGATGTCTAATTTCTTGAGTTCTTTATATCTTCTGGATATTGTCAGGTTCTTAAACAGTGCATTAGAATAGTTAGCTTCATGAGAATCTCTAGCAAAGAACAATAACCAACATCTATTTCTATCTTACTATGTGTTTAGATTGAACAGCACCTTCCATTCTACTTTGTTAGTTCTCCACTTACTTCTTAGTCTATCCATCTTACATGTGACAAATAATCTCCCATAATATTTAAGCATAAATGAATGATTTGTAGTTAGAGTTTTCCTACCTGGCCCACAGTCAGGACAAATCTCTCTCACCCACCAGTCCCACAGTCGCTCAGATACAACCAAATAAGCACACAGAGACTTATATTACTTATAAACTGTATGGCTGTGGCAGGATTCTTGTTATCTAGTTCTTCTACCTTAAATTAACCCATTTCTATTAATCTATACTTTGCCATTTGGTTTGTGGCTTACCTGTACCTTACATCTTGTCATGGCAGTGGCTGGCAGTGTCTCTCTGCCCACAGCCTTCCACTTCCCAGAATTCTCTTCTCTCTTGTCCCACCTACACTTCCTGCCTGGCCATTGGGCAAACAGAATTTTATTTAGACAGAGCAATATCCACAGCAATGATTTGTATATTTTTGTCATTTTCTCCTTTTCTTCTCATTTGAAGAAAACTCATCATTCTTTTTATTTTTCTTTTTTGAATGGTGTCATTTTTTTTTAGATTATAATATAGTTACACCCTCCCCTCCTAAACATAATCTGGACAAGGACTTTTTATCTGAGCTTTCCTAGCTAGGCAGCTATGATGATACATAAACCTATCCATCATAGCCTAGCGTGTGTACTCTAAACTATGATTACAGAAAGGAATGCATTAACCAGTCAAGTCTTTGTCACTTCAACTCCCCCAACCTGCTTATCTTTTGAAGTATTTTATCTATTTACTGATTTCTATAAGAAAACTGAACACAAACTAGGTCTATTCTTTGCATATTATTAATAGAGCTTTTATTATAATGACACTAAGCACTACCTATAATTACTAATTGTGTTATGATAATGTATAAGAAAAAATAAAACAGAAATAAGAAATAATACTTATCACTGTTGTTTTATAAAATTTTATAAGAAACATATCTATCACAGTATTATTAAAAAAAAAAAAAAGCCTGGAGCAAGACAGTTAAAAAGATACAATCTTCACAAACTGTAATAGACCAATTTTTAAAATGAACTTGAATGAACCAGCTTAATAGACATAATTCCTTTTCTTCCTTGTCCTTGCACTAAGCAAAACTATCTGAAATGCTTTCAAACCTGGACGTGAGTGAGGGTACTGAAGGGCAAAGTTCGAGGGAAAGAGAGCTTAGGGGAGCAGGAGATCACAGGTGGATCAAGAACAGAAAGGGAGAACAAGGAATAACAGACCATGATAAATGAAGACCACATGAGAATAGGAAAAAGCAATGTGCTGGAGAGGTCCCCAGAAATCTGCAAAGATACATCCTTTGTAGACTGCTGGCAATGGTCAAGAGAAAGTTCGAACTGACCTAGTCTGGTGATAGGATGGCCAAACACCCTAATTGTTGTGCTGGAACTCTCATCCAATAACTGATGGAAGTGGATGCAGAGATCCTCGGCGAAGCCCCAGGTGGAGCTCCAGGAGTCCAATTGTCAAGAAAGAGGAGGGATTGTATGAGTGAGAATTGTTGAGACCATGTTTGGAAAAAGGACAGGGACAAATAGCCAAACTAATGGAAACACACAAATTATGAACCAAAAGCTGAGGAGCCCCCAACTGGATCAGGCCCTCTGGATAAGTGAGACAGTTGAATAGCTTGAACTGTTTGGGAGGCATCCAGGCTGTGGGACCCGGACCTGTCCTTAGTGCATGAGCTGGCTGTTTGGAACATTGGGCTTACACAGGGACACTTTGCTCAGCCTGGGAGGAGGGGACTGGACCTGCCTGGACTAAATCTACCAGGTTCAGCTGAATTCCCAGGAGAGTCTTTTCCCTGGAGGAGATGGGAATATGGGGGGAAGGTGGGGTGGGGACAGGAGGGGGGAGGACAGGGGAAAAATATTAAAAATAAATATATAAAAAAAGAAAAGAAAAAGAAGTGAATTTTAAGCAAACAACATAACTAGCTTTCTGGAGGCATAGGCAGGTAAATCTCTGTGAGTGCAAAGCCAGACTATTATACGTGGAGAGTTCAGGCCAGCCAGGGTTACCTTGTCTCAAAAATACGTCCTATATATAAGTGCACATTTATGGCTTATAATTTTAAAACATGATGTTTTCATCAATGCTAGAATGTTTGCATTATTATACCAAGTGGCTAGTGAATGACTGGGATAGTAACACACTATTCAGCAGCACAGTTGAGTGCTAGGATGTAAAGTACAAAAAGAGCATAGTGAGCCTTTTATTATGATGGATGTTGTCATGATCAACCACAAATGCATCTCTCTGAAACTACACAAGCCTCTGAGGAAGACAGCAGCAGACAGGGAAAAGCATGAAAAGTGTGAGATTGTGAGTCTTTCTCTAACTATAACTCTTATGCATAGAACATAACAAATGCAATGTAGAAGTGATGAAATTAAACATATAATTGTAATTTGAAACCATGTTACATCCCTTCATAGTTGACCTGAATTTTCAAAGTGCAATACTTTAAGAACTATTATCCATAATACTAAATATTCATGCAAATACCCCTTTTCATGATATCAATACAGCAATAGAAATAAAGCTATATTTTAAAATTCCAAATCTTATATTTTTGGTTGTGAGCCTAGCCTTTAATGGCTGAGCCATCTCTCCAGCAAATTCCAAATCAAAAACTTTAAAGATCTACATTTAGAAGTCTATTTTTGAAGGCTGAATATATTCTAGTTTCATTGAAATTTGAAATTAGAATTTGTCTTTATTTCACCTGGCTTTAAAATATATTTTCAGCTTTCATTTTGCTCTGCTTCTCAACTATTCAGGTAGAAAAACAAGCAGTCCTATTTGCCTCCATATTTTAAGTTGCTTGTGTAGCATCTTTAATGTTTTCTGAATTCAAAGATGTTCTCAATGCAAGTAATTCTACTAGATGACATTAGCAATCACAATTTCTGTACCCATATATCTTTCATAAATTGATGATATAGTATTCCCTATAACAAAAATAAATTTTATGTAAAATAAGTATTTGAAAAGCTATTAAATCCAATAGTGGGAGGTTTTATATCACGATGGGAAAGATGTTATATTGGCAGTCTGAGAAAAACGGCAGAGTTGGGATACAGCTAATGGATACATGCAACACAAGTGAGACAATTTGATTTTATATCTTCACACCCCACACAAAGCTCGAAGCACTAACTCATGTCTGTCATCCCAGCACCACTGGGATAAGATGGAAGGTTGAGAGAGGAGAATCTCGGCAAGTTATGGTCTAGGTAGGCTGGCAGGAGTGGTAGGGATTAGAAAATTCTGTCTCAAATTTTTAGAAGACAAAGATTGGCACCTGAGATCATTATGTGATCCTACATATGTGGACATCATGAAATGTGTGCACACAAATTCACACTTATATAGCACACATGCCCCCTCTGTGTCCAAAGATGGAAATAGAAAAGTAAATAATTATGACTCTAAGGGAAGATATGCATAATATTCACTTGTGAGTTTTGACTTGTTAATTTCTTGGTTTTGTGTATGTTGTATATGACAACCACATCATTTTTATAAAACATAAACAAAAATGACATACATAAAACTATCAATTCAATGTGTTGGAATGCTTCTTATCTTAATGTTACTATCTATCAACCTAACTTCTAACCTCATATAGCCTTATCCTTCATTTCCTCTTTTATCCCCTCCCTTCTCCCTTTTTCTCCTCTCTTCTCATCTCTCTTTTTCTCTCCCCTTCTTGAACTTCTCTTCCTCTCCTCTCCACTCCTCTCTGCATTTTGGCTGTGATAAGTATTGTTCTATTCTTTATATCTAAGACACCACCTGTTTAGCTTTCAATGGAAGATCATTGGGGTTTTTGTTGTTGTTGTTTTTTCTTTTGCCTAGCTGATTTCACTTAAATCTTCCAGATCCTTCCATGTTTCTGAAAATGAAAGGGTTTCATTCTATTTGACAGCTGAATTGGAGGCATGGCTTTACCATCCAAGAACAGAGTGTATGGGAAGAGTGGGGTGAGAATAGGAAGCAGCACAGTATGTGAGTGGAGGTCAAAGGACAACTTGTGGGATGCTGTTTTTTCCTTGCACTATTCAAGTGCTAGAGATTGAACTCAGAGCACCAGGTCTGGTGGCAAGTGCCTGTACCCACAGAACCCCTTCAGTGACTGTGTTATATATTATAAAATCTCTAGAAACAGATATCATAAATAGGCTACTTTCCTATTCACCCACTAACATTACTGGCAGATATCTAAATATCACACTGAACTCCATACACATGACCAATAATTATGCATTAATTAAAAATAAAAATTACTGTCAGAAGAATAAGGTTCTAATGAAGGGTTGCCTGTTAAAAGAATCAGGTATACTTCTCCTAGTAGCTACAGAGATATGGATTTTTATATTTAAAACCTTAAACTATTTTGAGTTGCCATTTTACATGATGAGAGTCTAAAGAATGTAATTATTTTTTCAGTATATAGAGTAATCACACATTACAAACATGATACCAGTCATGAAAATATATTTGATCATTTTGAATTCACCTATGGCAACAATTACAGCAATGGCTTAAACTTAAAACAGATTTGTATGAAATTGTGAACTGATCTCACTATTACAATATAAGATTATAATATTAAATGTGAATGCTTTTCAACAGTATCTTGAACACTTACGTTTATCATTGCTGGGTTCTTCATATCTGAATTATTGCTGAGTTTTCCATTTAATAAAACTCCAAATGTTTTCTGAGACCTAAATGTAAATTAAATGAAATAAATGTCTCCATGAACCAGTTCCTGTAAATAGTTATAATATCTAATTCTGTGCTATAGAGAGATTCAGAAAGAGTAAGTGGTTATTACACATATTTAATTAATTTCTCATTTCCATATACTTTGATTTTACACAGTGAATATAAAAATCTAATATAGCAAGAAATTATATTTTATTGGGTTAATTTTATATAGATGGAAAAATGTGTGGAGGGTTTAAAGTTTAACATTTGAAATGTAATTTAGGTTTCTTTCATAATTAAGAATCTGAATAATTTTATAAGCTAGTTAATTCTGAGTGATTTTATATATTATGATGTGGAAAAGGTTTATGCCAGATTTCTTTCCTTTCCTGAGGTAAATTGCAAGAAAAAGAGCTGCAAAGAAAAAGAAAAAGAAGTTATCAAACTAAAAATTACTTTGGGTAGTTCAGTAGTTGAGAGCACTTTCTAAGTTTGCAGAACATCCATGTTCAGTTCTCAGCATTCATACAGCAGCTAAAGCCACCTGAAACTCTGATTCCATGACATCTGACACCCTCTTCTAGCCTCCGTAGCAACAGAACATGTGGTACATAAATATACATGTAGGTAACACTCATGAAAATAAGAACAAGGATACTTTGGTAACATCAACAAATATTCCTAAGAAAGATATGTGAGTATACATAGAGTTTGCCACTTATGATACACAAAAAACCTTAGAGATCAAACATTTATATATTGAATGTTCATAAATCACAAAAGCAATACAAATAGTTCAATATAGGGTTTTTTAAAAACTAATATAATTTAATAACAACAACAACAAAAAAACGACAATACATGTTTATTCAAGGTATTGGTATTTAAATGTAAGAGAAAATCTGAGCAGACATCAAGGGCAAAGGATCAAATCACCAAGGCAGGGAAGTAAAGAAAGAAAGGGAAAGAGAGGTTTGTGATAGGCATCTCTTGACTATTTTAACGTAAAATAGCAAAAGAGCTATGGATCATAAATGTACCTGGTAAAAATCTTTATGATTCTCAATACTGATATTATGTAGGGGAAAAAAGCAAATAAACATTTCACGTGTTTAGCATGGATAAAAATAACACAATGACAACAGAAGATGCAGTAAAGGAACATAACAATGGGTGAAAGCATATAGAGAAACAGAAATGCAGAAAATAAGTGAATTAGCCAATCCAGGCTCAGCTGCCAAGCACAAAACAATATTCACCAGTAATGCAAACTACAGAAAATACAAGAGTAAAACTTAGTGGAAGAAGAAAAATTTGTGATTGGTCTAACTGTAGAGAGCTGCCTGCAGCTGTGCCTTAAAGATGGCGCCAGCTTCCGCCCTCCACCTTCCCGATGGTGAGTGCTCTCAGTGACAAACGACTCCTTATTTGACTAAGGCTAAGAATCTGGCTTGCTTCCGAGTACCTGGGCCCATCAGTGTTGCCCATGTGGAGTGCTAGGGTTGGCTGCCCAGAGGCTATATAAGGAGTGAGTGGGTTTCCCCAGGGGAGAAGAAGACTGTTCAAGGTTCCTGAATAAACTGCTGAAAGAAGAGCTTGGTGTTGCGTCTTCCTTGCTGGTCGAGGCGGTCGTGACACTATATCATTTTCTTAACCATAAATATAGCATTCTTATATATAAAAATAAGAAACTGGATATATAAGTTTGTAGCTGAAGTTTTCTCCAGTCCTGCCCAGCACCACAGACCCTGCAACTACTTATAAAATAATCACTCAGAAGCTTATATTAATTAAACTGCTTGGCCATTAGCTCAGGCCTACCACTGACTAGCTCTTCCACTTAAACTCAGCCCATGGCTGGTATATAGATTTATAGAAATGGGTTAAGTTGTAAGACATAGATAATAAGAAGTCTAAGCTATTGGGCCAAACAGTTTAATATAAGTGTCTGTGTATTTATTTGGATCTTAGTGACTGCAAGCCCAGGTGGGACTGGAGAAAACTCCAGCTACAAATGGCACCCAACAGGTTGGCAAGAGTTTCCACCTAAAACCTGAGAAAAAAGATTCTAAAACAGAGCTAAAAATAGCTTCCTAGTTGTTTCTCTCAAATTAGCGGCAGCCTGCAGGTTTGAGCTAATCTATGGTGGGTTTGTGGCATGCAGGCTTGACTTATGCTATGTTACACAGAGTTTTCTCTGTGTCTCCAAGCTGCACACTATGCTGTGTGTTGGATACAGTTTTTGCTAGAAAAAAAAAAGAAGTTTCTGAGAGCTGGCAGTAAACGGACCACCACCATGTTGGGAAGATGAGGTGGGCAGAACATATATGTAGGCTTGAAAGAGAAAAAATATATATATGCAGTTATATAGATTTACATAAAGAGATAGTTTTTTAAAATAAAGTCTTTAAAGAGATAGTAAAGGAAATATTAAAAAAGTAAGCCACAAAAAGATGGATATTACACAGAGAATCTGGATTGTGTTGTCTTTGGGATTTGTAACTGCAGAGAGACATTTGATTGTAAAGGCTGCTGAGTTAAACCAATATGTATGTTTTAAAGGTATGTTGACTTCAAAATTTGGATCTAAGGATATGTTGGATCTAAGGATATGTTGCTTTGGAAAGGAGGCTCTGCTTTTGTTTCGAAAGAAAGCCAGAGGCTATGGATTTACTCCAAATTAAGATACATCAGGTTTGACCAGCCAAGACCCCCTGAAAGGTCTCCAATGACCAGATAATCCAACATCCAGAATGGTTTCAAGGCAACTGGCTCAGTCAATACAGCCTCATAGACTAAATTTTCTTTATTTCTGCATAAGAATACAGCACCCTCATCCAACAGGAAGTAGTATGAGAATCTACACCCAAATTCCCAAATACACCAAGCTGGCTTTGGAGATGGCATTGGCTCACTCCTTCTCTAAACACAAGCATATTACTAAGACAAAAGGTTGAGAAAGTCTTCTGTTCCATATCAGAAGAGTCCTCTGGTGTGGAACAGAGAAAAACCAATAGTTTTTTTTTTATTTTTTTCCTTTTTTTTTGAACTGAGGATTGAACCCAGGGCTTTATGCTTGCTAGGAAAGTGCTCCACCACTGAGATAAATCCCCAACCCTTAATATTTTCATTTAAAGCAGGTTGATTATAAATGTGATCTCTTTCTAAAGAAGAAAAGGGGATAGTTTAGATATGATAGGATGAAAGGGTAGATTAATGAACCTACTTTAAAAGAACAACAACTTGTTTAGAAATGTTTTACAATGCTATTGATTTTAGTTTATTGATACATGTTTAAACTTAATTTTGTTATAATATATATATACATGCTCTTTGTATATATATATATATATGCTCTTGTTTGAGGTATTATGTTTATGTAATTCATTTAGATTGTGATGGATAATTAAGAAATAGAAAATAATAATTGGTCTTCTATGATAGTCAAACTTATAGCCATGTTAGTTAAATTTTCTTGGTATACATAGATATATTTCATATAGATAGATAATCTTCAAACACTTCAAAACCTACAAAATATGACATTTAAAATGTTTTAAAAATTTAGACTTTCTGGACAGTGAGACATGTCTGCTCCTGGTAGCACCAATTTACTTCAGAGAGGAGGATGGGCATCAAAGACACTCTATATGGAGTTTATCTTCTTCTTGGCAAAAATAGCCATTTGGGAAAGAAACTGTTCTTGCCTGGACTGCTTGACCAAATGATACATCAACTGGACATGTGGAACATATAGGAAGGTGACCACTGAAATTTGTTTGTCAAAATGGTCCTTCAGGTTCCTGCTTCATAGAGTAAACTACCAGACATTCTACAGGACACAGAAAGAAGTGACTGAGAGACTCTAGACCTGTGGACTGAAGACATATGCCCCAACTTTATGGAGAAACTTTGGATGATGGTCCAGGCTGCCAGCTGTCTCTATTCTCACAAGACTCCTGAAAGTTGCTTACATCCTTCTCACATTTTTCAGGTAATAGTATATCCTTCTTTGATATAGTTTAAGACTAGATAGTTATAATTTCCTTAGTTAGGATAAGAGATAAGTTAGATATAAAACCTTAGACTCATAAATATAACATAGATAGGATATCTTCTTTAATTTTGCCAAATACAAATAGACTAGATATTATAAATAGACTAGACATTGTAACTGTATTTCTTGCCTTATAATTGTTTTGGTATATGTAATTTCACTATATGAAAGTTTAAAACCTTCCCTTTTGAAAAAAATAAAAAAGAAAAGGGGAAGTGCTGTTGATATCACTCTGTATAAATAAAATGCTGATTGGCCAGCAGCCAGGCAGGAAGTATAGGCAGGACAAGCAGAGAAGAGAATTCTGGGAATTGGAAGGCCGAATTAGGAGATGGTGCCAGCTGCTGCTATGAGTACTAACATGTAAGATACTGGTAAGCCATGAGCCATGTGGCTAGGTATGGATTTGTAGAAATGGGTTAATTTAAGATGTCAGAACTAGATAACAAGAATCCTGAGCCATTAGACCAGTTTAAATACTATAAGTGTCTGTGTGTTTATTTGTATGTGAGTGACTGTGGGCCTGGATGGGACTGGAGATAACTCCAGCTACATAAGTTGACATACATAAAATATAAATGGAATAGCCAGACACTAATAAGTTTGAATTCATATTAAAGATATAAATCATCCATTTTTATTCATCTATACAATAAATTTATACATTAGCAGACATAGAGCAATATATACAAATATAAAATAATGTATAGGAAGGACATGGATACCATAAAAATGATTAGCTATGCCATAATTAGTATGGCTATTAAATATAATCTAAATAAATTTCCAAAACATATTACATGGAGTTAAATAAAATTGACTTCAAAACTGTTTATGACTGTTTTCATTTGAACAAATCCCTGAGATACAGATTTGACCCCAAGGTTTTGCTTTGTATGGTTTATTTATTTATTTATTTATTTAAATTTTTTTTAGTTTTACATACCAACTACAGTACCCCTCCCATTAACCCTCCACCTCCCCCTGCCACATTCCCCTATCCACTCCTTGAAAAGAGTAAGGCCTGCCATGGGGAGTCAACAAAGTCTGGTACATATGTTGAGGCAGTACAAAGATCCTTCCCACTGCATCAAGGCTGAGCAAAGCATCTCACCATAGGGGATGCTCATGCACCAAGGATAGATCCTAATCTCACTGCCTGTGGCCCCTCAAACAGACCAAGTTACAAAACTGTCTCCCATATGCAGGAGACCTAGTTTTGTCCCATGTAGGCTCCATAGCTGTCAGTCTACAATGCTTGAGTTACCATAATCTTTGTTCAATTGTCTCTGTAGATTTCCCCTTCATTATCTTAACCCCCTTTGCTCATATAATGCCTCCTCAATCTCTTTGACTGGACTCCTAGAGCTCAGCCCTGGTGCTTTCCTCAGAATCTCTGCATCTGCTTCTATCAGTTACTGGATAAAGACTCTATAATGAGGGTTGGGAATTTAGCTCATTGGTAGAGCACTTACCTAGTGAGCACTTGCCTAGCAAATGCTTGTCTAGTAAGCGCAAGGCCCTGGGTTTGGTCCTCAGCTCTGGAAAAAAAAAAAAAAAGACTTATATAATGACAGATAAGGTATTCACCAATATAATTACAGGGGAATGCCAGTTCAGGAACCCTCTCCACTATTGCTAGTAGTCTTAGCTGAAGTCATTCTTGTGGATTCCTGGGAATTTTCCTAGCACCAGGCTTCTCCCTAACCCTGTAATGGCTCCCTCTATCAAGATATCTCTTTCATTGCTTTCCCACTGCATTCATCTTCCTGCTCAAGCAACTTATTCTTTCATGTTCTCATCCCCCCATCTCCTCCCCTTTACTGCCCCCTCCCACAGTTTATCCAGGAGAGCTCATCTATTTCTCCTTACAAGGGTGATCCATGAGTAACTCTTAGGGTCCTCCTTGTTACCTAGCTTCTCTGGAACTGTGAGTTGTAGTCTGATTATCCTTTGCTTTACATCTAGTATCCACTTATGAGTGAGTAGAAACTACGTTTATCTTTATGAGTCTGGATTATCTCACTCTGGATGATATTTTCTAGTTTCATCCATTTGCCTGCAAATTTCATGTTATCATTGTTTTTTACAGCTGAGTAACACTCCATTGTGTAAATATACCACATTTTCTTCATCCATTCTTCAGTTGAGGGGCATATAGATTGCTTCCAGGATCTGGCTATTACAAATAATGCTGCTTTGAATATAGTTGAGCAAGTGTCCTTGTGGTATGATTGAGCATCCCTTGGGTGTTTTCCCAAGAGTGATATCACTGAGTCTTGAGGTAGATTGATTCTCAATTTTCTGAAAAGTCACCATATTGATTTCCAAAGTTGTCCTCAGTTATTTTGATCTTAGCCATTCTGAAAGGTGTAAGATGGTATAGGAGAGCTGTTGTTTAAATCTTAGATAGTCTTTTAGTAAAAATCCAGAGCCTGATAACAGGATGAAGGCTGAAAGACCACAGAAGCCACTAGTTCTTACCTCCACAAAATCCTCAGCCTAAAGAGAGTGAGTTCCTGTTTCCTCATATCTTATATACCTTTCTCTTCACTGCCATATTATTTCCTGGGATTAAAGGCATGTGTGCTTCCCAAGAGAAGGCATGAGATCTCAAGTGTTGAGGTTAAAGGTGTGTGCCACCACTGCATTGTTCTGTTTCTTTTCTATACTGGATCAATCTCATGTAGCCCAATGTTGCCTTGAATTCACAGAGATCCAGATGGATTTCTGCCTCCCAAGTGATAAAATTAAAGGTATGAGCCACCACTGACTGACCTTTATGTCTAATCTAGTGGCTGGTTCTATCCTCTGATCCTCAAGCATGTTTTTTAGGGTGCACAATATATTACAACACAGTTATTTTGATTTGCATATCCCTGATGACTGATAATGTTGAATAATTCCTAAAAGTCTTCTGGCCATTTAAGATTCTTCTTTTGAGAATTCTGTTTAACTCTGTAGCCCATTTTTAATTGGATTATTTGGTACTTTGATATCCTGTTTCTTGAGGTCTTTATATATTTTGGAGATCAACCCTCTGTCAGATAAAGGGATGTTGAAGATCTTTTTTTCATTCTGTAGGCTATCATTTTGTCTTATTTACCATGGCTTTTGCCTTACAGATGTTTCTGAGTTTCAGGAGGCACCATTTATTGATTGTTGCTCTTAGTGTCTATGCTCCTGGTGTTACATTTAGGAAGTGGTCTCCTGTGCCAATGCACTCAAGGCTACTGCCCACATTTTCTTCTATTAGGTTCAGGGTAACTGGATTTATGTTGAGGTCTTTGAGCCACTTGGACTTGAGTTTTGTGCTTGGTAACAGGTGTGGATTTATTTGCAATCTTTTACATGTTGACTTCTGGTTATGCCAGCACCTTTTGTTGAAGATGCTTTCTTTTTTCCATTGTACTCTTTTGGCTTCTTTGTCAAAAATGAATTGTTCACAGTTATGTAAATTTATGTCAGGGCCTTCATTTAATTCCATTGTTCCATATGTCAATTTTTATGCCAATATTAAGCTGTTTTTATTGCTATAGAACTAGAGAAGAGCTTGTAGTCAAGGATGGTGGTCCATCCAGAAGTTCCTTTATTGCACAAGATTATTTTAGCTATCCTGAGTTTTTTGTTTTTCCATATGAAATTGAGTATTGCTCTTTCCAGGTCTGTGTAGAATTGTGTAGGGTTTTGATGAGGATTGCATTGAATCTGTAGATTGCTTTTGGTAAGATTATCATTTTTATTATGTTGATCCTTCCTACCACTAGCATGGGAACTATTTACATTTTCTGATATGTTTTTCAACTTCTTTTTTCAAAGCCTTAAAGTTCTTGTCATGCAGCTCATTCATTTGTTTGGTTAGAGTTACCCCAAAGTATTTTATATCACTTGTAGCTGCTGTGAAAGGTGACGCTTCTATGTTTTCTTTCTCAGCCCATTTGTCACTTGTATATAGAAGTACTACTGGTTTTTCTTTTGAGTTAAACTTATATCCTGACACATTAATGAAGGCGTTTATCAGCTATAGAAGTTTCCTGATAGAATTTTTTAGGTCACTTATGTATAATATCATATCATCTGAAAATAGCAAGTTTGACTCCTTCCTTTAAAATTTGAATCGCCTTAATCTCCTTTTGTTGTCTTATTTCTCTAGCTAGAACTTCAAGTACTACATTGAATAGATAAGGAGAGAGTAGACAGTCTTGTCTTGTTCCTGATTTTAGTGGAATCACTTTGAGTTTCTTTCTGTTTAATTTGATGTTGGCCAGCAGCTTGTTGTAAATAACCTTTATCATGTTTAGGTATATTCCTTGCACTCCTGATTTCCCCAAGACCTTTATCATAAAGGGATGTTGGATTTTGTCCAAGGCTTTTTCAGCATCAAATGAAATGATCATGCTTTTTTTTTTTCCAGTTTGTTTGTATAGTGGATTACATTGACATATTTTCATATGTTGATTTATCCCCACATCTCTGGGATGAAGCCTACTTCATCATGGTGGAATGATTTTTTTTTTTTTGATATGTTCTTAGATTCTGTTTGCCAGTATTATATTGAGTGTTTTTGCAACAATGTTCATTAAGGAGTTTGGTGTGTCATTTTCTTTCTTTGTTGCATCTTTGTTGTTTGTTTGTTTTTTTGGTTGGGAGACTTTTAATGACTGCTGCTATTTCCTTAGGTTTTATAGTTCTATTTAAATTGTTTATCTGGTCTTGGTTTAATATGAATATGTGATTCCTATCCAGAAAATTGTCCATTTCTTTTAGATTTACCAGTTTTGTGGAATACAGATTTTTTTTAAGTACAACTTGATGATTCAAAGGATTTCCTAGGTGTCTGTTGTTATGTCTCCCTTTTCATTTCTGTTTTGTTAATTTGGATATTCTCTTTCTGCCTTTTGGTTAGTTTGGATAAGGGTTTGTCTATCTTGCTGATTTTCTCAGAGAACCAATTCTTTGTTTCATTGATTCTTTAGATTGTTCTGTTTATATTTTATTGATTTAATCCCTCAATATGATTGTTTCCTGGCATCTGTTCCTCCTAGGTGAGTTTGTTTCTTTTTGTTTTAGAGCTTCTAGGTGTGGTGGGAAGTTGCTAGTGAGAGATTTCTCCAACTTCTTTATGTAGGTATTTAGTGCTATGAACTTTCCTTTTAGTACTGCTTTCATAGTGTCCCATAAGTTTGGGTATGTTGTACATTCATTTTTATTGAATTCTAATAAGTCCATCTTTTATTTCTTTCTTTATTTCTTTCTTGACTCAGTGGTAACTCAGTTGAGACTTATTCAGTTTCCATGGGTTTGTAGGCTTTCTATAATTTGTATTGCTATTGAATGCTAACTTTAAGCCATGGTGATCCAATATGATACAGGAGATTATTCCAATTTTTTGTATCTCTTGAGATTTGCTTTGTAACTGAGTCTATAGTCAGTCTTAGAGAAGGTTCCCTGGGGTGCTGAGAAGAAGGTATATTCTTTTGTGTTGTTCTATAGATATTTTTGAGTCCTTTTGTGTCATAACATTTATTAGCTCCTTTATTTCTCTGTTAAGTTTCTGTCTAGCAGACTTGTCCAGTGATGAGAGAGGGGTATTGAAGTCTCCCACTATTACTATGTGGGGTTTGATGTGTGATTTAAGCTTTAGTAGTGTTTCTTTTACATATGTGGATGCCCTTGTATTTAAGGCATAAATGTTCAGAATTGAGACTTCATTTTGATAGATTTTTCCTGTGATGAATATGAAATGTCCTTCTCCATCTCTTTTGATTAATTTTATTTGAAGTCTATTTTGTTAGATATTAGGATAGCTATACCAGCTTGCTTTTTAGGTCCATTTGATTGGAAAGTCTATTCTCAAACCTTTACTATGAGGAAATCTGTCTTTGAAGTTTAGGTGTATTTTTGGTATGCAGCAAAAGGATGGATCCTGTTTTCATATCCATTCTGTTAGCCTGTGTGTGTCTTTTTATTGGCAAATTGAGTCCATTGATATTAAGAGATATTAATGACCAATGATTGTTAATTCTGTTTTTGTTTTTTGGGGTTTTTTTGTCCCCCCACCCCCACAGTGATAGTGTATGTATATGTATGTTTTCCTTCTTTTGTATTTGTCGGTGTGGAATTATCTATTACCTGTGTTTTTGTGGGTGCATCTAACTTCCTTGGGTTAGAGTTTTTCATCTAGTGCTTCCTGTAGGGTTAAATTTGTCAATAGATTTGTTTTAATCTGGCTTTTTCATGGAATATCTTGTTTACACCATCTATGGTGATTAAAAGTTTTGCTGGGTATAGTAGTCTGGGCTGGCATCTGTAGTCTCTTAGTGTCCTCATAACGTCTGCCCATAAGGTCTGATTCTGGCTTTCAGAGTCTCCATTGAGAATTTTTGTGTTATTTTGATGGGTCTGCCTGTATATGTTATGTGGCCTATATCCTTTGAAGCTCCTAATATTTACTCATTATGTGTGTTTAGTAGTTTGATTAATATGTGGTAAGGGGATGTTTTGGAGGGTCCAGTCTGTTTGGTGTTCTGTAAGCTTCTTGTATCTCCATAGGCATTTCCTTTTTTAGGTTGAGAAAGTTTGTTACTATGATGCTGTCAAATATATTTTCTGTGCCTTTGAGGTAGTATTCTTCTCTTTCTTCTATCCTTATTGTTCTTAGGTTTGACTTTTTCATGGTGTCACAGATTTTGTGGCTGTTTTGTGTTATGACTTTTTTTGGCTTTAGTATTTTCTTTGACTTGTGAATCTATTTTCTCTATTGTATCTTCTACGACAGAGTTGGCTATGCTTGCATCTATAGTTCTTGTTCATTTACCTAGATTTTCCATGTTTAGAATTCCCTCAGTTTTTGCTTTCTTTATTTTTGTCTCTATTTCAATTTTCAAGTCTTTAATTGGTTCCTTTACCTGTTTGGTTGTTTTTTCTTGGTTTTCTTGGCTTTCTTTAAGGGATTTATTGATTTTTTTCTAATTTCTTGTCTGTATTTTTCTCATTTTTTTAAATGAATTTTTATATCCTCTTTAAAGACCTCTATCATCTTCATAAAATTATATTCTAAAAATAATAATTCAAAAATCAATAAAAAGTATTCAATTTCTTCTGCTTCATCTATATTGGGATGTTCAGGTCTTGCTGTTGTTGAACTGTTGGTTCTGGTGGTACCATATTGCTGTTTATGTTGTTGAATGTATTCTTGAACTGGCATTTACTCATCCTTTCATCCAGTCTCTGCATGCAGTGCCTGTGCCTCCAGGGCCCACTCTTTGTCCAAATAGGTACAGGTGGTGTGTCTAGGTCCAATAAATGCTGGTGGTGTCTGTGTCTCATGGAGGATCTGATGTTGTAAGCACTGGGTGGGTTTGTGGAGGCAGGGTGGGACTTGTAGATTACAGATCCAAATGGAGGGTGGAAAGGCCTGCCTGCAGGAGCCTTGCCTGTTGGTTGGCTAATGGGGCTGAAAAGGTGGTGGGGGGGGGGGGGGGGCACAGGGTATGGCTCAGTGCCTAGGGCCTAGAGCTCAGATGGTTTTCTGAAGAACAAGGAGACATGAAATGGGTAGAGTAAGGAAAGAATTTATGGAAGATGGACGTTTATACATTGGGTTGTTCTTCCTGGAACTCAGTTTACTGGATTATCAAAAATTCTAAATAACGACTTTCACAGTTATATACAAATTCTGGGAGGTAGGAAGGATTTACAGTTTCTTCACTAATTCTTTAAGCTGTGGGTATTCAGTAAGAGTTAGCTTATATTGGCCACAAATGGGCTACAATGTTGAAAATAGCCTTGTGCCAAAAGTGAAATGACAAGTTAATAGTTACAGTAACAGGTAATTTTTCAATGTATTGTCTAATATAGGTGCTTCATAATCACACAAGTTCTATAGATTAAAAAAGGCATAGCAGATGTTTCAGCAATAGTAAACAAATAAGAATACGTACAACATGGAAAACTTTATGTGAGTACATTGAAGTATAAGTAACCAAATCACCTCAGTACACGTATAAGAGTAGACAGAACAATGTATAGAACGGAGTAGACAAAACTCAATGCCTAAATATGACATAGTAATACAAATGAATATAAATAATTTGAAGGAAGAAAGGATGAACATTTTAATGAATGGTACCAGATGTAAGAATACAACATAGGGGGAAGTAATATCATATGCAAAACTAAAATCAAGATGGGTAATATGATTTGAGATAGGGTCTTACTATGCAGCTCAGACTGAACTGACACTTGCTACATGGTCCAGTCTGAGTGTAAAATCACAGAGATATATATGCTTCAGCTTCCCCAGTATGTGGACTGAAGGTATATGCTTCCATGCCTGGCCTTCTTTAATACCTTACAGGATTAAAAAGCCCTGAAGTATACTGCATTGATTATTTTAGCAAAAGGAAATCTTTCTTTAACAAAAACAGAAACACTGACTCCTTAAAACAAGATTTTGTAGGAAATTTTATCATAAACACTGGCATTGAATAAATAATAAGACAAAAATATTTCTTAAGAAATATAGATTTCTTCCTGTAATGACCAAATTACTTCTTAAAGACTAATAAGAAATGGTAAATACAATTCAAAAGGGATTATTTTATCCTTTTCAGCACATGGGGGAAAGGATACATGAATTTTTAAAACTGAATGTTAGTTTTCATTTACTGAAATATGAAATGTTTGGGAGGCTGGAGAGATGATTCAGTGGCTAGGAGTATACACTGATTTTGCAGAACACCAGAGTTCAGTTCCAAGTAAGTACTTCAAGCTGTTTGCAACACATTTACCTCCAGCTCTAGGGAATCTTAACTTTTTTTTTTTTTTTTTCTGGATGCTGAGTGAAACTGCACTCAAATACATACATAGACACACATTTAAAAGTAAGATTCCATATTTTTAAAATGTGTAAATGATAGCACACGTTAACTGATATTATAAGGAGGCTTTTGTTCAAAAGGCCAATGGAAAATGGAAATATGCTCAAATCAAGTAGTGGTCAGAAAGGTAGAGTGGTTGCATTGAGGAGTCTCCAGAACTGAGCCAGACTTTAAAATAACAATTATTCACCAATTCTATTGTGTAACTTATCAACTTTAAAGTACCTAAATAAAACCATAATTACAGCATTATCAAAGGTAAGAAAAAGATAAGTAGTCCACCATTAAATAAATTAGGAAAGAGTACACATAGAATAGAATTTATGGTTAATAAATAATGCCAAAAAGGAATCCCTACCCATTAGAAAAGGAGAGATTTAAAAACTTGTGTAAAACATTACATTTCACAGATTTCATGACTAGAAACATGGACCAAAATGCAATTTGGTGGCTACGATGGCTTTGTGTGTTTAGGGATGCAGGACTTGCTGATGTGTCACAAGGAGGTGAGGACACATGAGGGAAACATGAAGAAAAGCAGTTTGCCTGATAGCATTTTCTTTAACTAAAGGGCAAGTTTGGAATTAATTCACAGAAGATTATAGGAATAATTCAAATTTGCCATGTGATATTTCCCTTGATAAGAACAAGAATGAAGAATGGCTTCTTTATTCAAATTTTGATATTTTTCACAAAAATATGCAAATGCAAAACATATGCTAAAATAATATATAGGCTTTACATCATAATTATATAAGCAGTATGCTATGGAAAGTGAGTAATAATGAAACATAAAATATTTCTAAATATTCAAAAGGATGAGGGAAATCTGAAACTAGTGAGAGGTAATAAGAGTAAATGAAAGTTCCTGGATAAATAACTATGTACTAAAAGGTAGATGATAGTGAATAATCACAGGAAAGATCAGTAAAACCAAACTGTATATAAAAGTGGGATTCAAAAAGATGACATGTCACATTAAGGGGTGGTCTATAAGAATATTAGAGGCAAAACCAGGAATAGTTGGAAAATCAATAGAAGAGGTAGATGATGGCCCAAACACTATAGTTTTAACAGAAAACCAGGAAGAAGCTTTGCAGTGACAGACACTATGGCTATCTTGAAACTCTCACCTCCTAGTGAGATGACACACAACAGCAAAAGACCAGAGCCTCAACTTGTGGCAGGGAGCTTCAGAAAAATCTGTACTGTACTTTCAGAAAGAGTCACTTTAAGGAGCAGGTAACATGAGAGAATGGGAAAAAGACTGCTTGATCGCCCCACCAGAGGGAGATGTGTCAGGGGAAGCTGTCCCTTCTGAAAACCAATCAGAACAGGGAGTAGAAACTTTATAGAAAGATGCCTTTTAAGGATGTGCTTGGACCACACAAGAGGAAACAGACCTTAATTGAACTTCATACTCTAATTAAAAACAGGTCTACTACACACTAAATCCCAGCCCAAACAATACTTCTAGACATAAAGAAAGAGAGAGAGAGAGAGCATGAGTCTAAACCATGCAAAATTCAGCAAGGTGGAAATCTAGACAGATTCAAACTCTGCAGTGGAATACCAAGATTCCAAATATAAGGCTCAACATCAGGAGGGGTGCCACAGTGTGAAAAACACTCACAATCAACCCATGAAGGACCATGTACTCACTGTATCCTGAGGAACAACAACAGATTAAAATCAACAAAATAATTCTTTGTGACATCAATATCCCCCTTTGACCACCAAAAAATATATAAGTAAATAATACTAAATAAAAAATAAATGAGTTAGGTTGCATGGGACATCAGCAGGTCACCTTACCCATCATGGAGACATCTGTACAGGCCATATAGGCGCTCTGTCTTAGGTTGGTGAGTGCTCATTTTTTAGTAAAAGGGGGGGGGGGACCTGTAGGTCCTTGGCCCCAGTCTTGGGTAACTGTTGCCTTGCTTGCTAAACTTGACCTTCATATCCTCCTATGCTAATTCCCTGTGAAATTCCACCCTCCTGAATGTTTAAGGGAAGTTTCTTGTCTGTGTATCCTGCATATTGGGCATTAACAGTTTAGATGTAAGATTCTAAAACATCTGCAGTGAACTTCTGCCTTCCAGGGTTCTCCCATTGTGCTGTAAGCCTGTATTTAAGACCTCCTCCCTCCTTCAATAGATGGCATTCAGCATTCAAAAAAAAAAAAAAAAAAAAGAAAGAAAGAAAGAAACTGAAGACAGCAATGTTCTAAAACAGGAAGTGGTGATGGTGTCATGGCCCTATGGGGATGCTGGACTAAAGTCTATCAAATTGTGCAAACAGGAAAATTGTATACTATGTGAATTATCTGTCAATAAAGATCTTATTAAAAATAAATAAATGAGTTAAATGACATCATAGATCAAACAGACATACTATACATAACTGAATATTCCTTCCAAGCACTGCAGAATGTACATCTTCTCAGGAGCCCATGGATATTTATCTACATTGGTTAATATAATAGGACACAAAGCAAGTCTTAATAAACACAAGAAATCTAAACTAATAATTGAATTCTATCTGACCACAGAACAATAAAACTAGAGTCAACAGGAAAAATCACATTGCATATACAAATGCATGCAGCTTAAACACAAAACTACTTAATGCTGAATGATTATCAAAGAAAGCAAGGATGTCAAGAGCTTTCTATTTAAAAAAATGTAATAAAATAAGAACAGGCTTCTAAGAGACAACAACTAAACATGACAAAACAGGATACAATAAGACAGGACAAAAAAAAAACCTTCATTAAAAAGACTGGACAAGGAAACTCAATAGGAGGAAAGGAATCCCAAAAGCAGGCAAAAGAATCAGAGACACATCACTCCCATGGTTAGTAGTCCCACAAAAGCACCAAGCTAACACCCCTAATGCATACACTGAGGACCTGGAGAAGAGCCTTGAAGGTCTGGAGCTGCTGCTTCAGTCTCCGTGAGCCCATGTGAGTCTCTGCTTGGTTGATTCTGTGGGACATGCCTCTCCTGGTGACTCCTCTGACTCCACCAATACTCCTCCCATCATTCTCAATTGGGCTCTCCCCTACATGGCTATAGGTTTACTAAACCTATCACAGTGACAAGTCTTCACAGTGTACAAAATTATTATTACACAGGATTTCCCCCCTTTTGTCCAATTAAAAAGGGAGGTTTTAACTTCAACATAGCAAGATTACACACAACAAAAACAGCTAGTAAGAATTACAGCTACTATATCCAGTCCATTTTGACAAAATTAGAGAATTTTGTTATCTATCTTATCTTGTTGAGTCTAAAGTTTTATACTTAATTGCTTTTTCTCATAAATAAGGAAAACTTTAACTAGGACAATTTAGTCTTTAACTCTGTCAAAGAACCCCAAATGGTGAAATGTTACCTAATGACAGGGACATCTGGCTGCTTTAACAGCCATCAAAAGTTCCCCTGTAAATTTGGGGCATCCAACTTTGTCCCACAGGCCTAGAATATCTGACAGACATTTCTGAGAAGCAGGGAATTACAAAGGACTATCCTACCTTGTCTTGTCAAAGTTTGGCAGTCACCTTCTAATGTATCCTGCTAGTCCAGTTTGGACAACATAATGCCAGCAATTCAGGCAAGGGCAGTTTCTTTGCACAAATGGCTAGTTTTTGCCATAAATAAATCCCACTCCATATGGAGGTTCTTTGATCCCATCATCTTCTTTTAAAGTAAATGGGTATTGTCAGAAGCAGACATGTCTCACTCTCATGAAAAGTCTTATTTTATTAAACATATTAAGGGACATATTGTATAGATCTTTAAAGTGTTTGATGCCTATCTATTTGTCTATCTATATGTACCTGTGTATGACTTTGAAAACATACCTAACAAGAATATAAGTTTGACTATTATAGATGACCATCAATCTGTATTTCCTAATTATACACCGCACTTCTAAACGAGTTGCATAAACACAATACACAAAGCAATAGTAGAAACAAGCATACAGCATAACAAAATTAATTTTAAATATTATAATTAATGTTAAGACTCTGTGTCAGTTATTTGGGAACTGAGGGGCAGGAGAGAAAAGTCCTACTACACCCCTATTTGTCAATATTATGAGTATAGGCCTTATGTGCCAGTAGTGAGTTCACAGTTCTAAACTTAGTATTCAGTCCGCATCTAGTAAGTCTCATATGATTTCTGTGATAATTCTTGTGGGACATGATACTTTTCTCACTTCTTAGACTTACCTTTCTCCAGCACTAAGGCCATGTCTTTCACCTTCATGGCATGTTTATCGTTATTTGTATTTTTCAGCTCTCCACACTTCTCTGAAGTCCTCACACTTTGGCTCAGGAATCTTTCTGATTAAAAGAATTGTTAGTTCTTTGAGATTTTAATACAAGTCATTTTGATTAAATTTGTTTTGTCCTTCTCAAATCTTCTACAATTAAGTACACTTTTTTTTTTTTTTAATTTATCACCCACCACCCATATATTTCCAACTGTGTCTGGGGCTACCAGTCATGAATGAACACCTGAATCAATTCATTCCACTTTATTTGTCATTAAGAAAAAAAAAAACACAAGTAATAAAGAATATAACTTCACAGATTGGCTTTATTGAGGTATACCTTGCATTTTAATGGCTGTGTAGCAAGAATTGGCTCCTAGAATTAATCAGAGATTGGAAAAAGCTTTGCTTATATAAATAATTTTCTTATGAATGCTAGCTCTCATGGATGTGGGAGATATATGGAATGCCAGTATGTTAGGGTCATATGGCAGCCATCTGAAGCTAGATTGCCTTCAGCACATGTGGTGACATTGTGTTCCCCAATATATTGTGCACCATAATAAACGTATCTGGGGTCAGAGAACAGAACAGCCATAGATAGACATAGAAGCCAGAAAATGGTGGCCTTTAATCCTAGCATTTGAGAGGCAGAGATCCATTTGGATCTCTGTGAGTTCAAAGCCACACTGGAAACATCCAGGCATGGTGACACATGCCTTTAATCCCAGGAAGTGATAGCAGGAAGCAGAAAGGTATATAAGGCATGAGGACCAGAAATTAGAGCCTTTTTAAATTTTTTAGCTTTTAGCAGCAATTCAGCTGATATCCATTCATATGAGGACTCAAGAGACTTCCAGTTTGAAGAAACAAGATCAGCTGAGAAGTTGGCGGGGTGAGGTTAGCTGTGGCCAGTTCTATTTCTCTGATCTTTCAGTGTTCACCCCAATATCTGACTCCAATGTTTTTTTTTTGTTTTTTTTTTTGTTTTTTTTTTATTGTCAGTATGAATTCTCAAAAATGTTACTTGCCTGTGGCCTTACAGGCCCCAGCTCAGACCAGATCTGTACATTGCTGGTTGTAGTGGCACACACTGGTAGGATTTGCTGAAGGAAGCAGAGGCAGGAGTTTGAGACCAGCCTAGGAGGCTTTATGAGGAGAAGCGGAGACTGGGGATGGGCTACAAAAAGTGATGGCGGAACCATGGAGGTGATGGCTACTGCTCCGAGTTGCCATCTGCTTCTCATCATGTATATGGCAGCAGTGATGCTTTTACCATGGATGAAAGGTTTACTGCAGTTTGTTCAGACAACATTTGCCAAAACCATTGTGTTACAAAAAAAGCATTGTCAATCGTCAGTTTGGAGAAGTTTGACTAGGCAAATTGTGGGGAGAAATTGCTATGAAGATATTCTCCTCTAGGGAAGTCTATTCATGGTTCCAAGAGGGAAGACATTTATCAGACTGTGACTGCTCCAAATCACAGAGGAAGGAAAAAATGTCTGCAGGAAACCATGACCACACCTAACAGTGACTTTGAAATCTTTAAAAAGATGATGGGATCCCACAATGTCGATTCCACATAGACTATGGTAAAGCCATTAAGCTGATTAACACCACAAAAAGATAGGATTTCTACTACAAACTACTCAGGACAATTTCAATATGTCTAGCTGAGAAGATCTAAACTCCCAGACTACCCGAGCAAGGACTTGAGACAAGCCCTGCACTTTCTCATTACACAGATACATGGCAAATGATACAACTAACTCTCTCAGGACTTGACAACCCCAAATTTTTCTTTTCAGGATCCTCTACAAATGTCTTCATCCCCAGAAAGCAGGAAATAATTTTAAGAAAATGATGCCCACATTCCCAAGAGGTGGGGTGGGTGGTTTTTGGTCATTCAATGGCTTATGGATAATTGCTATGGTTTACAGTGCTTCATTACAAGTTGTTAATTGTTAATGGTCAAAAAAAGCTAAACAAAGGAGATTAGATACAGGGTCCTTGTTTAGAAAAAAGAAAAAGGGAAAAGAGGATATAGAAAAGGGTAGAACATTGAATCTACTCTGAAAAAAGAGAAGATATAGAAATGATAAGATAAAAGGTAGATTTTTAGATTTACTCAGAAAAAAAGAGAATATGGATATGATAAGATAAAAAGGAAGATTATTGAATCTACTTTTAATTGGAACTATTTGTTTTAAATAGGATAAGTACTGAAAAATTTTTCTGAATTTGTAAAATGTTAATGGACTGGATATTGTTTTATATATATATACATATATGTATGTATGTATTTTGTCTGAATCTGTCAAATATTAATGAACTAGACATTTTTAATGTAAGTCTTGACTGTATATACTGTATTTACATATTGGATATAGTTTTTCTTGTATTAGTTATATTGTTTTTTATTTTAGACAGAAAAGGGGAAA
The DNA here is from genome assembly GCF_903995425.1 of Onychomys torridus. Classification (NCBI taxonomy): domain Eukaryota; kingdom Metazoa; phylum Chordata; class Mammalia; order Rodentia; family Cricetidae; genus Onychomys; species Onychomys torridus. The sequence goes on from NC_050444.1 coordinate 97,658,207, forward strand.
TATGTTGATATTGTGTTCCCCAATATATTGTGTACCATAATAAACTTACCTAAGGTCAGAGGACAGAACAGCCACTAGATAGACATAGAGGTCAGAAAATGTTGGCACATGCCTTTAATCCTATCATTTGGGAGGCAGAGATCCATTCAGATCTCTGTGAGTTCAAAGCTACACTGGAAACAGCCAGGCATGGTGACTCACACCTTTAAACCAAAGAAGTAATATCAGGAATCAGAAAGGTATATAAAGCAGGAGGAGCAGGAATTAGACATTTTTAAGCTTTTAGCTTTTAACAGCAGTTCAGCTGAGATCCATTTGGTTAAGGACTCAGAGTTTTCCAGTTTGAGGAAACAAGATCAGCTAAGAAGTTGCCAAGGTGAGTTTAGCTGTGGTCTGTTCTGTTTCTCTGATCTTTCAGTGTTCACCTCCCCCCAAAAAACAATTTATATATATATATATATATATATATATATATATATATATATATATATATATATATATATATACAATCTCCATAAAAATTCCAATGGTGTTCTTTGCAGAATTATTGGAAAATATTAAAATCCACATAGATGCATGAATGAACCCTGTCTTAGTAGGTTTCTATTGTTATGAGACAACATGACCAAAATAAAATTGGTAAGAAAAGGGTTTATCCATCTTACTCTCAAATCACAATGCTGCTCTTCACAGACTAAGAGAAATATTCTTAAATTTCATCTGGAGTACTAAAGAGCCTAAATACACAAAGCAAGATGAAGAAAAGAAAAACATGCTGCAAGTTTCACCATATCTGATTTCAACTGATACTACAGAGCCATAGTAATAACAAATAATATGATCCTGGCATAAGCATGGAGCGGTTGATGGAATATGACAGAAAACCAAAATGTAAACTGTAAATAGGGACAGGTGCCTAATTTGGACAGTAGAAGCCCTTTAAACAAACATTACTGGTAACACTGGATGCCCACATATAGAAGAAAGAAACTGTAACTTTACTTTTTAACCCACAGGGGGAAAAAAAAACAACTACAAGTGGATAAATCACTTGATTGTAAAACCTGAAATTCTGAAACTGGGTAGTGAAAACACTTAAAGGTATAGACACTGACAAGGACTTTGTCAAAAAGAACCATGGTGGATTGAATGAAAAATGTCTCCCATATGATCAAGTGCTAGGACATGTGGTCTCCAATTGGTGGCCCTATCTGAAATGTGGTTCAGCCTCATTGAAAGAAGTATGTCATTAGGGGTAGGCTTTGACAAATTATAGCCTTATTCTCACTTCTAGTTCACTCTGTGTGTGTGTGATAGCTGAGTTTTCCACTTCTATTGTCATGCCAACAGCTTGCTTCCATGCCGCCTCAGCAATAACAGACTCTTATGCCTCTGGATCCATAACCCAAAATAAAGATTTTTTCATAAATTATTTTGATCATGGCACTTTATCAAAACAACAGAAAAGTAAGACAGGAAACCAAACACTTTGGAAATAATGTCAAAAAATGACAAATGAAATTTCATTGAATTGAAAAGTCCCTGCACAGTAAAAGAAATAATTAATTGAGTGAGGAGACAGCCTAGAGAATTTAAGAAAATATTTACCAGCTTACATATGACAAATGATTAATTTCTAGAATATATGAAAATATATAAAAACATTCAAAACCTAAATAAAAATAATCAAACAACCATGACAACATATGAGCTTATGAAGTGAACTAGAAAATTGTCTATTGGAAAATGAATTAAATTATGATTATGGGAGAGGAATCTATAACCACTAATTTACTAAACTAGCATAATCCCTAACAACAACCTATGAACATGAGTTTATGCACAGATAACTGCAGTTTTCAACTCTCATCCTAGAAACTTATCTGTGAAAGAGAAAAAGAGAACTAGGGAAAATCACAAGTAAAATGTAGAATAGTGGATCCCACTTCCAAGGAATCCATCTACAAACATGTATGCATTTTAGGCCTGAAGAAGAAGAGAGAGCACAATGACAGCAAGAGTCTAACAATCTGGGAGTTTGCTGTGAGATTGAGTCTCCTAGTCGTATCAGAACCTATAACCATAAACTCTTACCAACACAACTAGCCAAATGTCAGTTGAACAAGGGTGAACTAATGAACACACCAAAGTAGATGGGTGCTCAGTTCTACAAATACACTATAGGCTGGCAGACTGACAGGTGGTCTTCCCCAGGGAAGAGAGCATCAATTGGTTGTCTAGTGTCAAATGCTTAGCCCTGAAAACATATGTACAAGTAATATTATGCAGACTTATCAGATTAGATTTAAGAATATATGCATATACATATATTCTTAATACAATACAATGCAACCCAATGAATGGAAAAAGAGGCCATGAATTTGAAGTACAGCAGGGAGAGTATAGAGAAAGAAAAGGGAAAAGAGAAATGTTTCAGTTATAGTATATAGTATAATATCAAAAAGACATCCATAGAACACATAAAAATGTTCAACTTTTAGCTACTAAGGAAATGCAAATTAAACCAGGCGGTGGTGGTGCATGCCTTTAATCTCAGCACTTGGGAGGCAGAAGCAGGCAGATCTCTGTGAGTTTGAGGCCAGCCTGGTCTCCAAAGCGAGTTTCAGGAAAGGCGCAAAGCTACACAAAGGAACCCTGTCTCGAAGAAACAAAAAAAAAATGAAATGCAAATTAAAGCTACTTTATCATTCTATCTCACCCTTATAGGAAGAGTAGTCACTAAGAAACCAAATAACATATCCAAACAAATAATACAATCTTACCATGATGAATATCTTGTTTTCTTTCATTTGTGGTTCCTAGATTTTATATATATGGATATGATATTAAAGTACAAGAAAACTATCTGGTTAGTATTCAGGAATAAGAGAAAGCAGGGGGAAAATGTAGAGGAAGGGAGTATGGCAGAAATATTCTTACAGTACATTATACTCTTGTATAAAAAACAAAACCAGCACTATATATAGTGAGCGTATGCCAACTTCAAATTATATTTGTAAAAATCACGTTCAGAGATATCCAGTATTTGGACTTTAAAATACAATCTTTGCCATGCACACAACATACAGTAAATGTATATAATTTACATAGCCATTTTTTTTTAAAAAAAAGTAGTATTAATTCTGATTTATCCTATCCTCACAGTGTACATAATTAATAAAGGAAAATACTGATGTGTTGATTCATTTAGTCATTGTTCATAATCATTTATGTTGTTAACTTCTTTATTTTTATTTTATATCATTTTATTTTTCACAAAATGGCTGTTCCTTAAGCAATGGCTTTGGCCACAAGCACTGTACACTGAGGGAAGTTTGTTCCTTCAGGCAGCAACTCTTCCAAAGCTACTAAGGGAACTTTGCTAAATCTAAAGAACTTATGATTCACCGATTTAGGTGGAATTTTGCTCACTCAGAGATGCCGAATTGCTAGTAGCTAATCATTCTTTTTGCTGGCATCTTCCGAAAAACCCAGCATCCTTCTCTCTGCCCCCATTTAAAAAACTCTTGATACATGTTGTTCCTCCACACCACTTCCTGTCAACTACTCACAGCCTCCTGCTCACAGGTTAATTTTACTTAATCAAACACATCTTTGAATTGTTAACAAAAGCAGTAGGAAAAATGCAACATACTTAAAATAATATTCCCCAACACCTGTATGTTACTTTTGTCCCTCGATTTATTATCAGTGTAATTCTTAATAAGTACCTTATGCTATCAATTGCACCATAATCATAGAATAGCTTAGCTTTAAAATTCATTCTTATATGTTCAAATGCAAGAAAAGAATATATTCAAAACAATTTCAAGGAAGCTCAGCAGCCACTTTGTTATATGAAATAGATTTGTTTCTTTAAGAACAATTTTCAATGTTGTTTTAAAACTGTATGTACTTATTTCTGTGTACAGTATATGAACAGATAAGTCCATATCCCTGCATAATCCAGAAGCATCAATTCCTAACAAGCTGAAGCTTTAGATGTTTATGAAGCAAAATGTTGATCCTGGAAACCAAACTCAGGCCTGTTGTAAAAACAGTGGGTGTTCTTAATAACTGAGGCATCTCTTCAGGCCTGTGCCTGATTTCTCTTAAAAATATGTTGGCTTTTGTTGAAATAATTTTATTGAATTTAAGCTTCTCTTCTTTATTGATTCTTCAAAAAAGTTCCCCATCTCTTATGTCACATACTAATAAATTATGTTTCTAAATGACATATGCATAATTTAATTTGGGTGAAACTTAAGGATTTTTTCTTATACACAGTAAGTGAATGTGAGTATGTTTTATAGTATTATTAAAATACTTGTAATATTTCGTAAAGCTTGGTTATCCATTGTATCCATTGTTATTATAGGGTCTACTACCACTGGCATCAAACATTACAGGATTTGGTTAGAGTAAGTTGACAGATTGTTAGTTTTAAATGAAGTCTAGTATCTAAAGGTGTGAAATTCTTAGTAAGAGCTGATGACAGAATTTTAGCAGAATAGAATCTTCATGGCACATCTATTTTTGTTAATATAAGATGACTTTATATACTAATGAAGGGGGAAATAACATCACTGTTTACCAGCACTATTAGAGACAATATTGATAGTTCTCTGGGTCTGTGCTGTGAGACTTTGTTTGGCTTTTTATTTTTTGGAAGTTCTGGAATAATCCTTCAGGGATACAGAGACATCCTACTTTCAAGTGCTGAGCAATCAGAGAAGGGGCTGCTCCTGTCAGTCACACAGAGGGTTTGGCTGGAGCTGAAGGCTTGCTTACTGATAGCTTGAATCCTTTGTCCCACATAAGCATTCATTTGTCATCAAACCTCGCAACACAAAGACGAAAGCACCCCAGCCACTTTTTAGAATTGGGTTCAGTGCAGCTGTCACAGACTTAAGAAATCACTCTTTGGATTTTCAGTTTCTCTTCTTTACAGCTGATAATGCTTCAGGGGTGTGCTGAGGAGAGATTAGCGTCCAGTAACAGAAACCACAGGAGAAGCAGCACTATGCTTGCTGTCTGCGGCGGTCAATGTGAAAAATTATCATACTTTGATGAATAGAAACCTGATGTGCCGAGAAACACAGAAAAATCACAAAACGTAAATTAAAGACCTCTTTTATATTCAGAGGAAAGCTCAGATTGTTTAGAATTTGGCTTTCTCCAGATGCAATTGAATGACAAGCCTGTGTCCCTGAAATAAACATTTTTTTTTTCTATAGACAGGAAAAGCAATGAGGCCCATACCTTTATTTTGTTTTCCACTCTCTGTGAAAGAACTTTGGAAAGCTGATCATTTCCAAGTACAATTTCTGCTAAAGCTGCATACCTCAGAGCATCATGGGAAACTCTTGTTACCTGAAAAACACTGTGAGGAATCACACGCCAAAAGGTGCCAACACTGTAATTGTGATTAAGGTATTTCTCACATTTGTTTTTAGCATATGTGATTGGCCTGCAATTCATTTATTCTTTATTTGTCTAATGAGCAGTTCTTTGTGAATTTCATAGGGGAAAAGAGAGATGGAAAGACAGCCTGCTTCTTCGAAGAAGACTCAGTGTTTTGACAGACGAAATGAGAACAGCAGAAGGTCTTAGTAAGTATTCATGTCTTTAATCCTCATGACATGAAAGGCAGATAATGAACCTGCCTCAGTTTTGCAGGAAGATGAAACAATTTACTTTTTAGTGAAGCTTGGATAAGTGGGTCAGAATGAAGACACCAAAAACATGTTTACACAATCATCTGACTTTTAATACCTGAAAGAGTTAGCTCAAATCGGCAGGAGGAGACTGCTTCTATCAAAAAAATGCTGAAACTGCTGGACTTGCAATTGCAAAAGTTGATTCTTGAGCCTTAAATTAGGATCCTGCTAGAATAATACAGAGGATATATACATTTCGACTTTTGCCCTACAGAAATTTGTGATCTATCAGAGAAAGTATTACTTGCCAAAGAAACTTCAGTATTCTAATTACATTAAAATTGAGATGCTTTGCATTGCAACAAAGAAGAAAGGATCCTAAAGATGTAACCACCACAAGAACTAGTAGACAATGCAGATCATAAGAATAAAGATAAAACTAACAATAAGAAAATGCAAACAAATTAAAATGAGACACCATTCACACATCTTAGAACAGTTACAACAAACTAGTAACATTGTTGGCAATAAGGTGGAATATATATGAAGGTTTATTGGCAACAAAAACCCTAAACATTGTCAGTAATTTGAATGACAGCTTGGCATTTTACATTTACCCAAAGCTTTGTCTTTAATTATAAATACAAATTAGAATTTAGTTTTTAATTTTTGTATCTGTTAGTTCATAAAAGACTTATTGAAAAGAAATAATCTAATTATTCTTCCTCCATCATTTTGTAAGTCTGTAATCTATACAAACAATATAGAAAAGCTTTGTAACCAAGGCCCTCTTTTTCTGAATTGATAATATTCACTGGCCTTGCTTTCTGAAATAGTTTCATTCATTTGGTTGCACACTTTTTGGTTTATTTTGCTTGAAAATTTAACAACTGACACATGTGTTTTCAGCTAGTAATTCTAAGCAGTATTAAGTTTTATTGAATTAAAAAGCTACTAAAGTGTTTTATTATCAAATATTGCATGATACACAGCATTTTATCAAAGTTGACATTTTATAGAGTGATAAAGGATGTATCCTATTTCCAGATACTGAAAAGTAAACACTGATTTTAACCAAATAAGACTTGTGTCAAATTTTGACCTACAGATATGAAAAGTAATAAATATGTGGTAAAAAAATCAACTTTATAATATTTTAACAGAAATAATAGAATGCTAAAGTTTCTAATACTATTTATAATGGAACAAAACAAATGATCCTAGGGTGGCTTACTGTATGGTTGGAGAAAATGGCATAGGGGATGAGCATATCTGAATATCTCAGAAGAGCTTGGAAAGAAATGTTACAGAACCCAAGGCCATTTACCTCCTCTGAAAGGGCTTTATCCATCAAGTGAAAGATGTTTTCCCAAGGAAAAAGATTTATTTATTAAGCCAGCAAAACTGAAAAGATGGAAGACTTGGACAAAGAAAGACCTTCTTAGCTTAGCTTTATCTTCAGGCAAAGGAGTTGGATGGGAAGGTTAGGTTAGGAAGTGATTGATTATTTCTAACTTCTAGGCACCTCTAGTGAACAAGGGGAGGATATTACAAACCCCAGCAGCTGGCCATCTGCTAATTATGTTGCCCCTTTAAATCTTGAACGTTCCTACATTTCTTTTGTCTTGGTGTCATCAATCTTCAAGGATGAAGAGAGGATGCAAAGAATTGGGGAATAAATCAACAGGTGCTGCTGTATATGGAGAATCTTCCTTAATTGATGACCAGAGCCACATGTGGAGCTAAGGAGAAATAATCAGATCCAAAAGTTAAGGTAGGAAAGGATGTAGAGATGCAAGGTATTCAGTGTGTTTTAGGTGCCCATTGGTTATAAGGAAAGGTCCAAGTGAAGTCACTGTTTTGGACAAGAGCAAATTTGAGTCTATAAAATGGAGCCCTTGGACAACTGCTCTTATCATAAGTACATATCAGAGCTACTATCCACAGCCAAGCTAGAGAGAGAATGACATATAGTAGGAATCTTAAAGAGTCTTATTAATAATATCAAACCTGAGGCCAGTTATTGGGGTGAATGCTGGAAGATCAGAGACACAGAACAAGCCACAGCTTCCTCACCTCACCAGTTCCTCAGCTGGTCTTGTTTCCTCAGACTAGAAGTCTCTGAGTCCTCATCCCAATGGCTCTCACCTGAACTGTGTTGCTCCAAAGCTAGATTGCTTAACCAACCAAATGCTTAACTATCTGCTTTACTCACTTAGTTCCTGGTTCTCACTCCTTAAATACCTTTCTCTTTCTGCCCCCACTCCCTGGGATTAAAGGCGTGGGTCACCATGCTTAGCTGTTTCTATAGTGGCCTTGAACTCAGAGATCCTGCTAGCTCTGCCTCCCAAGTGCTGGGATTAAAGGCGTGCACCACCACTACCCGACTTCTGTTATGGCTTACTCTTCCCATCTTCTAGCCACCATTTTTGGCTTAGTTCTAGTGGCTGTCTGTTCTCTGACCCCAGATATGTTTATTTTGGGGAACACACAATATTTCAGGGAAAACAATACCCACCACAATGACAAAATTATTGTTCACATTTCTGACTTCCTAAATCAGTCTTTCTTGGTCAAAGAAAAATAAGTAACTAAAAGCATGGGAATCTAAGGGGTTTTATTTGTTGTTCCTAAGTTTCAGAAAGAAAAAATACAAAGAATCAAGTCTATTAAAATGAACCCACAAAAAAGTAGTAAGCTAAGGGCCTGAAGCATGAGGTAGACATTTCTAAGGGGGTAATCTGATAAATTTTAAACCACATAGTTAATGAAGTCATGTTGGAACTCAACCAAACAAAAAAGCCCAAATATCCCATTTTCCACACTGACATCACTGAATAATTAGAGTAAAATCTTTAGGTAGAACAAGGATAAGGATGCTAAGGTGGGACAATTCTGGTTTTATTGTTGTAGTCCTATTGCTCTTTTGTTGTTATTTTATTGTAGTGTTCATATATAAATACATTAATTATATTAAGTTCTCCTATCAGGACAATATTTTTAAGAGAGTATAGTGTAATCCTGTCATTTTTAAAAATTTTTAAATAAAAATTTTATTAATTCTTAGACTTTCAAACATGCATATAATGGCTTTTGAGAACATTCACCCTCCTCCTTCTAAATCTTTCCTTGCAGATACACTCCTCACCTCCACACACGTCCCAACTTAATGCTCACTAGTTCTCAACCTTTGCTTTTCAGCTCCTTTAAGGATCAAATGAGCCTCTCACAGGGGTCATATAGCAGATATCCTGCATATCATATATTTACATTATGATTCACATCAGTAGCAAAATTACAGTCATGCATTATCAATGAAAATGATTTGATGGTTGGAGGTTACCACAAATGAGAAACTGTATTAAAGGGTCTCAACGTTAAGAAGATTGAGAACTGCTGTTTGTGTTCCTTTTTCCATCTTTTCTTCCCTCCCTCCTTCCTTCCTTCCTTCCTTCCTTCTTCCTTCCTTCCTTTCCTTCCTTCCTTCCTTCCTTCCTTCCTTCCTTCCTTCCTTCCTTCTTCCTTCCTTCCTTCCCTTCCTTCTTCTATTCCTTCTCTCTTTATTTCTATCATTCTTTCTTCCTTCTTTTTATACCCCATAGAGTCCAATGTGTGTTGCCCATACATTCATCCATATGGGACCATCCAATAGAGCATGGAGACACACCCTTAAAGAAAACTTGCTCTTTCTCTTCTCAGACCATAAAATGTCAAGCATTCATCAGCTAAGGATAGGAACTTTTTTTCTTTATTAAGAATTTTATTATTTATTATACAGACCAAGCACAGATCTCCTTCTCATCCCTCCTCCCACTGCCCCAGCCTTCACCCCCAACCCATTCCCCATCCCCTCCTATGAAAAGGTAAGGCCTCCCATGGGGAGTCAGGAAAGCCTCCTACATTCAGTTGAAGCAAGTCCAAGACCCTCCCCACTGCATCAAGGCTGTACAAGGTGTCCTACCATAGGCGATGGGCTCCAAAAAGCCAGCTCATGCACCAGGTAGAGATCGTGATCCCACTGCCAGGGGCCAGGATAGGGACTTTTGAGCCTCTTCCCACTGCATACTGTAATGTTAAATGATATGATCTTATGTGGGCAATCAAAGCTGCTTGGAGTTCATGAGTACAGCAAGGGTCCTGCCATGTCCAGAAGATGCTATTTAGATCCAGAATTCCCAACCTCTGCTCTTGCAATTTTATTCAACCTCTCTCATCTATTAGTCCCTAAGTCTTGAAAAGAGAAAATATGATAAAGATATTTAATGCATTATGAATACTTCAGAGGCATTTTCACCAATTGTGAATTTCTGCAATAACTGTCATCCACTGCTAAAAGAAACTTCCCTGTAGGTATAGATGGATTTGGACAGAATAAACATCACGTGTAACTAACTACTTTCTGACTGGATTTATGTCCTCCTCTACCAGAGGAAACACATGCCTGATTCAGTGCTCATGGCTAAGGTGCAAGGCATGGTAGTATACTAAAATTCTGACAGTCAGAGAGCTGTCAGGCAGCTCTATGAATTCAAGGTCAGCAAGTCCTACATAGTGAGATACAATTCAGCCAAAGCTACATTGAAAGAACTTGTCCCAATAAACAAAAAAATAAATAAATAACAAGCAAGCAATAAATAAGTAAATAAGTAAATAAATAAATAAATAAATAAAAATGGTGATTACTCCAACCTCCAGTCATTAAGAACATGTTTCTAGATAGCTCCTAGGCCCCAAGAAACAATCTCTTATGATTTTGCTAAACATACATAATATAAAATAGCCTGTTTGCTACTTTATGTGTTAGCTTATATATTTAGAATTTTCTCACTTCCTGGAAATTTGACATTTTTTATCAATACACAGGGATTTAAAATTTTTACTGTTAGTGTTTGGCTAAAAAATCTATTTTGGTCAGTTATTAACCTGACTTTGAAAGTGTTTTTGTTGTTGTTGTTTTTTGGTTTTCTCTACCTGGCATAGATTTTAGTTTCAATTTTCCCACCAAGTGTTCATGTCATTCTTGTAAATTACACATATGTGAATTTCCTAAAGCTGATAAACCATGCTTTTACATTGCTTGCTTGGTTTATTTTATTTTTTTTAATATTGACACACAGTATTATATGAGTCAATGTTTTTCATTTCTTGGTATAGACATTATGGTGACTTAAATTTTTTCTTGATACACTTATTGTGTTAGTCTTACCTCAACAAAACACCAGGTATAATTAACATATAAAAATGTTTCTTTTCACTGTCAATATTGTTTCCACCCAGTGCTCTTTGATCCCATTGCTTTTGGGTCTGCAATGAGATATCATGGCCAGATGTAAAGGAAGAGACATCATGGTTCTCACAGCAAGGATTTGATAGAGAAGAGGCTATGGTATCATCAACCCCTTCAAGCATGCTCACAGGTACATAAGTTCCTCCTACTAGGTCCCAAATCCTACAGTTTTAACCATCGCATACCACCAAACTATTATTTATCCCTTAACATATAACACTGTGGTACATGAATCCCAGCTACAGCACTTTTAACATCATAAATTGGCAGACATTGAGTAGAGTGTGCTGAGCTTTGGAATATGTGTAAGCTTGAAAATAAAAGCCCTTCTCAGGTTATAAAATTTTGTGACTTTCCAGAAGATTTTTGTTTGTTTGTTTTTTGTTTGTTTTTTGTTTGTTTTTTTTGTTTGTTTGTTTTTTGAAATATATCACCATGTCAGTGCTCTAGCTCCAAGGTAACCATGGTGCTGATTCTTGAGTGGTTGAGGAAATAGTTTCTGTTTAGGAAGTGTTTATAAGAAGGGAGATTATGGGGTTGGGGATTTAGCTCAGTGGTAGAGCACTTGCCTAGCAGGTGCTAAGGCCCTGGGTTGGGTCTTCAGCTCCAGAAAAAAAAAGAGAGAGAGAGAGAGAGAGAGAGACCTTACCCCATCTGAATGGAAAGGTGGAGAGGGAGAAGGAGTGAATGGAGGGGGAAGGGAGGAAGGGGAGAGAACCAGAGGAGAGGAGGGAGGCGAAACTATGGTTGTTATGTAAAATGAAATAAAGAAAAAAATGAAACAAAAAACAAAACAAAAGAATGGCATAACAAAGTAATGAGCTCATGAGCTTGTAATCTATGTGCTTTGCAGGATCAATTTTTATATAAAAAATATGTTCATTTGTATTCTTATTGGGAGAATATAGACTTCACCTCCTCATCCACTCCTTGTGGGCATATGAATGGCTTCCATATGGGAGCTATGAAGGAGAAACTGCTATAGGCATTATTCCAAGGCTTTCTACTGACACATAGTTTCATTTAGATGAGTTAAGCAAATATATAATCATACAGGACAGTACAAAGTTGTTTTTGCAAGTAACATTTTAACCCCAACACTGATCAATGTAGTAACTAATCTACTTTCACAAGTGTTTGCTACAGTCAGTGTCCTGGCTACACCAGTTATAGAATGTATGTAACAGAATTTCATAGTAGTTTTAATATGCCTTCCCCATATGGCTAATGTTATGGAGAAAGTTGCCATGCAATTACCTGCTACTTTTCCTTTATAAGTGTTCTCTGCTGCATTGTATGTATTTTAATTGGATTATTTCTTTCCTTTATGATGAGATGTAAGAATGGATTATCATGAATAAGTTTTGGCCTTTGTATTTTATATTTATGGTATCCACTGTCTCCATGTGCACATCTTGCCTTTCTTATTAAAAAAAAATAACCTCTTCATTACCTCTTCATGTTTTATGTTTATAGGCATTTTGCCTGCATATTTATCTTTACACTCCACATATGCAGTGCCAACAGAAGCCATAAAAGGGCACCGTATCCCTTGGGCTGGAATTATAGCCTGCTGTGAGCTAACGTTTGGGGTTGCTGGAGATTGAGGCCAGGTCTTCTGGAAGAGCAGTCAGAGCTTTTAATCACAGAACCATCTCTTTATCACCATGCCTTTTCACTTTTAAGCAATGTCTATCGAATAACATAAAATATTGATTTTAATGATTTTTCTTACCTAATTTTTAGAGATTTTTGGCTCTTGCCAAAGAAACAAGTGACTATTCTATAATTAAAAGATTTTTAATGTAGTATTAATTTTGTACCAACAATAAAACTTTGAAATGTATTTATCTTTATAAAATAATATAGGATACAAATTAATGCCCCGTGATTAATTTCTTAAAAATCTATGGCACTTGCTAGGGGGGAGAAGTATATTTTTCCTATTAGTCTCCTTCCCCACTTTATTACAAATGTGTAGTTCTCATTCTGAATTGAGACATTTTGTGCATCTGCCTTGATCTATCCTTATGTGACTTGGTTCTGTGGCTTCATGCATAATATTCAAGTCTGTAAATCTTAAAGACCCTCCATCTTTGTCATTTTTGGGATATATATATATATATATATATATATATATATATATATAGAGAGAGAGAGAGAGAGAGAGAGAGAGAGAGACGTTATCATATAATAACAACATTTATCTCTTCCCTTCTCTCTTTACAAATCTTCCTGCATATCCCTCTCCACTCTTCTTCAAATTCAAGATGCTTTTATTCACTAATTGTTGTTGCACACATATGTAGTGATATATTGTCTACCCTAATAAATTTGCATGAAGACCAGAGAATAGAACAAGCCACTAGATTAAACATAGAAGTCAGGCAGTGGTGGCACATACCTTTAATCTCAGTACTTTGGAGTCAATTGCCTTTAATCCCAGCACTAGGAAAGTTGAGACAGGAAATGATATGGATGGGAGGAGAAAGGTAGAAAAGGCATGAGGAGACAGGAACTAAAGCCTTTCAGTTGAGGAAAGCTGTTCAGGCTGACTCCTAGAGGTAACAGGTGGCTTGTTCCTTTGTCTCTCTGATCTTTCAGCATTTACACCCATATCTGGTAACAAGTTTTTTTATTATAAGACCAACTTAAGATTTGTGTTACATCTGGCATCCAACTTGTGGCACACAGATTCAAGAAAAAGGCACCTCCCCAGCTCAGGCTGGAGCTACACTCAGCCAGAATCTCCTCCCCATCTGAGTCAGACTATCATACTGGCTAAGATTTGTTGCAGCCTCTCTGCAGCCAGCTCCCCAGGCTCAGGCTCCAAATACACTGGAATTAGCTGCTTTTGCATATTATGTTAGTTCTTTGGCTTCAAAATCCTCTCATGATGGGTTTTGGCTTTCTCTGGGCCCCCTCCTTGGGCTGCTGCCACACTGTCACCTGAATTGTCACTGTCAGCAGATATGGTGAGTCAGTTGGAATTTCTTCAAGAGAGAAATTAGTTAAAAGAAAGTTTTCTTCCCACATTAAAAAATTGGAAACATTTTACAATAGAAGGCATTTGATCTCTGTTTAACTATACATTAAATGTTCTGAAAATGGAACAGTTAAATGAGAGGATAATTTGTGTTAATGTTATTTATGTAATATCAATTATAAATATTGTTTGTTTAATCATTTTTGTTTTATCATTTAAAAAGTTGGTTAATATAAGTGCCAAGATAAAAGTTTTACAAAAAACCTGTTAAAACAGATCATAAAGCTGTTCAGATTCAGATAGAAGAATTTAAAGGTGAACCAATCTCAGCATTGCATTATAAGGTTACAGCTTAAGGCTTTCAAACAGCCAACCTTAATCTATCCAGTAAGCTTATAGTAACTACCCAGTGATAGATATCCTCAAGGCTGTGTAAGAGCAGACTAGACTCCTCTGTAAATGTTAGATTTGAGAAAATTCAAAGAAGCAATAGTCTCTTATGGAATCCACTCATCTTTCCTGAAGCAAATTAAAACTCGTGGTTAACTTGTAATAGAATTATCCCTCAAGACTAGAGAGAGATTTGGTTACTGTCCTAGAGGCTTGTCCCCAATTACAATGGAGGACCTGGTAGAAAGATGAGGCTAAGACCATTGAACAATGAAGTAGGTCTTGAAATTTCCCAAGATCAACTACTTGGAGAAGGCAATTATGCTGATATAAAAAGATAATCTTTGTATGATGACCACACCTTGGCTTTATGCAAACGGCAGTCTTGAATGCTTGGGACAAAATTAAAGAAGTAAGAAAGAAAATTTAGTCATTTATAAAAGTTATACAGGGTGCAAAAGAAAACTTCACTGATTTCTTACAAAGATGTGACTTCAGCAGTAAATAGAATGATACCAAATTCAGAAGCTAGACAGATAATAACTGAATCTCTGGCTTTTGAAAATGCTAACACACAATACAAAAGGATAATTAGGCCATTAAAGGGAAGATCAGCACCTTTGGAGGAATGGATCCAAGATACAATGAATATTGAGTCTCATGATCCTGATGATGCTTGAATAGCAGAGGTGATTTCCAGAGGTTTGAAGAAAAATTGAAATTTCATATGTTTCAATTTCAGGAAACAAGTTCACCTAAGAAGCAACTGTAAACAGGGTGTTCCAAGAAACAAGTTTTTTCAAGGAAAAATCCCAACAGAATGTCTCTTACTTCTGGATTATGCAGAAGGTGTGGCTAAGGCAGACACTGGACTAACAGGTGTAGATCAACAAGGAACAGTCAAGGGAATCTTTTGCCATTGGGAAATTCTCTGAGTGGCCTCTCAGAGTCCTCAATGTCAAATTCTGATCAGTTCTTTCCTGTTGTAATGGAAGAAACTCCTTTAATAGCAATTAAAGAACCTAATGCCTATTGTAAAAATCAAAAACAAATAAACAAACAAAACCCATACTGCTCTGTGCTATCAATAATAGAACAGTTATAGAAGAGAAAACAAAAAATTCAGGAGAAATCATAAATCAGAATTGATGAATATTAGATTTTGAGGGATGGAGAGAAGCCTCAGTGGTTAAGAGCACTGGCTGTTCTTCCACAGGTCCTGAGATCAATTCCCAGCAACCACATGGTGGCTCACAACCATCCATAATGAGATCTGGTGCCCTCTTCTGGCCTACAAGCATGCATGTAGGCAGAACACTGTATTCATAATAAAAATAAATAAAATATATCTTGAAGATTAGATTTTGAAACTCCTCAAAGCTAGAGTTGGGGAAGGGTTTTGTTTTTGTCTTTCAGGTGAATGAAGACAAAGGAATCTGAAGAACACTGGACAAATGAGACATCCAAAATAAAATGACAAATCATCTAGAAAAGTGTCCCACAAGAAAGATTTTCTGCAGTGAACCATGGGCATGCCTAACAGTGACTTTGAAGTCTCCAAAAGATGATTGGTCCCCACAATGACAATTGCAACAGGACAATGATAATGCCATTAAGCTGACAAACATGACCCAAAGATCAACTTTGGACTACAAACTGCTCAGGACAATATCAAGATGGCTAGTTGAGATGATTAAGCCTCACAGACTACTCCAGTCAGGAGTTGGCCATAATCATAAGATTTCTTAGTGTCCCCATAATAGTACCAGCATCCCCAATCACCAGGAAGTAGCCTAGAAAACTAAGCTCACATTCCAAAAATGGATTATGGGTGTTTGTCTTTGTTTATGGGTTAGTTAAAAATTGTTATTGATCATATCAAACTCTTTCTAAAACAAAAAGCAGGGTATGATATAGGAATATATTATTAGAAATGATAGGATAAAAAGGTAGATTATTGAATTTACTCTGAAAAGAAGAAACAGGAATATAGATATAAGATAAAAAAGGTATATTTTTGAATATACTTTTAAAAATCAACTACTAGTTTTAAACATTTACATTGGATTGGATTTTTGTATATTATATACAAATTTTATATAGTGATACAAATTTGAGCTTAATTTTCTTAGAAAATACTGTACATATACTGTTAATCTAGTTCAAGGTATTGTACCTATACAACTCACTTAACAATGTAATGCAATTTTCTTGTCCTTAAAAGTTATTATTACCAACTCCTTAGGCTACAAAGAAATGCAGATTAGTTGTTAGTTACATATTACAATGGAACTTGTCAGGTTAGGTATGATTTCAAGGTCAATTTTATAGGTTTATATTTTAGGTAAACAAGTCACCTTCAAACACTTCAGAGATCTACAGAATATGGCATTCAAGATGTTTTAATAGCATAGATTCCTTTTTATAGCAATGGGACATATCTGCTTCTGCCAGCACCAATCTAATTCAGAGAAGATGATGGGCATTGAAGAAATTCCTTGTGGGGCTTACTTTCTTTGTGGCAAAAGTTAGCCACTGGGCAAGAAAGTGCCCTTGCCTTGAGTGCTGACATTATGCTGTCCAAATGGATAAGCAGGACACAAAAGAAAGGATTGCCAAACCTTGCCAAGACAAGGTAGGAAGACCTTTCAGAAAATCCTGCTTCACAAAGAAGTCTGTCAGATATGCTAAGCCTGTAGGTTGAAGATGGATACCCCAACATTTCAGAGAAATTTTGGGTGACCATCCAGGCAGCCAGCTGTTTCTGTCATTTCTCACATTTTTTGGAAGTCATGTATTTGCACTTTCTGCTAACTCAGTTAATATTAATTTCTTCTTGGGTCTCTGAGTGAGTTGAAAAATAGATAGTTGTAGTTATAGTTTTCCTTGTTAACAAATTCAGAAAGGAAACTCATTAAAGAGGTATAAAGTGCGTAAGTTTGAAAGACATCAAAAGATAGTGCTGGGTTGGTAATACAACTTAGGACAGAAAATGAATTAGGTACAATATTTCAGACTCACCAAAATAGGATAAATAATGGAATATTTTCTCTGAATTTGTCAAATGTTTATGGACTGGACATTGTTAATGTAATTCTTGACTGAATATATTGTATATACTTATTGTATTTGTTTTATATACTTTTTCTTATATTAGTTATACCCTTCTTTTATTATTATAGACAGGAAAGGGGGAATATATAAACATACAATATAGACATGTATTTCTAAATATAACCTGTTGAGTCCATATAACATATATATGTATATATATATATATATATATATATATATATGTATATATATATATATTCTCATAGCTGACTGTTTGACTCTAGACAACCAATTGGTGCTCTTTTTCCTGGGAAAAACCTCCTCCTCTCTTGCTGCCAGCTTTCCTGAGTTATCTATTAGTTTTTGTGTGGGGTTAAAGCCCCATGGACATTTCCCCACCTACTTTGGCATGTCCATTGGAGTCAACCTTGTTCACCTTATGTTTGGTCATTCAAGCTGATGAGACTATAAAATTGTAGTGTCTGTGCCCATGGTCATGGCACATGCCTTTAATCTTACCACTTGAAAGGCAGAGGCAGGCAGATCTCTGTGTGTTTGAAGCCAGCCTGGGCTACCAAATGAATTCCAGGAAAGGCACAAAGCTACACAGAGAAACCCTGTCTTGAAAAACCAAAAAAAAAAAAAAAAGATTATAGTGTCTGATGTTACTAGTTCACACAGTCTCAGGGAAAACACCCTGATTTTTCTTGGTCTTATCTCTCCCATCTCTTCTACCATGTTCATTGAGCCTTGGATGCAGGATTATTTTGTAGATGTATCCATTTGGACTGAGCTTCACAACTCTGTATTTCAATTGGTTGTGATTTTTCTGTAATGGCCTTTGATGCCAGCAGATATTTCCTTGGTAGGGGTTCAACCCTACAGGTTGTTGACCTATTCCATTTCCTTTACTATCCATGCAAATTTTAAAAGACCCACATTAATTTCTATATAAGGGGCAATTTAATGCTTGCATTATAATGTTAAATAAAATTTTAAGCCCTTTAAACAATAAAATATGTCCTTTAACATCCTCATTAAAAGTGGTACATGATTACACAGGCCTTTATCACTATGAAGGCAGAGGCAGGCAGATCTCTTTGAGTTCATGGCCAGCCTTCTCTACAGAGCTAGCTTCAAGTCAGTTATGGATACACAGTAAGACTCTGTGTCAAATTAACCTTTCCTCTTTAATATTCATAGAGGAAATTTTAGAAATTTTCATAGATCTTTGTTAATTAGTTAACTTATTGATTGATTTTTCTACACAGGTTTCTCTGTGTAGCCCTGCCTGTCTGGGAACTTGTTCTGTAAACTAGTATTAATTTCATTTTTATATTGTTTAGATAACAAACTGAAATACAATTAATTTTGTCTTGATAATGTATCTTTTAATCATGTCAAATTCATTATTATCTATTACTCCATATTAATTTTAATAATTTTATTTATTTTTTGGGACTTTCATACATGTATACAATATATTTTATCACATTTATCCCCATTTCTTTCCCTTCAACTCCCTTCAAAATTCATCCCATTGCCAAGTTCATGTTATTTAAATTTTTACTGAGTCTAATTCTTGATATTCATGTACATATTGGATGTGGGATCATCAATTGGAACATGGGCAACTTAACAGTGGGCACGTTCCCAAAGTAATGTTACTCTTCCTTGTTCTGATAAATTGACATGGCTCCTCACTTTGGTGTGGAATCTCTTCAATCATCCAGAGTGGAAGGCTGACACATGATCATGTTTAAGTCTCATGCAGTTATGCACAGCTACTGTGAGTTCATGAGCAGACAAACTAAATCTTGTCCAAAATGCAGCATTTCACAGCACTAATCTCTGTCCTCCATCTCTTGCATTCTATAGTTTCCCTTTTCTGTGGTGTTCCTTGAAACTTTGATAAAATCTTCTCTTTTAGGGCTGAACATAAACAATAAATTATTTTCAGCAATTTGACCAGTTAAAAGTCTCTGTAATAATCATTGTCCACTGCCAAGAAGAGTGTATCACCAGAAATGACTGTAGCACTAACTTATAGATGTAAGTATGAATATTTAGAAGGAGTTTGACAGTATGATCATTTAGCAAAACCACAACAGTAGTTTTCCATGTAGGGAAATACCATTCACATTCAAAGGATCCTAGTTTTAAAGTACCAGACATGAATTTTCTTCTGTGGAACAGATCTCAAATCCAGTCAAAAGGAAGTTTGATAGACACCCCCATCACATTCCCATCATGCCACTATTATTCCAGTGAGAACATCTTTTCTGGCTTATTGGTAATTTAGCAGGCATAGTCCAGGGTTCAGTAACACATGATTTTTGTTTTGCTGCCCGAGCAATCCATATAGGACCTTCTGGCACTATGAAATGTATTTCAGCATGGAGAAAGTTTCCCAGTTTGAGCAAGGATGATTACTCAGTCTTATAAACAAAGTGTATGATATCTTCAACTACAGAGTCCTATTATATCAGTAATGGTGAACAAAAGCAAAGAAAATAACCAGCACTGTTTGGGTGCCTCTGCATCTCCCTGATCAACAACTTGTAGGGTGGTAATCTGTAAATACCCCTGAGTTGTTTCATTTTATAACCCTTGTCCTCTGGAAGCAACATTGTCTGTCTATGCATAGTATCTCTGTTCAAATGCCCTTTAAAAAACATTATATTTTGTTCTTGGGGAATCTATATGCACTACAATATTCCCACACATTCAGACCTACTTTGGAGGCATAATGCACTCATTGTCTTTTTTCTGATGAGTCTCCCAAGCCCATTCATCCTCATCCTCCCAAGACTAGCTACAGAGGTACAGGTTTCCCATACAGGCTCTTATTAGTGGGTCTTCCCAGAACTAAACCCAACTGCACTGTCTTCACATTCCTAAATCTATGTCTGGTCATGCAACTCTAGTACTCACCTAGCCTGAAAAGACAAGCTCATCATGTCATATATACAAACAAGAAAAGAGGCCCCCTTTCCCAGGTCACAACACAAAACAAAAACAATATGGAAGGACAGGAGAGTATGTTTCCCATTAAACCAACTAATCCTACAGAATTATCATAATATGAGAATTACCCAGATGAACCTCAGGACATAGAATGAAAAGAAAAATCATAAGCTTAGTCAAAGAATTCAAGGATGACCAAGAAAACACAATAAATTTAAAGGACTATTCTGATTGTCTGGTTAATATTTGGTCAACTTGAAACAAGAATAGATATACATGATATATATGGTATATACATATGGAAAGAGGATATCTCAGCTAAGAAATTGACTCCATTAGATTGTTCTGTAGGGACATCTGCAAGGTGGGGAGAGGACTTTCCTTGCCCTATAACTGATGTGGGAGAGCCAAGCTCACTGTGATTGGTGCCACCTTCAGGCAGGTTGTCCTGGGTTGTATAAGAAAAGTAGCTGGGAAGTCCACAATGACTAACCCAGTAAGAAGCATCACTCCTTGCCCTCTGCTGCAGTTCTTGCTTCCAGGTTCCTACCTTGAGTTACTGTCCTGAGTTCTCTCAGTGACACAATTATAACTGAAATAACACCTTTCATCCCAATTTGTTTTTGGTCAGGCTGTTTATCACAGCAAATATCCAAATATCCAAAAATCCAATAGGAAAGCATGGCATGTCTGAATGATATCAAAGATAAGACAAATACAGGACTAAATAAAACAGTAAAGACAAATTAGGATTTTTAAACTGAATTTAATAAAGATAACTGAAGGTAAAATGAAGAAGAAATGTGAAGACTTAATAATGCAATGGGAATACCCAGGGGAAAACTCAAAATTAGAATGGACAAAATAGAAGATAGAATATCAGTACTTAAAGCTGAACTAGAAAAACTGAACCACTCAAGTAAGGAATATGATAAGTTCTAAATACAGTGAAGAAACATTCAGGAATTGTGGGACTTACAGGAAGAGCAAAGTTTCAAATCCACATTATAAAGGAAGGAGAAGAACTTCAGGTAAAAGGCAAGATCAAAGAAGTGAACTTCCCAAAACTAAGAAAAGACATTTCCAAACAAATACAGGAAGCACACTGAATACCAAATAGACAATATCATAAAAGAAGACACAACATATTGTAGTGAAAAAACTAATAAAGAGAACCAGAAAGAGCATTGAAAGCTGAAAGAGAAAATCACAAGTAATGTATAAAGGAAAGCTGATCAGAATAACATTATATTTTTCAACAGAAACTTTAAAGGCTAGAATCACCTGGAGCAATGTACATCAAGTTCCAAAAGACAACAGAGGCCAGCTAAGACTCAGAAAAACTGTGATACAATTTAAAAGAAAATAGTAAAAAATTTAATTAAAATGGTATTCAGTGTTTACTATTACTACAATGTTACACATAATTAAATATGGATGCTGTTTATCATATTGGGCAAGGTTTTTTTCTCTTTTGTAGATTTCTATAACTCCTAATCATTTTTAAATTATGTATATGTGTTAAGTTTACTCATTTTGTGTTATTTATCAAACAACTTATTAGTTAAGCCTGGTTTATTTTAGAGTATGTTTGACCTATGATTATAAAGTTATGTGTTCTTGAGATACATTATAATTAGTAGATTTTTATATTTCATTTGCTAACACATTGTTTTTGCATCTGTGTTCATAATTTTCAATCAACTGCAATTTTCTGTAATCTAGGCAAGTACTCTATCACTGACTGCATCCTCATCTTAGACTGCAGTCTATGCATGCAAGCCAAACTCTGTACCAATGGTGGTATCCTCAGATTTGGCTAAACTGGAGTCATCAGTGGAATGGTAAACTCAATTTAGAAAATGTCACTTTCAGCTTGACCCATAGAACATTTTCTTGATTGATGATAGTGGTGGTTTGAATAGGAAAGTTCCCCATTCTCTCAAATATTTGAATGTTTGGTCATGAATGGGTGGAATTACTTGACAGAGATTAGAAGGTGTGGCCCTTTGGGAGTTAGTTCTGCCTTGTTGGAGTGGGTGTGGCCTTGTTGAAGGAAGTATGTCACTGAGAGTGAGCTTTGAAGTTTCAAAAACTTAAGCCTGGCCCAGTCTTTCTGTCTCTGTCTCTCTGTCTTTCTCTCTGTCTCCCTCTGTCTCTCTCTGTCTCTCTCTCTCTCTGTCTCTCTATCTATCTATCTATCTATCTATCTATCTATCTATCTATCTATCTATCTACCTGTCTATCATCTATCTAACTCTGCTTGCTGACTAGAAATCCAGATGTAGAAGTCTCAGGTACTCTTCCTCACCATGTCTGCCTGCCATGAAGATAATGGAGTAAACAAGTGAAACTGTAAGCAAGCCCCAGTTACATTATTTCTATTATAAAAGTTGTTGTGGTCATGGAGTCTCTTCATAGTAATAGAACACTAAGACAGAAGTTGGTCCCAGAAGTGGGGTATTACTGCCAAAAAGTCTGACCATATTTTTTGTTAGCAGAATGTTGACTTTTGAGAATTTGCACTAGGAAAAGAGTTTAATGCTTTAAGTGCTGTTTAATGAGCCACAAGAGTGGGAGCATGGAAGACAGTAGTACTAAGGGTGATTTAAACTGCGGGGCCTTGGCTCAAGAGGTTTCAGAGAAGAATTTTAATATATTGCTTAGGAATTGTTCTTGTCATAAGTTGGTGTAGAATGTGCCTGCTTTCTGCATTTGTTTGAATAGTCTGTCTTAGGCTAAAGTGAGGGGATTTGGATTAATTTAGTTGGCAGAGGAAATCTCAAAAAAGCATAGAATTGACTTTGTCCTGTGGTTATTAATGTTCACTCTTATGATGATTATAATGAAAAGAGGCAAACTGAGCAAGTACATTTGCAAAATATTCAGATTGAGGAGAAAAGGAGCACCAGAAAATGGTATAGAGCTAAGCTGTATATAAGGAGATAAATAGATTAAAGAAAATCCTGATATTAAATAAAGGGAGTAGTAACCTGGGGGCAGGACCCCACACAGAGAAGCTTCAAACTTGTGTAAAGGAGTTAAGGAAAAGCTTAAGCAGTGAGAAAACCATCAAAAATAGAAAGCTAATACATATGTAATTGAATGAGGTGGGGGGTGTGTTTCAGCCCCAATAAACTATAGAAATTGACAACTTTTGGTCATGTGGTTCTGGCTTTAGTGTCAATGATGCAAGAAAAGGGTTAGTGAGTCTCCTGCTGTCACTAAAGAAAGCTTCTGAAGCCAGACATGTGTCAGGGGTATCCCTGCAAGGAGGCCCAGAGAGAACATTGTGTGAAACTGTTAAAGTGAAGCCTGAATTGCTTTGGAGACCCCAAGATGTTGGAGATGACAGAATCATGGGATACCTACCAAGAAAATCTGCAGACTGTGTGTGGAACCAGTCCAAGAGAAAGAAGTTTGTTGCATTCAAAGAAACTGAAAGGAATTGGAGATCTGAAAAATGCTTTGACCAGAGACATGGATATGTAGAGTTTGGAGTTTTCTGTTATGTTTTAGGTCTTTCTTTGTTCTCCAGTATTTCTTCACTATGCTCCATTTCCTCCCTTTTGAAATAGTAATGTATGTTGGAAGTATGTAATCAGATTTCTTATTTTGATTTTATAAGGGATTGTAATTAAGCAATTGTCAGGAATCTCAAAAGAGTTTTTTTTTTTTTTTATTTTAAACAGTCTTGAGACTGTTATTGACTATGGGGATCTGACTGAATAAATTTGGCATTATGATGTACTACAAAGCCAAATGGGGCCAGAGAGTGGAATGTAATGATTTGAGTAGGAACAGCCCTCATATGCTTTAATGATTGCAAGCTTAATCATTAAGGAATAGAGCTACTTGAGAGAGATTAGAACTGTGGCATTGTTGGAATGGATGTGGCTTTGTTTCAGTGGGTGTCACCTTGTTGGAGGAAGTATTTCACTGGGTGTAAGCTTTCAGGTTTCAGAAGCCCAAGCCAGGACCAATGGCTTACTCTATCTTTCTGCCTGCTGTCTTGGGCCCAGATGTAGAATTTTCAGCTACTTTCCAGTACTGTTTGCAGTCATGCTGTAATGCTATCTGCCTTAACAATAATAGACTAAACCTCTGGAACTATAAGCAAGCTCCATTTAAATACTTGCTTTTGTAAGAGAAGCCATGTTCATGTCAGAACACCAACAAAGAAAATGACCAATGTAGAAGAGCCAAACTACTGGGGCTGACATCATTCCTGTGTAGGTGGTACTGGTTATATAAGAACGCAACTGAGCAAGCAAGGAGGACCAAGATAGTTAAGCACCATGGTCTCTTTTTCAGTTCCTGTCTTGATTTCTTGCCAACTTCATTCAGTGATGGACTACAACACAAATCTTAAAAGGTCTTACAGTAAAAAACTTAGAGCCAGATATTGGGGTGAAAGCTGAAAGATCAGAGAATCTGAACAGCTGGCCACTAGCTTACCTCTACAAAATCCTTAGCCTCAAGAGAGTGAGTTCCTGTTTCCTCACATCTTACATACCTTTCTCTGCCCAGACATCACTTCCTGGGATTAATGTGTGCTTCCCAGTACTGGACTTAAAGGTGTATGCAACTACTGCCTGGCTCTGTTTCCAGTGTGGCCTTGAACTTGCAGAGATCAAGATGGATCTTTGCTTCCCAAGTGATAGGATTAAGGGTGTGTGCCACTATAGCCTGAACTCTATATCTAATCTAGTGGCTGATTCTGTCCACTGCTCCCCAGGCAAGCTTTATTGGGGTACATAGAATATCACCACATTGGACTATAAAAAACATAATGTGAAATAAATCCCTTTCTTCTCAGCTTGTTTTGGGTAATATTGATTTTTCACAGTGGTAGAAAGCAAGCTAAGACAATAGACATCTTTCCCTTTCATCACACTGAACAAATTCTTAAATTCTATAATTTATTGGTCTTGATGTGAAGTTGTTAGATTGTCATTTATTGAGGGCAATTACCCTTTTTCTTCAGGTTTTAGAGCCACTATTTATTTGTACTCATCTCCTGTTGTGTTGTATGTTTAAGCAGTTTTTATTTTTCCTTGTATGGGCTATGTATAAGCTTAGATATTTCTTAATCAAATAAAAATATTTGTCTTGAGTAACTTTAAAATAGCTCCATCTTTATTATATTTAAAGGCTTTTTTCCACCTGAAGAACATATAATATAGGTGGAGAAGTTTGAGAGAAAATATCCCCCAAAGAGAGTGGCACTATTTGGAGGTGAGATTTTGTTGGAGTAAGTATGGGTTTGTTAAAATGAAATATGTCACTGTAGGGGCAGGACTTGAGATCTCTTTTGCTTAAGTTTTGCTCGTTGTATGACAGAGCCCCCCTTCCTTTTGCCTTCTGATCAAGATGCAGCCAACACCATGTCTCCCTGAATGCTACCATGCTCCCTAACATGATGATAATAGACTGAACCCCTGAAACTGTGAACAAGCCAACCCAATTAAATGTTTTACTTTAAAAGAGTTGCTGGGGTTGTGGTGTCTCTTTATAACAATAGAAACCTAATTAAGACAGAAGTTGGTACCAGGTCCTGGTTTATTGCTGTGATAGGCCAAATAAAGTGTTTGGAAAAATTTTAACTTTAGTGCTTTGAGTTATGAAAACAGTGGAATGCTTTATGTATCGCTTAATGGCACATACTATTAGGAGCATAGAAGACAGTGGTGCTGAATATGATTTGATGAATTGTGGAGGGCTTGCTCAAAAGGTTACAGAGTAGAAGAATTTTAGTATGTTTCCTAGAGATCATTCTTGTGATATTTTTCTGGCTGCCTTTTTCTTCTTGTCCAAAGAGTCTGCCTGAGACTAAACTGAAGAGCTTTGGATTAATTCCAGTTGAAGAGGAAATATCAAAACAGACTAGTATAGATTCTGCCATGTGGTATTTTAGTGGTAACTCTAATGAAGATTTAAAATAAAAAGGAGCAAGCTGAGCAGAGTAAATTTTAAAATGTAAATTTTGAGGAGAAATGAGCACAAAAAGTGGAATGGAACTGAGTCCTGTGTTCACGGAGATAAATGAATTTGAAAAAAATGGAATAAATGGAGTAAGTGGTGACCTCAGATCAACATCTCACACAGCCAACTTTCTAACTTGTAAAAATGAACTAAAATCCTAGCACTAGGAAGACAACGGCTAGCAGGTCATTGAGGTTAAGAACAGCAAGTTTACCAAGCAAGTTTTAGGAAGCCAAGCTTAGGCAGTGAAAGACAGAAAGCTGATGAAGATGTAATTGAACAAGGGGGCCATGTTGCAGCCCCAGTAAGCAGCAGATCTTGGCAGTTATAATCTGGCAGGTATAATCTCCTCTGTATCTCATTTAACATCTTTGTGACCATTAGGGAACTCATTTACAATGTGCAAATAGAGCATAGGTTTTCTACTTAGCCAAAAAGGTAAAAGTGATGACAGGTAGTCCCTGAGACGCATAGCAGGTGTTTCTACTTTGCTTTAGCCCACATATCTACTAATGTAAACAATGTAATTGTCAAGAAAAACAAAAACATCAACAACAACTTGGTTTATGACTTTTTTGTTCTGTTACTTAAAATACTTCACCAAACTGCTTCCATGTTAGAACGTGGGTATTAGAGTAACTTAAATCTATGCTCTTAGGCCCAGGTTACTCATATTTGGGTCTAAAATAAATTCTCTCTCCTCTCCTTTTGAGGTTAAGAACTGTTTTCATTCAACAGAAACCATTGCAGGAAAAGCTTAAAACAAAAAGGAGCACAGACTGAAGTCACTGAGTAGTCAAACTACAGAAATGGGTATAAAAAAAATACTGCCTTATTTGGGTGTTACAGAAAAGGTTTTTTGTTTGTTTGTTTGTTTTGTTTGTTTGTTTGTTTTCCTATTTTAATAGAACTTTTTCTTCTCCTAAATAAAGTTCTAGTGGTTTTCAGGTAAAAGTGCTGTTATCTGTAAGATGCTCTTGTGGCTTTAATGACTCAGAAGGAAAGCTTACATTTGAGACAATAACTTTCTTCTCAGTGGTGAAGTAGCCTCTATCCACATCAAGAAGGTGTCAGCAAACACCAGAAGATAGCGATATCCTCAGGACAGAAATGTCACTAAAATATTATTTTATGGGACAATTTGCAAGGCTCAGGCTGGCAACCATATTTCACTTAACTTTTGGATGTCCCCCATCCACAGTGGTTTCTACACAAGTTCATGTACTGAGGGCCTCTGAGTTATCTATTAGTGCAGAGAATGAAGCTCTGTATTGGAAGGAAAATCCACATTTTAAGTTTCATATTGGGAGATACCTGAAGTGGCTTCATGGTCATTTACAGGCACTTGAATGTGTTTTATCAGTGTGACTTGTACATCATTAGTCTTTAAGGGCAGCCATCATTAGAGCTGAAGACCCATTTTACAGTGTTTTCCTTCATTTCTGGCGGTCAGAATCCTCTTGTTCATAACAAAGGTGAGATAAATCATTTTCCAATATTCAGGTTCCCATACCCATGACAAGAATTGCTCCTTGAGTATCATCTTTCTTAAGCTCCGGGTACTTATTTCTAAAGTTGTTATTTGCCTCAAATATATATTTGCAGGCTAATGTTGTCTACCATTTGTGATTCTTCCTGTGTATTCAATTATTTTCCTTAAGCCTTTTAGACTGTCTCCTTTGTATTCCTATTGAGAAACTTGAAATCCAAATTTAATTGTTAAGGCAATTATAGTATCATATGTCCTATTACTTTACCTCGCTTCTTTGTAACTTCTAGAACAGATTGTCTAATAACGTAATAATGTAGTGATAACTGATACTTTGAAAATATAATAATCACTATTTACTGAAAACCTAATCATATCCTTGCCAGTGTTAAGTTTTAGCTTTCATAAATCTTTAAGTGTCTTATCTGCCCTTCTGTAATCTGCTTATTTTTTTGTTTTGTTTTGTTTTTGTTTGTTTGTTTGTTTTTTAAAATTTCTTCTATCCTCTTTTGTTACTTTAGATTTGGGAAAAATATCTTTCTGGTTACCTGATAGTACTGGGGAATTCAGAATCCTCTCTTGGGGTTCATTGTCTCATTAATAAAACACTTTAAGAATGGACATGAGGCTGCAGATGTGGCTCAGATGTTAATAGCAATTACTGTTCTTGAAGAGGACCTGGGTTTGTAA
Organism: Onychomys torridus; assembly: GCF_903995425.1. Taxonomy (NCBI): domain Eukaryota; kingdom Metazoa; phylum Chordata; class Mammalia; order Rodentia; family Cricetidae; genus Onychomys; species Onychomys torridus. The sequence goes on from NC_050444.1 coordinate 97,686,715, forward strand.
CTTAGCACTACTCCAGTAACCCAAGTTCTAGGGAATTTGACACCTTCATTTGACTTGGTCTTGGCTACACATGTGACACAGATACACACACACACTCAGTTACACACATACTTACACATAAAATAAATTTGCGTTAAATTTTTAAACAAATTTCAGAAGCTATACCTATAAAATTTCAACATTATGACTGCCTAAACATGACACAAACAAAAATAATACCAACAGACATGTTAACATGGACAGGGAAAAGCTAATGAGGCCTCAGTCTTAGACAGAGAATTACAGGTAACACAGGAATACAAATAATGGTAAAAATAGTATTCCCCAGGAAGAGCACACCAGTGCATCATTCAAAGCTGAAGAGTCAGTCTTGAAAACATACAAACAAAAGAAAGATTATACAAATATAACAGGTTGCATTGATATTTTTAGAATTATACACGTACACATATACACATGCACATATGTGCACATGTGTGTGTATGTGTGTGTGTGTATTCAAAACAATTAAAGGACAAAAAGGTCATATATTTGAAAGACAGTAAGAAGAAGGTACATGGGAGGGTTTGGAAGAAGGAAAAAGAAGAGGGAAATGATGTAAATATATTATAATCTTGAAAATAATTAAAAACCTTGGACTCAGCCAGAACTTCAAAGATGAATTTAATAGAGGTTTTAAAACCTCAGGATAGGAAACCTGTATATCTTACCATCTATATAGTAGGAGAATAGAGAAGGGAAGAAAAGCCATGCCATTTCATTTACTCTTACATGCAGGTCAAGCTCATAGCAATGGGCACTCAGAAGGCAAGGCAAAATCTTTGGCAAGAGAGTGAAGCCCAAAATGTCAGAGAAACATGTTAAGAACTGAGAGAGAAAGAAAAAAAGAAAATGTTTTCTTTCTTGTGTAATCAGTTTTAGGATTCAGGGAAGGAATTATCTAGTTAAAGGGGAATTTATTCTTCATAGTTTTTTATATGCTTAACGTGATTCGTCTTCCTAGGTAGGTTTTTTGGTCAGGAGATCAGTCAACCCAATTGAAATGCTGATATCTACCCAGGCCATAGATTTCTTGTTTGGGACCAGAAGAAAAGAGTTTCCCCTGAATTACTACCCCTGGGTCAAAGTTCTGTCTAGTTTTGGAACAATTATTTGCTTTAGGATAGGAACACCACCTAAAAAATCCTTTCTCAGTTGGGTTTTTCCTCTCAATTCACAGCTTCATTACCTAAAATATACCCCACACTGTGTTCTCGTGCCTTTAATAATGATTCTGTTCTGTTGAATTTGTCTTCAGAAAATGTATTTTCCCTTAACAATTACCATAAGACAATAAAAAACATAGTAAGCTCTATTTAAAACACAGGAGATATTCCTAGCAATTCGAGAGACATTTTCATTCATTTATTTACTGATCAACAAAGTTGGATTAAGCAATCTATTCAATGTATAAGTCCTATTGTAAGAGGCATTTTTTAAATCAGTTTTTGTTCAAAATGATCTATTTCTCTTTTGAGCTCAAAAGACAATCATCTCCTGAGTACACATCCATACCCTCAAGATGGTCTAAATTGGACCATCTGTTAAGACAAGAGTGGAGACATTGATCAGCCAGATAGCACCTTACTGTATTTTGTTTTAAATCTTTACTCTTTAAGTTTAAAGCCATATCAATCGCACAAAGCCATCAAATTTGTTCCAACAACCGAGCCACATTGATTAAATCTCTCTAACTGTCACAACTCCTTTGTATGTTTAATTGACATTTGGAACAGGTGGCTAAACTTAGTCTGCTGGGGCTGATGAAGCTGGGATATTTTTATCCCTTGAAACTTTAATTATACTATGAAATAAAAATGATTTTGGCTTATTTAAAAATTTTAACTTACACGAGCACTAACTTATGAGCTATTTTAGTATCAAGTAAATATTAAAACACAAAACATGTAGCTAGTACATGCTCACATAGCCATAAATAAAAATATATTTAAAAACAAACATTTTTGTAGCTTATATATAGACCATTTAGATGATATCATTTGTCAGTTGCTATGTTAGGCAGTTGATCTGATTATATCCTGCATAGTATTTTGAAACCCTGAATCCAAAATACATACTTCTAATGATACAGCTCAATAGAAACAAAAGTCAATGCCTTTACCTCAAAGTCTAGAGTCTCATCTATAAGACACCAAGCAGGCTGAGCAGCGAGCAACAGTTTGGCTTTTAAATGACCCATTTTCTTCCTGTAATTTTAAATCAGAGAAGAATCAGATAAGAATATTGAAAAACCTGTTCTTCTAAATGGGAAAGGCAGGGACAGATAGGCAGTAGTTCTCATATCTCAGTGTCATAATTATAGCATAAAATTTATTCTAAAGATGTAAGATAGTAGTTATCTCTCTTTGTGAATAAAACCATGACAGAGCTTTCTATTATATTCAGAATGAATTTACCAAGATCCTCAATAATATGTTGCTTACATGCTTGTATCTCTTGGAATACCCATTTAAGAAGGGAAATTTAACATAAAGAGCTTAGGAAAACATATATATATATATATATATATATATATATATAGAGAGAGAGAGAGAGAGAGAGAGAGAGAGAGAAAGAGAGAGAGTATATTAAGAGTATTTCTAAAAAAAGAAATAACAGTAAATTGAAAGGAATTTTGATGTATGCTTTTTAAAGATGCTTTTAACAACAAAGTATTTTTTTAAATTTTATTAATTTATTTATGGATTTATCATCACACATCTAGATCCCAATCATCTCCCCATCCCTTGCTTCTGCTCTCTACCCTTGCAACCTCTCCCCCAAAACAAATTTTAAAAGTAAATAAAAAAAACAAAGCAAAAACAATAAATAAAAATAAAGCAAATTTCAGCATGGAAACTGTAGTGTGGCCCAGTGAAGTAACAGCATACCCTTTAGTCCATATAACTTTACTTGAAAGTGTTAATTGTGTTGAGTCATTGGTCTGGTTTTATGCCTCTGGCTTCTGCTTCACCCTGGATACTGGGCCCTCACTGGGACTCCTCTTGGATATCCTGTTGTTGCCTTGTGTCCTGGAGATCCTGTAGCTTTGGATCTGTAGGACTGGACCCTTCACATGCTGCAGCAGTTCATAGGTGAGGTGGGTGTTGGGGTGTGCTACCTAGTAGTCCTGTTTCTGGGCCTGGGTGGTAGCTAGACTGGTCAGCCTCCAGCTTTCCCTCATCATCACCACCAAGGCTAGCTCTCAAACAGTGCCCCAGCTAGCTTATCCAGTATAGAAGACAGCAAGGAATGGGGCCAGTTCTCATGCTCTCACATGCTCAGGTTCAGCTCACCCATACTCCCACCACCAAGACCAACTCCACTGTTTTGCTCAGGAAAGTGCAGGGCCCAGTCTCTGGATTGCTGCACTTGGTCAGGGGCAGGGCCAGATCTCCAGGTCAGTTCTCCTGACTGTTCTCTGAGGCTCCTGTCACCATCGAAGGCAATGGGGGTGCTCAGGATTTGGGCCCCAACCTGGGGCCATGTGGGGTTTTGAGGACCATATTGCCATTGGATCCATAATGATCTGAGCGACCTGCACTTCCAACCAGGACCATGGTGATATTCCAACCTGGGCTGCTGACATGGACCATATCTGTGTCTATATTGAAATTTATGGCCTGTAGCACCACTAACAAAGTATTTTTTAAATTTTCTTGCTTTTGTTAGTCTCAAATATGTTATACTGTGAAATAAAATTTAATGTCTTTTAAAAAACTATTTTCCTGAAAACTCATATCACAATGTATATAGTCAATATTTATTTCTGGCTTATTGCAATTTTATTTTGGAACCCCAGTGAATTTTGTTTATACTCACAATTTTTTTTATTACTGAGGTACTTTACATGTGTATTGTCTCAATAAAAGAGTTGTATATTGTATATGTTCCCCACCTTTGTCTTGTATATTGTTCATTAATATTCTTCAGCTGTGTCGTTTATTCTTTTTCCATATACACTAGATCTATCAGGAGAGGCTTAAGTTACATAGGAATGAGAGTTTAGCAATGTGAACATTTTTCTAAGCCAATAATTATTATGGAGAATGACAAGATTAAAAAAGATCACCAACTTTTAGAGCCAACCCATAATAAAGTGATAGTCAAAAGAAAAAAATATATTTGTTGATATCTTTTTATGATACATCCAAGACATTTTAATCTTTTCTGAAAATCATTTAATATGCCTCCAAATAATATTTTAATATATTTTTAAGAAGTCTGAGCACACTTAAAGAGATAGATTGTAAACAAAATTCTAAATGGTCTTATTAAATAAGAAACACAGAGCCAAATACAGAGTTAAAAGCCCAAGAAATTCGAGCACTAGCAAAGAGCCAAGACCACCTTATCTTACCACTTGCTGCTGTCCTTCCCCTGAGAGAGAGACCTTCTTCCTGTGTGTCTTGTCTCTTATTGCTTTCCTGTTCTGGCTTCTCATTGGCTCTAAGTCCAGCCACATGGCTTTCTCATCACTGCCTGTCTATATAAACCACCTGGTCTCTATGTTTGGTATTGAGATTAAAGACTCAAGGGTCACCATGCTTGTCTGTGTCCTTGACCACACAGAGACTCTGCCTGCCATGTGATCAGATTAAGGGAATAGGCTACTGTAGTGTGAATCTTAAATGGTCTTATTAATAAAATCAAACCTGAGGCCAGTTATTGGGGTGAATGCTGGAAGATCAGAGAAGCAGAACAAGCCACAGCCACTTTGTCTTGCCAGTACCTCAGCTGATCCTGTTTCCTCAGACTGGATGTCTCTCAGCGGAACTGTGATGCTCCAAAGCCTAAAAGCTTTATCAGGCTAGTTCCGGGTTTTCACACCTTATCTACCTTTATGCTTTCTGCCCTTACTTCCTGGGATTAAAGGCTCACTTCTTGGGATTAAAGGTATGAGTCACCAACCTCGGATGATTCCAGTGTGGCCTTGAACTCACAGAGATCCAGATGGATCTCTGCCTCCAGAAGGCTAGGATTAAAGGTGTGAGTTCCACCATATTCTGGCCTCTGTGTCTAGTGGCTGTTCTGTTCTCTGACCCCAGATAAGTTTATTGGGGTGCACAATATTTTGGGGAAAACAATACCATCACAGGCTACCTCCACCCAACTTCTATTTCTGGCTTGCTAATGACCTCTGATTTCCAGGCAAACTTTAGTTATTAACATACAAATAAAGTCACATTTCAGCACAATTAAAATATCACCACAATAGATTTATTAGGCCTTTTAGAGTTAAATCTACTTTTTAACTATGATAAGTTAACATCATATTTTTATTTGAAAATTCCTTTAAATCATTTTATTTCTTACAAGTCTTCCAACAAGAATAAGTTTTGGCCACATAGGAGTATCTCATGACTTGAGAGACTAAATCCATGCCCTTATGGATGGGATTATCTTCTTTAATCAGAAGGAAAGGATACAACTGTAAAGAAACAAAGTGCAGTGACACAAAAATGTCAGTAAGTCCTTTTTGACAGAGTAAAGGAGAAATATCAAGAAGGGCAAGAACCTATTGCCTTGATATGCCCTGTGTGCCATGCCCCAAATTCTCTTGCTAGTGCAAGATGCAGGTCTTCAACATTCTGCCCTGTGTCCTGTCTTACCAAACTGTACCACTCTCATGCCCCTTCTCTATGCCCATGGCAACATGGGGATGGGACCAACAAGCCTATAGGCTCTATCTCTGTCAGAAGGTGGCTCTAAATAATTTATCTGATTCTCAGAAACTCCAGCAGGAACAAGCTCCACTCCCTGAAGCACATTTTTGTATGGTCTATTTCTGGTGAGCCTCAAAGGCAGCCTCAGTCATCTTTTTGTACCAAAGAGTAATCCTGAGGAGTAGCTTGGGACTCTCCTGGAGCCAGTGCCAGAATACAGTCAAGATCCAGAAAGGGCTATGCCAACAGGTATATACAGACTAAGGAGTGCCTTGATGAAATGTGTGTGTGTGTGTGTGTGTGTGTGTGTGCATACTTGCCCAAATGAGGGAGCTTGTCAGTATGATAAATGAAAGCAAGGGTCTAAAAACATCTGGGATAATTATCCATCAGTCTCATGCTCCATCATTCCTACTCCCCAACCGTAGAATTGGAGCAGAAGCAAGGAAACTAGAATGAGAAAGACCAGAGGAATGCCTCTCAGCCTTTTCACCATTCCTCATTACAGGTGTTGGGGGTTGGGCAAAGCACATGTCCATGCCTTGGAATTTGGGCTTGCCAAACTGAGCTGCCATTAGCTCCTGGTTTGCTGGGGTCCTCAAACCTCTCTAACTGCAGTGATGTTTGCATTCCTGTGCCCCAATCCTGAAGCCCTGAAGGGAGGATATGAAGGAAGAGAGTAGAAATAGACAAAGTGTTTTCAATCCAAATAATTGGAGATATGGATGGGCTTGTGGGAGGAGTAGAGCAGTGGCCAAATGTCCTGTATACCAATGAACACCCTGCAGGCAACACAATTTTTTGACTCTACCTTGCAAGTAGCTACTCCAATTGTGAACCACAGGCTGTCATCTATCTTTGATTAGCAGACAGATTATTTTATTGTAATGAGACATGACCACATTGTGCACCATGAGGGTTGAGGCCCTATAACTCTGCAGGTACTTCATGTGCCCACCTATCAAAAGAACAGGTACATGCTTGTCTATAGAGATATGTCCCAGGTTAGCAATTTATGTCAACATGGAAGAAAATTAAGGGGAGAGGGATGTTAAAAATAACAGAAATAAAATTTCATCAGGTTAGTCCACCAAGAAAGCTGACCCAACTCCTTTTATTACATTTATTGGAATGAGAAAACCTTAAGGTCATGATGAGGCCTTGAAATGGAAGGGAGAGCATTAGACAGAACCAAGACAGTAGACTGAAATCTCAACACAATGAGGCATTAAAAGAAAAGACAAGTCTCACCTAAAGCCTGGAAATGAGTTTCATTAAGAATGAGAAATGGACCAGGGAGTGAAAGATAACCACAATAAGAAGCAAGTCAGGTAGAAGGCAGAGGGATCCGAGCATCCTTCATCTCTGGACCTAATCTTTGAGGAGTATCAGACCAATCCCCAAAATAGAGAAGAGTCCTGATGTTTTTCATAACATTTAAGGGTGGTAGGAAGTTTCACATTATATTGTTCAGTTCAGGATATATGACAAGGAATATGGAGAATCCAGACAACATAAATTGAAATTTGTCAAGTAGTAACAGACCACTGCTTAACTCTTCATGCAGAGAGCGAGATATGTATGAAACATTGCCTGATTCAGGCTATGAGATCAAACTAAAAGTTCATACAGGCTTTGTTCTAGAAAAGGGAAGAAAGGAAGAGCTAGAGTTGCTCATAACAGAAGCTTACTTTTCCAGGATTAAAGAGAAGAAAAGCATCCTAGACTCTCTCAGGCACCCTTAAATTGTTTAGAAAGTTTTAAAGAGATTCAAAACAGAATTTTTAGCTCTTAGAAAATGTCCCAATAATTATAGGTGGATGCTTAGATATAGTGGGTGACTGCTGGGATTCTCAGGTTCATGTGCAACTGGAATGAAAAGAAGAATTGCATAGGAACACATGTATAGTACTAGAGGCAGGGAAAACTGCTTAAGGAGGAAATCACTCCCAAGAGAGGAGAAGAGCTAGACCTGGGAAGAGAAACAGAAGGTCAAAGCTCCATGCCTGGAGGGTTTTAGCCTAAACCATTTTCACAGCTTTCTATCAGGTTGTACACTGAAGGTTTTTTCCAGTGCAATCTAGGCAAAACAACAAACAGCTGATACAAATGTCTTACACCATCCATGGTTCCTTTCTCAAACATACAGTGAATCTAGAAGAAAATTCCCTGTGGACTTTCCCAATGATCAATTACTCATTGGATTAGTGCTAACAGATGGGAATGGCATTATTTGATGAGAAACTTTTGTTTATGTAATTTGAAGGGAGTTACAAAATAAATGAAACAACTTAAATACAGTCTTTATTTACACAAGAGGCTCATGATGCCCACACCATGTTCCCAAGCACTGTGTACTTATGTATAAGTAATGTTTATATATATTATACATATATAGGAGATAACTCAGCTTGATGCTTCTATGTATTCATACTGGAGATGTAAAGGCTTGTAATTTTTCCACGCAGCATCTCCTGCTTTATAGTAGGAGATAAAAGAGAAAAAAAAGATAAAAAAGAGATAAAATAGAAGGCTTAATTATGAACACAGTCAGAAACCAAGCAAAATGAAAATCAATGAGAGAAGTTTCTAACAGAATCTCATTTTTTGAAATGATAACTTCTATGTGTAATGTGTTGTACATATTCATTTTACAAAATCATTAGGAAACCTAAGGGGATTAAATTTATCACAATTTTCCAAGATATCATTTACATTCAGATTTGTGAGTCTCCAGTCTTCTATTTTGCTTTCATTAAATTGAAAAGCTCCTTTTTCCCATTTTGATTTAAAACTGTTTTCAGAGGGGCGATAGAGATTACTCAGATCTTAAGAGCACTTGATTCTCTTCCAGAGGACTTACGTTCAGTTCCAAGAACCCACATCAGGTAGCCCATGCTTGTAACCCCTGATCCAAGGAATGCAATGCCTTTTTCTTGCCTCTGAGAACACATGCACAGATGTAACACGCACTCATACTGGTGCACACACAAAGATAAATAAAAAATAAATGTTTAAAAGAACTAAAAATAAAACTGTTCTCACACATCACTGAAACTCATGTGAAGAATAGCCTAATTAATTTTACATCTTCATTTCTCACTTATATTTTATAACTTGTGGATTACAACATATAGTGACTAAGGATATGTCTTAGATGTTAGAGTTCATGACTAACATGTATGAAAACCTGGCATCAATACATGGCACCACATGCAACCTGACATGATATTATGATAGATGCCATTAAGCCCTGGGAGACAGAGGCAGGAATATTAGAAGTTCAAGGCCATCCTCTGCTATGTAGTGAGTGAGTTCAGTAACAGTCTGGGCTACATGAAACCCTGTCTCAAAAGTAAGATGAAAATAAATGAACAAAACAAAAACAAGACTTTCTCAAGATCTAGAGTGATGGGTTAATCAGAACTTAAACCGTATAGTCCTGACTTCTATCCCCAGAATACACACAACATTAACCAGGTCTAGTGACATACCCCTGTAATCCTATTGCAAAAGAGGAAGATACAGGTGGATTCTGGAACTTGCTCAGCCCACCAAACTTAATCAGGGAGTTTTAGGCTAATCTAGGAACCTTACACAAGATGTATGGCTAATGAAAAATGTAGTTGGAGACCTTCTCTCCAGCCCTGATCAAGCCCTGTTGTTCAAACAACCCACTTATAAAATAAACACACAGACACTTATATTATTTAAACTGCTTGGCCATTAGCTCAGGGCTACCATTGTCTATCTCTTACTCTTATATTTAGCCCATTTTTATTAATCAATACTTTGCCTCGTGGCTTGTGGCTTACCAGTACCTTACATCTCGCTTGTCATGGCGGCTGCTGGCAGTGTCTCTCCCTATGCCTTCCTGTTCCCCAAATTCTCTTCTCTGCTTGTCCTGCCTATACTTCCTGCCTGGCTACTGGCCAATCAGAATTTTATTTACACAGAGCAATATCCACAGCACTTCTCTTATTTTTTTTTTGAGGAAGATTTTAACTTTTACATAGTAAAATTACATATAATAAAACAATTATCAAGCAAGAATTACAGTTACAATATTAAAGAAGATATCCTATCTATCTTATACTTGTGAGTCCAAGGTTTTATATCTAACTTATCTTTTATCATAACTGAGAAAGTTATAACTATCTAGTCTTCAACCACATCAAAGACCTCAGAAGGATATAATATTACCTGATAAATGGGAGAAGGATGCAAACAACTTTAGAGAGTCTTGTAGGGTAGACAGAAACAGCTGGCAGCCTGACAGTCACCTAATGTTCCTTTGTAAAGTTGGGGCATCTGTCTTTAGCCCACAGGGCTACCAAGCCTCTCGGTCACTTCTTCTAATGTCCTGTAGAATGTCTGGCAGTTTCCTCTGGGAAACAGGAATCAGTGGTGAACTTTCTATGGGTCCTGCATGTCCAGTCGATCAAGCAGTCCAGACAAGAACAGTTTCTTGCCCAAATGGCTGTTTTTGCCAAGAAGAAGATAAACTCCATATGAAGTGTCTTCAATGCTCATCCTCCTCTCTGAAGTAAATTGGTGCTGCCAGGAGCAGACGTCTCACTGTCCAGAAAGTCTAAATTTTTAAAAATACTTTAAATGCCATATTCTGTAGGTCTTTGAAGTGTTTGAAATATATCTATGTATATCTACAAAATTTAACTAACATGTTACATACAAGTTTGACTATCATAGATGAATAATTATTAATCTATTTTTAATTATCCATTACAATATTAAATGATCTATACAAACATAATACCTGAAACAAGAGTAGAACTATACATACAGTATAACAAAATTAACTTTGTTTGTATCAATAGACTAAAATCTATACCAATGTAAAACATTTTAAACAAGCTGTTGCTCTCTTTAAAATAAGTTCATTAATCTATCCTTTCATCCTATTATATCTATATCTTATCCCCTTTTCTTCTTTAGAAAGAGATCACATTTATAATCAACCTGATTTAAATATAAAATATTGTTTTTTCTTTGTCCCGGGCTCTTCTGATTTGGGACATAAGAATCTCTTAACTTTTTTTTTTTTTTTTTTTTTTAATCAATATGTCTGGGTTTAGGATGGAGTGAACCAATTCCATCTCCAAAGCCAGCTTGATATATTTGGGAATTTGGGCGTAGTTTCTCTTACTACTTCCTGCAGGAGGGGGGCGCTGTATCATATGGGGACACAAAGAAAATTTTAGGATTATGGAGTAGTCTGTGAGGGTATATCTTTTGAGCCAGTTACCTTGAAACCATTTTGGACGTTGGATCATCTGGGCCATGGTGTCATTGGAGATTTTTCAGGGGATCTTGGCTGGTCAAACCTGATGTATCTTAATCTGGAACAAATCCATAGCCTCTTGTTTCAGTGGAAACAAAAGCAGAGCCTTCTTTCCAATGCAACATATCCTTAGATCCAAATTTTGAAGTCAAGTTGTTTTTAAAATATACATATTGGTTTAACTCTGCTGCCTTTACAATCAAATACCTCTCTTCAGTTAAAAACCCCCAAGACAGCACAATCCAGATTCTCTGTGTAATATCCATCTTTGTAAGACTGAAATGCCACTGTGGCTGTTGGCTCCTCCCACCTCAGCTTCCCAAAGTGGTGGGTGGTACAGTTTACTGCCAGCTCTGGGTCTGGAGCCATGTGCACCATCAAATATCAGAAGCAGTTCTATCAAAGCAGTGTGTAGTCCAGAAACTTCTTTTTTTTTTAACTAGCAAAGGCTAAGTCCACCATGCAGCAGAGTAAAGTGCCAATTGTAGACTCCTCATTCCTGCCACACTGCAGGTCAAACACACATGCACACTCCAGGAACCCGCACACTCCAGGAACCTGCCATAGTATCTCAAAAAGGGCAGGCTGCTGCTAACTTAAGAGAGATAACTAGGAAGCTGTTTTTAGCTCCATTTTAGAATCTTTTTTTTTTTTTTTAATTCAGGTTTTAGGTGGAAACTCTTGCCAACACATTGGGCATCATTTGTAGTTGGAGACCTTCTCTCCAGCCCCCACCAAGCCCTGTTGGTCAAAAGACCCACTTACAAAATAAACACACAAACACTTACATTATTTAAACTGCTTGGCCATTAGCTCAGGCCTGCCATTTTCTAGCTCTTACTCTTATATTTAGCCCATTTCTATTAATCTATACTTTGTCAAGTGGCTCGTGGCTTACTAATACCTTACATCTCCTTTGTCATGGTGGCCGCTGGCAGTGTCTCTCCCTCTGCCTTCCTGATCCCCAAATCCTCTTCTCCACCCTATACTTCCTGCCTGGCCACTGGCCAATCAGAATTTTATTTACACAGAGCGATATCCACAGCAGAAAAACACAACAGAAGTTTGGCCTCTGGCCACCACACACACACATGTACCCAAATACATGTGTGCACCAGCACAAACAGTAATATTTGTTATGATCATTCATACATTATAGCCATATACTTTTTCTAAGACATGTATAATTGATTTTGGAATGTGTAAGGCTTTAGATGTGTATCAGAAGAAGTGTTCTATTCCAATATTATACCATATACTAGTATTGTCAAAAACATAACAGTCAATTTCAAAAGCTCTGCAAGGCTCCAGAAGAGATTCTTAATTTTTAACGTATAGCAAGCATCTCAGATTTGATTTCTTTTTATTTTAAGGCTTTTTTAAAAGTTTATTTTTATTTGTATGTGTCTCTGTGTAGGTATGTGCACAATAGTGTAGGGTCTTTGAAGGCTAGAATCATGTGATACCTCTGTATTTGTGAGACACATGACAGTACATTCTAGGAAGAGAACTTGGGTCCTTTGGGAGAGTGCCAACTACTCTTAACAGCTGAGCCATTTCTTGTGGTTCTGTGAGACAACTGACAGAATGAAGAGGAGTTACTGTTCTGACAGCAGAGTGTTTTGTCAATTGAGAGTTAATGCTGAATTCTGTAACTCTACCGTAGATCTTAGGATCATACAGAGTACATATTTCAGCATCACTCTCTAACAATTATTTGAAGAAAATTCTAAATTAAGATTAAAAGTCAATAAATTATCTCAAAGCACTCTAATTCTAATATTTAGTCATAACTTGTATACTTGGTGGGCTGTTACTATGCATACACTTATGTATTTATTAATTCTCTGTCTTTCTCTCTTGTGATAGTCAACCTAATAAGTATTCACTAATACTAACAATTCTTCATTACACCATTTAAAAACAGAAACAGTATCAAAAAGCAATGCCCCTTTGTATTTTTTTAAATGAAGTCACTATATCCACCATTTTCTCCAGAAAAGCAA